>NC_135369.1:51126076-51444514 GCF_049243985.1 Paroedura picta
ATTTAGAATCATCTGTTGCTACAGTGGTAGCATAGCTGAATGTTGTGAATAAACTCGTGCAAGAGTTGATTCTGCTTTTACGAGTAAGTTCTGTGGGGAGTGTTATGTTGCCCCATGCAAGCAGGAAGTCCATTAATTGAAGGTATATTCCGGCCAACACATTGTTTTCCCAGAAGGTTCCTTTCCCCTAGAACAGTGGTTCTCAACCTGGGGGTCAGTCAGGACCCCTTTGGGGGTTGAATGACCCTTTCACAGGGGTCGTGACAAAGCAAGAAGCTTGGCCAGGGGGGTACCATCTACAGCCTTGCGGGGTAGTTTGAGAGAGTGTTCATCTGGCTGAAGCAGCAGAAAAGAGCGAGATCAGCATGGTGGGACAAGAGGCAGAACAGAACTGAGAAACCCCTGAAAAAAAAACGATATATATATACAATCATGAACAATGGATCTTCATGCCACTGGTCAGTTTTGTTTTAATTTCTGTGAAAGAACACTTGCAGAATTTTATGGTTGGGGGTCACCACAACATGAGGAACTGTATTAAGAAGGTTGAGAACCACTGTCCTAGAACAAATTGTGGCCCTCCAGCTGTCCACAGACTACAATTCCCATGAGCCCCTGAGAGGTATAGATGATGTCACATAATAGTAGGGGGGCAGGGCACAGGATTTCATTGTTCTTCTTAGGTCCAAAGAGCTGAATTCTCCCCAAACGTGGGAGTTTTCAGGGAGAGGGGTGGGCAAGATTTCTATCCATTATGCAGAGTTTTGGAAGAAAAGGAAACACACGCATGCTTTTAACTGGGAACAAAGCTTCTTGTTAGTAACTGAAACCACTTCCTAGCTCTCTATTTGGGTACTTAGGAAACCTTTTGCCTGGAGCAGAGCTCTTGACTTCTGGGGTCTGCCTGTGTGTTGGGAGAGTCTGTGCAGAGGGCTGGGGAGAAGGTGAAGGTGATGCTTGAATTTGTGGGTTTTGATCATTAGAATGAGAGTCCTCTTTTTTTTCTCTCTGTCCTTGAAGTTTTTCCTTCTTTTTTTCTGTACCGCTGCAAAAGAAAGTATAAGAAAGGTATAAAAAAAATTTTAAAAGAAAAATAAGCACTGGAAAAAAATGAAAAACAAAACATGAGAACACATATGTTTGAAGAAGAGAGGATGATTAAATGTGTCAGAGTAATTGCTCCTGAAACCAAATCCTTAATTTTCTTCCCAAAACTGTTTTATGCTGTAAAATCTTCTGCTTGAGCTACTAAATAAATGGACTGTGGACCTATGAATTTATCTGATTAAAAGTGTGATTGCTTTAAGAGAATAACCATTACATACTTCATTGGTTAGCATATAGCATACTTTTTTCCTGCAAGCACCACTCAGTTAGTTGCAATTTATGGAATCGACCCTACAGCTACTTTTGCCGGCAGAAGAGCTCTTCCACAAATCAAATTTTATTTTATTTTTGGAGAAGCACTGGATAATTCACAGCATCCAAACTGGCCTTTCCACTAGCAAAGAAATTGCAAGTAGCCTTGTTCTGGAGCTTGCCTAAGACTAGTTTGTCTTCTGCTGGTAGTTCATAACACTGGGGCTGCCGTAAATGGTCCTACAAGGTGACAACTGAGCAGACATTTCCCCACCTTCCTCTTCCTCCAGCAGCCTGGCTTTATCCAGAATCTCATCTCAGAGGACAGGGGCAATTTCACCACCAAAATGTGCTGGCCAAAAGAGGGGCTGGAATACTGAGAGGAAGCCTCTTTGGCCTCTGTGCTTTTAAGGCCCTCTAACACCCACTGCACATACAAATAATGAGGTTTACTTTATCATTCTTAACTTGTCAGTGCTGCAGTTAACTTTTCACTTTTTCCAGAATCATTGACAACAGAGCACAGGAAAAACAAACTGTAGGAAATGTATTGCCATGAAAGAAAATAACTTTGAAGAGTATTATGACAGCTGTATTGGCAGTATTTATATGCCAGTATTGTGACAGTCAATCTTCACACCATTTACCCTAAAGTAAATTAGACTCTCTGGCTGCCTGGATCAGTATTCATTTGTCACTGGTTCTGTTTCCCCGTGCTACAAAAACTGTTTGTGCTCTTTAAGTTATGTACAAATACGCATGATGGAGCATCACTTCCATTACCCTACTGCCCCATATCTGATGGGTTTGTTATATTTGCCACAATATTCCTGATCTTCATTCATATACATGGAGAAAACATGTAACTTGGATAGATTTGAAAATTAAGTTTATGGGTTATTTTCTTATATTTTCTTAGGCGACTTGGATCCACCAGAGCATTTCTATGGGCAGATGAATTTCTACCTACTGAGCACAGATTCCACCTCCCTCCCTCCCTCCCTCCCTCCCTCCCTCCCTCCCTCTGCAGCTCCAAATGTTCCTCCCAACTTGCTGCTCGTGGAGGACTGGGAAAATCCTTTCATACATAGAAAAGATCCAGGGGTCCAAGCCAAGGCAAATGTCTTGGAGCTCCACATGCCACAGCAACACCACCGATCACTTCACTGCTGCTGGGTCCCAAAGGATGCTTAGCTAAGACTGAAACCTTTGCCTAGTTTTCCTTTACATAATCCCCTTTGCTTCCCTTGAATTTTACTTTTATACTTTACACTGCTTGATCTAGAGTCAGGTGGGCCACCGTGTTGGCTTGAAGCAGCAGAACAAAGTGTGAGTCCAGTGGCATCTCTAAGAGCATGCATATGAAAGCTTATTCCTTGTATAAAACTTGATTGGTCTTAAAGGTGGACTCAAACTTTGTTCTACAGCTCGACCTACTGAGATGTTATGTTGCCAGAGTGAAAGAAAAGGGCAAAAGACAAATGTTATGAATGGAATACAAAACAAAAACAGATAAAATAAACCATAACGATATAGGGCACAATATATAAGGCAGTGGTCCCCAACCTTTTTATCACCAGGGACCGGTCAATGAGTGACAATTTTACTGAGGCCCGGAAGGGGGGTAGTCTTTTGCCGCTGTCTGAGACCCTGCTCCACTTTCCTGCTGGTGCCCCTGACTTCCCACGGCCCACTGGGGGGCGCTGCCAGCAGCAGCTGTGGCCGAGGGGGAGCTCCAGCCATCTCGGCCACCAGAGAGCACCAAAGGTGAGCCGGCAACAGAGTGGCAGGACAGCTCCTGAGGCAGGAGCCGGGGAGGAGGACGAGGAGGAGATGCGGCCCGGTACCAACTGATCCATGGACCGGTACCAGTCTCCAGACCGGGGGTTGGGGACCACTGATATAAGGAACAAATCACTTATGTGATTTTTTATTTTTCTGTATCACTCTAAATGTGAAGATTTATTAAATTTTATTTTGCAGATTTATGAAAACAGAAAACATGGAGTAGCACTATATTATATTTCAGAAATTATTCCTGGTTTTCACTCTACTATATTATATCTCTGTTTAACAACCATTTTCTTGTCTATTTTTTAAAAGTTATAGAAGTTAACATTTTAAAACAGTGTTATTAAACCTTGCAAGGGCATGAAAATTGAAGAAGTAGAGAACAATGAAATTAAAATAATCAAATATGGGTATTCTAGAATTTTAATAGAAAACAAACCAGACCTCTCTATTGGTATACATATTCATGGACAAATTATCATAGGGAATGGTTAAGCAATTCATTTTTAATCAGTTTGGATCCAAAAGTACTACCTACCCATATGGGTTGGGGACTGTATCTCTAGTTTCTCCCTTCTATGTCCCAAAAAGCTATGTTTGAGGTTGCAGTGTAGAGCAAGGTTTCAAAAGAGAAGCAGGGCTATAGGTTGAGATATGTAGGGCTATAGGCTGAGATATGTAAATAGTCACCTGAATCAAAGTGTCTTCTGCATTCACATTGGGTTCTTTAAATACAAATAATTGTATCTAATAATTTAGTAGTAGTTAAAATGACCACATGAAAAATCTGACCTAAATTCTGAATGTATTGTGTCACCCTCTCCCCACTATGTATTAGAGACATTTCCATACAAGTAAAAAAAGGTAAAGGTATCCCCTGTGCAAGCACCGAGTCATGTCTGACCCTTGGGGTGACGCCCTCTAGCATTTTCATGGCAGACTCAATACGGGGTGGTTTGCCAGTGCCTTCCCCAGTCATTACTGTTTTTCCCCCAGCAGCAAGCTGGGTACTCATTTTACCGACCTCGGAAGGATGGAAGGCTGAGTCAACCTTGAGCCGGCTGCTAGGATCGAACTCCCAACCTCATGGGCAGAGCTTTCAGACTGCATGTTGCTGCCTTACCACTCTGCGCCACAAGAGGCTCTTTCCACACAAGTAATTTGCCCCAATTCTGTTGCGGTTGGAAAGAGTTCTTTCCTTTTTTGCTGTTTCTCAACAGCACCATGGCAGATGAGTGCAGCTTCCTGTGTTTGTGGTTGTTTGTACAATTTTTAAAAACACTTCACTACAAACTTTTGGGAAAGATTTCAGCAAAGCCTGGATAGCTGTTATATGGGCAGGAAACTGGATTTTTGAAAACCTCCCATATAGCAGCCATTTTCCCTACAGTAACCTTTTAACCTTTTAACAAACCAGCTCCCCTGGTGGTGGGGGGAGAAAACTGGCATCTATCACTGCACCAATAAAACTTTACAGCAGTATGTGTAAAAGGTGTCCAAGTTTTCATTTTTTAAAAATCAGTTTCTAGCACTGTTCACTGCTGATATATACGGGAAAAGGTGGGTAGCCATGTTGATCTGAAGTAACAGAATAAAAGAGTCCAGTGGCACCTTTAAGACCAACAAAATTTTATTCAACTTTTTGTGAGCACACACACTATGTGAGGAAGAGCACATGTACATAAAAACTTATACCTTGAATAAATCTTTTTTTTTTGTCTTAAAGGTGCCACTGGACTATTACTTTGTTCTCCAACAAAGAGAGTTAGAGACTGGACATTTTCTTCCTTTGTAAAGTTACTCTGGCCTTCCTTTGTAGCTTCTCATCAAGTACTAACACTGGCCAATTTCTGATGCAGTCAGACTAATCTGGGCTATTCAGGGTGCTCACCCATGTAAAGATGCATTTAAATGCACACATTACTGTGCACATAGACACAGAGTTGGGCTTCATTAAAATAGTCACAAATTCTTAACAAGTGTTCATCTACAGAATTTACTGGGCCTGGAATAGCCCATATTGTATGTTCCATTAAGAGTAAGAAGCAGAGTTGGTTCTTATATGCTGCTTTTCTCTACCCAAAAGAGTCTCAGAGTGGCTTACAATCACTTTCCCTTTCTTCTTCCCATAACAGACACCCTGGGAGGTAGGTGAGGCTGAGAGAGTCCTGATATTACTCCTCAGTCTTACCAGTGCTGTGGTGAGCCCAAGGTCACCCAGTTAGCATGTGGAAAAGCGGGGAATCAAACCCAGCTCACCACAATAAAAGTCAGCACTCCTAACCACAACACCAAGCTGGCTCTCCAAAGAAGTTAGCTGAATTAGCTGGTCCTCTGCTTGAGTTAGTCTATTGGGTAAATTTTTCCATCACCAAAATAAACCAGACAAATCATGTTCTGAGGGAGAATTCAGTTTTCTTCTATAATTTTTTAAAAAAAGATAATACCTTTTAGCAGCAGATGAGAGTGTTTCTTTCCTGGCTATTGGTACAGCCGGACTGTGGCTAGATTTCCTGTTTCCTGTACTTCCATTGGTGATGCATGACATGGAGATGGCTTCACGGAGGCCTGGCTGACCTACAAGAAATGCAACAAGACTATAATTTGTGGCAGCCTCCAAAACATCCATGCAACATTCAAAATGAGATTTATCACATTGGGACTGCCTTTGACAGAACAGCAGCAAAGATAAAAAGGCTGCACATCTGGAAAGTGTGTGGCCAGCTTGTCAGTAACAACTGGACTTGACCAGACTCCAACTAAAACAGCTCTTTGAAGTTTTAAAAAATATTAATAAAGCCACCATTTGGAATAAGTTATAGTTTGTAATCTTTTGTTTTCTCAGGGAACAGTGTGTATTTCAAAGCTTGAAAACAAATGAACATTTATTTTGTTTTAACAGCTTTCCATTATGCTGAGCTGTGAATATAGTACAATGGTTAAAAAAAAACAAGGAAGAATACCAACTACACAATCCTGTCCAGGCAAAAGCTGTTAATGAAACAAATATTCATTTAGGATGCCTATATTATATGTTCTGGATGTGGAAAAACTTGAGTTTAATTTCTCAAAAACCTTCAGCTACCATATACTTGGGTGGGGTACAGTCAGTTGCCAGCTTTGAATGAATAGAGAATTAATATTGCTGTATCAGACCAAAGTGCATTCCTTCTCAATGGCAGATTGAACAGACCTCACCTAAACAACAGAGGTCAGATCTTTACATTTTCTCTCACGTTCGGGTGACTTGATTCACAAACTATTTTCAGATCTGCCGCTACTAACCAGCTGATGGCTATCTTACCTGCTGCAGTAAACAGCACTTTATGAAACTGCCACCATCTATGAAAATTTTCCTAACCTACACCTCTATCAAGGAGGTCTTTCAATATTTTTGCAAATGGTCTCATGACAACAAATACAACATTGGCTATGTAAGGACTGGTATTTTGTGCTTAGAATGTACCTTGACCTGAATGATCTAGGCTAGCCCAGTCTTTCCACACAGCTAGAGCCAAACAGGATTGCTAATGTTTAGTTCTTGGGTGGAAGGCCACCAAGGAACTCCAGGGTTGCTATGAAAAGGCAGGCAATAGTAAACCTCTCCCATTTGTGTCTTGCATAGGGGCTTGCCATAAGTTGCCTTGAAAACTCCTAGGCACTTGATGGCACTTTCCATTATCACATTTAGTATACACCTCTTTTCTTATGGGAATGGTGTTATCTATCATTTACATTAATAAAGGATAGTAAAGATCAGTTTGAAAATTCCAATGGAAAAATGTAGCTTTCTGGTGCACACTCAGAAATTCAATGGTGCTTGAGGAGAAACATGCATACAGGGGTAGCCTTCACTATTTCAGCATCAAAAGAGGTAAATCTTGTGCACTGGGCATCCAAGAAAAGTTTGGTTTTATTTCACCAAATACTGTAAGCAAAATGTATTTCTGGAATCTCCCTGTCAAGTGGGAGGATGGAAAATATATCTCAGCTTTTCATCTGCACTTGACCTGTAAGTGAACTGTCTTTCATTCTGCATTATTGTAATAGATCAATACTTCAGAGACTGCCATCAAAGCAATTTCCTGGAAACATGGAAGGAAAAAAACAAAACTGCATCTGCTCTAAATTTTATGTCATATATATAAAAGGCTCCCATGAACAAGGTGTATACTGATTTCATTTGGAAATATACATTTAAGAACTGATATTAGTACAGACATTTGTTGGACAATTTAAAAAGCAATATCTGTAATTTTGATGACAATAAGGTCTTAAGCATTCTCCTTCACTAAAGAATAAAAGGTGATGCAACACAGAAATTTCAAAGTACCGTATTTGCCGGCGTATAAGACGACTGGGTGTATAAGATGACCCCCCAACATTTCCACTCAGAATATAGAGTTTGTTACATTACATTACAGTACTATGGGCCACTATGGGCAGCTATGTCTATCCCAACTGAAGTGCACCCAGCGTATAGGACGACCCCCCCACTTGGAGGCATGTTTTTCAGGGGGGAAAAGTAGTCTTATACGCCAGCAAATACTGTAACTGCATTGTATAGCTTATTCACCCCCCCTTTTTTTGTAGAGGGAAAATACACACATTCACAACAGTAAAAATAAAAATCATACAAGTAGAGCTAGGGCTTTTTTGTACCATACTTTTCTCTACCTTAAGGACTCTCAAAACAGCTTACATTCATCTACCTTTCCTCTCCCCACAACAGACACCCTTTGAGATAGGTGAGGCTGAGGCAGCTCTAAGAACCGTGACTGGCCCAAGGTCACCCAGCTGGCTGTGTGTGGAGAAGTGGAGAATAAAACCTGGTTCTCCAGATTAGAGACTGCCACTCTTAATATGAATTTGCTTATCTTGTGGTGCTCAGATATGGACTATCATTTCCTTGAAAATTTCTAAACTGGCTTTCAGTATAAAATATCTATCCACTGTGAGTCTCTTAGTGGGGGGGGGGGAGACATTTGGGACAACTGTTTTTGGCTCAACAGAATGAAAAAGAAAAAGGCAATTGGAACTACCAGTTGGGAGCTACCTGAAAAATCTTTGTACATGTTAAAAGTATATTTATTTTTTAGTGTTCAGCTCACTTAAGAAGGGGAGTCCATCCATCAATATTAATGACTAACAGGCCACGTGGTGGAGTCAAACTTACCTCACCTTAGTGGCAGTCATAGCTTCCAGGGGTCACTACAAGATAACAAATTCATTTTGCTTGCAGACAAATGGAACATGACTGGATGAAACAACCCACGCACAAGAATGTTTTTGTGCATCTTATTACAAGCACCTGCCAATGCATCACACTGCATGTCAATTACCAACATAAACAGAATGAAACGTTTCAGCCTGAACAGCACTCAGCTTTATCTTTTGGCTCAGGACACAAGCCAGATGTGAGCTGAATGTAAAATGAAATCCTGTGTATGGGTGATGAGGATTAAAGCCAAACTGCTGGAGATCAAAGTGGTAAAAATGCCTTCCATGGATAATGAATTCTATCTCCATTCTGATAATTTTCAGGGAATAATATCTGCAAACTTCAAGAGAGACCTTTCATTAACAGACTGAAGAGACATGTGTGTGAATGAAAGATAATACAGACAAAGCCCTGTATAAACCTCTGTGCTTTGCTTATAGGAACAGATTAAGAAATGGCCTGTATTAGTAAAAATAGAGGAAGATAAAAAACAATTGCTCACAAATTGACATTTCATCAAAGATGGTCTATAAAGTATGTTCCTTCCAGAACCTTTAAAAATCCTAATACTCTTCTGCAATTAGCTGAAGAATGCATCATCAGAATAGAATATTTCACATACATCAATATATTCAATTCTTTGGATACTTAAAACTGGAGACTAGGACTATGGATAGACAAGGCTGTTCTTTCCACAAAACTAAGAAAAATCTCCAGGTGTGCAGAAAATCTAAAAGAAAAATTACAATGGTTGATAAAAGCTCCCAAAATAATAGAAGTAAGAAACTAATGCCCACTGCAACAGACATTATAGTAGTTGATGATAGGCAACAGAATTGCCAGCTTACAAGCCTCAGTTTCTATCAGTAAAAGGCAGGGTCAAGGTTGCATCCTGTTGTTCGGTTTATAACCCTAGCTTTCTAACAACAATTCCTTGCCTCCCGTTTTCCTCCCACCTCTTCTCTGGGGACTCTTTTGTAGTTATGTTTCGTCTTCCTTTGAAATGCATTTTATTCCTTTCCCAAGGGGGGGGGGGGATTCATGCCTTTGTTCTATATACCTGGACCAGGGGCCAAGAGCCTCAGTTCTGTCTATGCATTTGTACCAGAGGTTTGTTTTTTGGGAAACTGAGCACTCTGACACCACACTGAGGTGAAAGCCAGGGTATAAATCAGGGGTAGTCAAACCGTGGCCCTCCAGATGTCCATGGACTACAATTCCCAGGAGCCCCTGCCAGCATTCGCTGGCAGGGGCTCCTGGGAATTGTAGTCCATGGACATCTGGAGGGCCGCAGTTTGACTACCCATGGTATAAATCAGGGGTAGTCAAACTGCGGCCCTCCAGATGTCCATGGACTACAATTCCCAGGAGCCCCCTGCCAGCATTCGCTGGCAGGGGGCTCCTGGGAATTGTAGTCCATGGACATCTGGAGGGCCGCAGTTTGACTACCCCTGGTATAAATGAAGTAAATAAACATACAGCTAAAGATGGAGGAACAGATAAAAGGCTGGTTGGCTGTTGGGAGAGAGGAAAAATACATGAAGATATGAGGGTTGGAAAAAGGTAAGTTATCTGACAGGTTGGAAGGAAGCAGGAAAAGAAGAGAAGCTATGGGAGCTTCCTGGGAAACAAAAATTTAAATAGTCAAAAAAGGAGCAATGAAGAACTTCCAGCAAGTCCTTGTCTCATGCTTGTACAAACATAATTTCATGCTAGAGATGTACAGCAATGGGGAAGAAAATAAGACTGCACCAGTAAGTAGGAGTAAAAAAAGAGGGAACAAAGGGCAAGGTCAAATAAGCTACTTTCTCTTATACCCCTCTTTTTTTTCATCTCAGAGATGTACAGCACCATTTGCTACAGTACAGAATGTTTTATTTGTACAGAAAGAACAGAGGGCAATTTGCTAACAGTTGTAAAAACAATATTGCTATTCCACAGTCTTACACCCTTCTCTAAAGAATTCAGAAACCTTTGCTCTCAAACAAGTCAAGATAGAACAGCAAGCTTCTACACACCCTTCTGGGTGGTATTGAGTGTGGCCTTGGAGGACAACTGGTGGGCGTATTTTAGAATTACAGAGAAAGTAGATTAGGTTCAGCAAATTTCACTCAACCAATAACCCCAACTCATCTCTTGTTACAAAATCAGTTACCATCTGCCCTCCACAATATGTAACACATTTTATAAATTCAAGTGGGTAGCTGTGTTGGTCTGAAGCAGCACAACAAAACAAAATCAGAGTCTTTAAACTGCATACTCTTATTGTACACATACAGTTTATTTAGTACTTCATAAGTGGGCTTGCCAATATATTTTAGGCATTTTTATACTAGAAAGAATCTCCAAATTGTTTGAAAAACAAAATCAGGGTTTTTTTTTTTTAAACAGTAAACAGAAATGATGATGGTGAGGGAATTGGTTTTTTAAAAATTCCTATTCAACAGGTCTCTGCACGGAAATGTTAGAATACACAAGACGCACAAAAGGAAATGCCATAAAGCACATGCACCTTTTTTATTTTCTGAGAACGCATCTCACACTACTGCTATCAGCCATATGTAAGGAACCCTGGGCATCTAGAACGATTAAGAATGGTTTCTGTTTATTTTACTTTGCATGAACTTGAATACATCTGCATCAGATTACTCTATTCAGGTAATGGGAATAACACTTGGGTTTTTGGGATCCCCCAAGCAACACTGAATTCCTCAGAGGGAGCCATAGCCTTAATCTTAGCCCTCAGATACATATTTAATCCAAGCCGCCTAACTACTGCCACTGTGTGTTATAGGCATGCCTTTACACTCTGGCCTGGGGGATTTAGGTTACATATATTTTCATATTTTATGAGATCTTAATGAATTTCTCAGGTACCAGCTGTGAAACCATCTATCTTGTTGGCAGGCTAAAGCTAGACTACGCCTTTCACCTTCTCTGGTAATTTAGGGCTTTTAAAAAATGTATGCAAAATTCAATTGGTGTAATCAATTAAAGAAGTACCAATATGCCTAGTTTTTTATTCATCTTTATTTATTTGATTTTTAGACCACCCTCATTGTCCTGCATGGTTGTGCCTTCACCTGCTTGCCTCGCCGAGCGCTCGCCCACTCTACTCCGCTGCTTTGGGTCTGTCCCCGGCTGGGCAGGGAGTGGGTGGCCCAGGCCAGACAGCCTGAAGAGGCATCCAGAGAGCGACCCCTGCTGGACACAAGCCCCGGCCTGGTCCAGACGCAATGAGAAGCTCTGCTCTCAGGTTTCCTCCCCCAAATCAGGGGGTTTCTTGGCTCCCTCCCCCCCATCCTTCTCTCCAAGGAGGACCCAAAGTGCCCACATCCTTTTACTGATATCTCCAAATCAATTTTGTCTGAGGGAGGGTACCTGCAAACAAAAGCTGAATAAATCTTTATTGATCTTAAAGGTGCCCCTGGACTCAATTTTTATTCTTCCAAGTCATTGGTTTTCGTTACTTGGTTCGTACCCTGCCCTTCTCTCCAAGGGGGTCTCAAACTGGCTGACATACTCCACTTCCATTTCATCCACACAACAGCCTTGTGGGGTAGAGATAGAGCGTTTATCTGACTGCAGCAGCAGAAAAGAGCGAGATTGGCATGGTGGGGCAAGAGGCAAAACTGAACTGAGAAACCCCAGAGAAAAAAAACACCACGCTCGCTCAAGCTGTCTCACTTCCCTCTTTTTAACCCAAAGTGCCCTGGTGTACCAGGGGTCCCATTTGACTCGAAGGCAGAGAGGGCATCTAGGAGCAATATAAGTACCCACAGCTCAGAGGCACACTTGGGAATGAGATATATAGAACTGTGTTATCATATTGCTTACATATGAGTAATTTTGCTATGTATTCAATAATATTTAATCTAGTCTTTTCAATCAGTCTGATACCTTCCACCTGGGTAAGTATATGCAAGGATAGAAGCCAGAATTAAGAGGCTAGCTAAGAATTCAACTTCCAATTTAATTCCTATCATAAATTCACAATGCTAAAGGCACCCCTAAATAATTGTCACATAAGCCACTCTGTTATTACCAACACAAGGACTGAATCAGCACTCACAACAGAGTATATGCTGTGCAGTAACATCTGTTATATCATACCCTTTAATGATGGTATTATGTCTGTGAAGAGGTTCTTTATTTTATGTAAAAAGTAATGGCTTCCACCCATTCATTATAGCTACCAAAATGGGATAGTATGACTATGTAAATGTGGCACAGAATGGTAAGGCAGCAGAAATGCAGTCTGAAAGCTCTGCTCATGAGGCTGGGAGTTCAATCCTAGCAGTCGGCTCAAGTTTGACTCAGCATTCCATCCTTCCAAGGTCGGTAAAATGAGTACCCAGCTTGCTGGGGGGTAAACGGTAATGACTGGGGAAGGCACTGGCAAACCACCCCGTATTGAGTCTGCCATGAAAACGCTAGAGGGTGTCACCCCAAGGGTCAGACATGACCAGTGCTTGCACAGGGGATACCTTTACCTTTACCTTTATTAACTCAGGATGGGTTATTCACAATGAATTGGAATATGTCACTTATATGTTGGTTATCTACATATAACAAAAAGCATAGATACAGGATTAAAAAAAAAAACAAAACAAAACAAGCCTGAATACTGATATTCTAGATTTACAAACTTAAACAATTGATTCTAGACAAAGCATACTAACAAAAAAGTGTTGAGACAGATTAATTTAAATTATTTCAACATAAGAAAAGAAGAACAAAACCTAGCCCCGACAAATCACTTGTAAAAAACAGACATTCAAGTCCTCAGCATCAATTGAAACAGCAGAAATTTACTTTAATTTACTTTACTTCAATTCACTATGATGAATACTAAGGAGGGTGTTTTAGCCACTAAATGACGCCAAACGGACAGAATGAACAATGGATGGCCAGAACAAACAGATCTCCCAATGAAGTCTTGGCACCATTCTGATACTGTCCTAGTCCAAGATAATGGCACATAATCCATATTTCACCATATTGGAACTACAAGTTGTCTCCCTCAATTTAAACACTAACATAATAGAGGCTACTAGATTATATTAATTTATATTCTTGAAAAATAATTTAGCCAACTAATGGTCTCCAGTAATAGATAAAGATCATGCAGTTCAGCTTTCTCTCCAAGATATGGTGCAAATCAGATGACTGGGTATCTAAAAAAAAACACTCAAGTAGACCATATCAGAGGAACACTGCAAGGCATGCACATTGGCAGAGTACAAATGAGCATATTTTCCATGCTCACTCCATAGCTTCCTGTCCGTGAGTGCTATAAACTGCATGCAAGGAGATGTTGAGATGGTCTTTGCTCTGGCCCTCCAATAGCTCTTGCCACTGTAGCTTCACTTTAGACTTAGATACATATGTCAAATGGCAAACTGGGTTGTCTTCTGAAAGGCTGGTCTGCCAAAGCATTTTCTTCTTTCTGACAAACTTGAAAACTCCAAATTATGCAACATTATAATCATGGAAATGAAAAGTCTACAGCTGAGAGCAGACCACAGAAACAAGTACAAACTAAAGCTTAACAGATAAAAGGACACCGAGTGCATATTACAGATCTGCTAATATCCTCAATACAATTCAAAGCTAATGAGCTCCACAAATGTTTTGCAGTAAATACAACTGATCCAATCACAGGTTTTGTTGCTACTGTTTGGTGATATCACATGACTGTAGAACTGTTGCCTATTAACAATGGGCTGAGAGTTTGGTATATATGCTTATTCCAGGTACAGCTGCGATTATACTAGGCCAAGACCAACCTCAGTGAGTCTCCAGACAGTTGGCTGGCAGCTCCCCATCCCTTTAAACTGTTTTGTTAGAAAGTCTTTTTTTTTCATTTAACAGTATTTTCAGTTTTGGGAAGAGATGTGGCTCAGCAGTAGAGGGGATGCTTTGGTTGCTGACAGTCTCAAATGCAGTTCTTTGCTAAAGGTTCTTATGGCACTGGGTATTGGGGAAATCCTTTTCTAGACTTAAGAGAGCTGCAGCCAGTTGGAGCAGATACCACTGAGCTAATTGGACTAATGACTCAGTGGAAAGAATGCTGACAAAACTTAAACTAGTTTCATTTACTTTTGTTTATAAGCAGCTGTATAAATTAAAATTTATCTTCAAATATCTACACTAAACACAGTACTTCTATTAATTCATCTTACCCAATCAGCCTTTAAATTCTAATGGGTCTAGACTTCAAGTAAATAACTTCTACAAATAACTTCTACAAATCCATTTCAAATATTACTTCAGAATTTTCAGAATTTTACTTCAGAACACAGAATTTGGACTTGTCAGATAGGAATCTGGAAATAAAATTGCCAGTTCTGTCTCTTGGAAATTGCTTTCTGAAGGCTTGCTCTGAGCATGACTAGCGTGTAAAAGGTCTAAGGACTGGGAATGACCTATATTATCCACTTAGACAGATAGTACTCCTTGGTCACTGTGAACTACCCTGTCTGGTTTTGGGGGACTCAACTGAGACATCACACCAAACCATGGTTCGGCATCAGTGCTTGCTTCAGCCACTAAATCAGAAGTCATTATTGCAAGTAAAGCTGCAAAACACAAATTTGTGGTAACCACAATTAGTCACAATGGCTGAACTGACAAGCTGTGGTTAAAGTGATAGTTTTCTGTGTGGAACCAGCTGTACAGTCACAATGTGTGCAGATACATGGTCAAAGCAGACAATCAGCTCTAAACCATAGCTTGCCAAATTGTTGACAGAACAAACCACCATTTGGTGTCATGTTTGAATGAAGCACATCACGCTATTATCTACCAGCTACAGCCAGACAAGGGACCCGCTGGAGTATGGTAGTGATCACCATTAGCAGCTTTGTAGCACCACAATGTTCATGTAATAAGCAAATTACATGGATATTAAACTGAATTGTCTTGAGTAAACAATGTGTTCTCACCGTCTCCACATTGCGAAACAGGCCATAACCCTTTGTAGTATAACCAATTCTTGGGAAAGACCTTAGAATTAGAAGAATTATTCTAGTTAATGGCCCAAATATTTATCATGCTTTTGTACTTGGATTAAACATTTCTGTAGCTGCTGCCAATAATAAAGCCATCAAAATGCTACTAATAGCTCTTAAAAGAACAAAACTTGTTTTTTTAAACACAATCTTGCTTCATGCATTTGTCATGAACCTCTTATAGTATCATTTTACTTCCTTAAACACATTTTTTGAGTTACATCATTATTTTAATTTCTGAAGAGAACATATTTGGCTTATGTTAAACGATATGCATAGCAGCTTTGAAACAACATAAGAGTGGGGGGGACGGGACACACATAGTGACTCCATAATAGCCAGATACAGTTGAATATATTCATTAATACTGGAGCAGGTAATCATATATTGGAAATCTTAATTCATATTACCTCTGAAAACTAAACACACAAGCTGTAACAAGAAGTTTCATCACTTTTACAACAAATCATAGGCATACATACTACATACTGTGCCAAATTACCAGTCATTTTAATACCGATGCCAAATAATCATTACAAAATTATAGACCAGCGATGTAAATATAAATATTTCATTTGGAAAGAAAACCTTGTCTCAAGTAAACAGACTTAGACTTTGGCACTTTCACGGATGGTACTTTCAAACTTTACTAACTTGACAAATGGCTGGAACATTACTTCTAATGAACAGTAATTAGCTCACTTATTGAAATATATATCTTGAGTTACTCAGAACCTGATAATGCACATTCAGAAGGAGCTGAGAACCATACAGTCCCACCCTACTTATCTGTTCTTGCTCTATTACAGCAGTGGTGGAAGGCAGGCCAGTAGGCCAACAGTAAAGAAGTGTATCCCTCTCTTTCTTTGCCCTTCACCCCCAGTGCCTTGCTTGTTCTGTCAACTGAAGAGTCTGGTGTAAAGCCAAGTTCCCAGGATGCCTAGCAAATCAGCAGTAAGTTATTACATTTTAAACAAAGCTACAGTGTAGGCCACAGATCTATCTCACCTCTCCATTCCCTCAGCAGCTTCCTGAGGTGTCCAAAAAGCTTATGCTGAGTTAACAGCAGTCCTGTGTTTAAAATATCACGGGTTACTACCGTGTGGAAGAAGAAAGAACAGGACAATGTCACCCACTCTTCCATCAGTGGAAACCATTCTAGAAGAATGGTGTTTGAGTGTGTTTTGCCATCAAGCTGACTTATGGTGCCCATGGTTTTTTCAAGGCAAGAGATGTTCAGAGGTGTTTTGTCATTGCCTGCTTCCACATCTGATTTGCCCATGTTCCTCATACCTCTTGCAGTTTGTTCCTGAGTCTACTGTATCTCCAAGTATCAACTTTTCAGAGAGCCTGCAAGGGAAAAGCGTGTGAGTGTACCTATGAATACACTCACCCAAGATCCAACCCACAGGTTATTTCATGAAGCAGCAAAGTACAAGAGAATGTTCTCTGTTAATAGGGCATTCTCAAATTCTTGGCATTATCTTCACTACCAAGAATAACATCTGGAAAGCAGGTCAAGGAAGAAGAACCCACACAAGACATTTTATTACACCCACAGACTTGATGAGTGACATCTTGCTCTACTTCCCTGTGTACTGTTGTTTCTCACCACTTAATTATCTATAGGCTCTTTAAACAGACAAACTAAACTGAGTTTGAAGCTACCTCCTTCTCTCAGCTTGCCTATAGAAAGTTCTTTTTTGCTCACCATCCTGAAAAGCTCTCTTTACTGGAACTGTAGCAAGTGCTATTTCCTCTCCTGCTGCCACTGTTAGCCCTCACACTATAACTCTGTTAAGCTAAAATACAGATGCAGCAAGGAGAGTAATTTAATTCCATGAAAATGCACAAAGGAAGAATACCACAAGTTGGAGGAATCAAATTGGTTATTCATTGGGGGTGGGGGGACTGCATAGGTATGGGACTTGGCATGGAAAAAGGTCTAATGTCTGCCAAAGTCTGTCTCCTTCTCCTCAATGTGGGAGGGGAGATGACTAGGTGATAAGCCTTTGCTTTGAGTTGTAAATACTTAGAGACTGACATGTAGGAGACTTGAACACATGAGAAACATTTATTTAGTCACCTCAAAGTTTGAATCACCTCTTGTAGCTTAAGTTATGGCAATTTGTGTGTGTGTGTGTGTGTGTGTAATTGGCTGGAGCCTTGTATTTAGTTTCATATCTGGGTTTAAATGCATTATAGCCTTTTAGGACTGGAAAGAGTAAATACATGCAAAATTAACATCCAGGTGTCCTGGAAAGGAAAGCTGAATTAATGAAAGTAAGGTGACATCTGGTCATCCATGTGTTAAAATAAAGAAGCATTTCATTTTATGACACTTGACACAAAACAATAACCCTTCTACTAATTACATGAGACAGATTTCTGGGCCATTCTAAGCATTAAAGCTACTGCAAAGTTCTAGATTTCAACTGTCACATAATTAATGGTGGACTTAACTAAGATAACAGACATTTTTTCCAATGTCCTCAGATTTAATGTAGTAGAGATAGATATTTCCTGTATATGGGCAAAGACCTTTACAAAATATAGTTAAAACAATAAAATACAAAAATAGAACCGTATATCTCCAGTAAGGATGAAACAATATACTACAAAATATACACAACTGATATATCAAGATGGGGGCTCTCTTGAAAGTACTGGCGGCCAGTGCAAAAGGTGCCAGCCTAGGGATTTAATGTATGTTTCCTTTTTCTGGTGGCTTATCACAGTTCCTCAAAAAAACGTTAGCTGAATTTACTACAGCTCTCTCTGGGAATGTTTACTTATTAATTTTGGATATTTATATCCTGCTTTACTTCTGAATAGGAACTGAAAAGAATTCACAACATTGTTCTCTTCACCTCTATTTTACCCTGATAACAATTGCCCAGTGAGGATGACAGTACTTGACTCCAGTTCATCAAGCAGAGTGGGAATGCCAACCCTGATCTCCCAGAACTAGAAAGGCCACAAATGAGGATACCACTTCAGAATAGGGTTGACAGGTGCCCCTGTACTGTAGGTGGGGGAGATCTCTAGAAAAACATCCACCATGGTGACGTCATGTCAGAGATGTTGGGGGTGGCACTTTGGGTATTGGAAAAACTCTATAGCAAAAAATCGGCCTCAAATCATAGTGTTTTGCTCAAAATGCATAGCATCACTACGGCCCATTATGCATGGCCGCCGAAACAGCAATTTCGGGTCACATGGAAAATGTGGAGGGGGAAGATGCAAAGCAAACCGCTTACGCACGGGACGGGACGCAACAGCGGCAAAACCCAGAGTAACCGATTATGCACACGGCAACCCTGGCGCTGCTTCTGGTTGCACCCTGGTCGCCCGGAAGCTCCGCTTTCTTCCACGTTTCGCTAATGCGGCTTTTTCGGTGGCATGCACTGAATCTGCAGCCAATTGCAGCCGGCGCCAAAAGCAGGAGGAGCAATGCCCAAGGGTGGGTGTTCCCCAACCCTAGCAGGAGATCTGGCATCGATTTAGAATCACATAGCTTACATACCAAATGACAAACACAGGCATTATAATAGTACTCTAGGCTTTATCTTGTTGATTCTGAAGGTATGTCTGTGTTAAAAACTGCTCATGCCATTGGAATTCCACCCAAAGGCCACTCAAGTAGCTCCCTATACAGTCACGCCCTTTAATTTACTGTGAGACTTGAGGCATGTTAAATAAAATCACTGCTTAGGCCTGTAGAAGAAAAAGATATTGAAAACAGTGTATAACAAAAGCTGTCCGCCACCCCCCGCCCTCTCCCCAGGGTTAATTGATTCTTTGCTTGGACAATTTACTCTCATCAAAATGTACATGTACAGGAACACAAGAGAAAAATTGAGAATGTGAAACTCAGCCACCATTTTTGTATAATAGGAATAGCCACATCAGGATCTGGAGAACTACTGTGCCATCTTTTATATATATAAAGAGTGACTGGTACTAATTATGACCTGCTGAATGTTTAAAAGGCTCTAGAGCGAGCCCTGCCTGCCAGGAGCCATCTGAACATTTGGTGCTCCAGGAGAAGTCCCCTGCTGCCGTGGGACGCAGAGAGAAGCCTGGGGGTAGAATCGGGGCCAGGGAATTGGGCAGTGCCTCTCCTGATGGGGAGAGATGCTGCCTGGCTCCTTGAGTCTCCCACCACTGCAGGGCACAGAGACAAGCCTCTCTAGGGCTAGGGAGCTGGGCTCCAATGGGGAGAGGCACTGCCCAGCTCCTTGAGTCCCCTTTCCCCTCTGGGCTCAGAGAGAAGTCTATCTGCACCCGCCCAAGTCCCTACCTAGCACCCAGTGAAGTCCTGGATGCACCAGGCTTTCCTTTCAGTATCAACATAAGACCAGATTGTTCCAGATTGAGGGGGTGGAGAATTGAGCTAGTATGTTCCCTCCTCCTCAGCACTTTTGCTTTTGAACCAAATTATAGTTTGTAGTCTTTCCTACAAACCAAACTGAAATCCTGGTCTGTGAAGAAGATTGTGAACCACAGTTTGTGATGACAGTACAATGAAAACTATGTTCTTTCATTAAAAAGTTGCAATCCCAAGGTACGCATGGCTCCTTCACATAGCCACATCTGAATAATGAAAGCATGGGTTGATATTAACACTCAGGTTTTTCTACAGCGCAAATAACTAGAATTAAACTCGTATTTTTGCTTTTGACAATGGGAAATTATTTTAGCCAAATTATCCTCATAATGTGAATACACATAACTCCAAGAAATAAACAACAAAAAAAGCACACCAGGCTGATCGAAGGTTTTCTGAAACCTACATTCAAACAGATGGCTCCTGGATGACAGGCAAGTGAGATTTAGGCCCACAGCTGGACTTTGGCAGCCTGATACAGTCCCTATACATGACCCACAGCGACCATTCCCCACCATCAGCTTCAGCCTTGTTTTTAGATTTAACCACATTCTCCTATCCACCACCAGGCCCTTGAAACCAATGCAAGAAAACTAGCGAAGAGCTTTATCACTTTAATCAGTTGAGCCATCTGTAAACAGCCCGTGGCGCCACGGGCGCCACGGACTGTATAAAGGAGTAAGGGGTAGTGGGGAGGAGTTAGGGCGGGACCGGTCCGGGATAAAAACACGGAGGGGCCAATCAGGAGCCGCGAAGCGGCTCCTGATTGGCCCCTCCAAGTGTCCATCCCGCCCGAAGAAGGCAATGGGGAGCCGCGCAAAGCGCGGCTTCCCATTCCCTGCTTCACCCGCACAGGCACAGGTGAGCGGTCCGCCGCGCCGCCTTCTCCCGGCCGCCGGAGCGGCTTCGCGGTGTCGTAGAAGCCGCGAGGCCGCTCCGGCGGGCGGGAGAAGGCTTTGGGGAGCTTCGGGGGCGGGTGGGCCTCGGCGGGTGGACCTGGCCGCCTTCTCTCGCCCGCCGGAGCGGCTTCGCGGCGTCTACAACGCCACGAAGCCGCTCCAGCGGGCGAGAGAAGGCGGCCAGGTCCACCCGCCGAAAATGGCCAAAAATGGCCGCCGCAGCCACCGCCAGCCAGCCACCGCCGCCTGCCACCCAGGCACCGCCGAAAATGGACGCCGCCGCAGCCTGCCAGCCAGCCGCCGCCGCCAGCGAGCCAGCCGCCCAAAATGGCCGCCGCCGCCGACAGCAAGCCGCCGCCGCCGCCCCCAGCCGAGCCGCTACCGCCGTGACTGCCCCGCTGCCGCCCATCAATACAGGTAGGCCGCTTCCCCGCAGCCCCGGCCCCACCGTACCCTTATGCCGGCCGGAGGGGGGAGGAGGATAAAGACTTCTGCAGCCCCACAGCTGCGGAAGCCTTTGGGAGTCGGGGGCAGGAGCCCACGCCCATCTAGCGCCCATTTTATTTCAGATTAAAATGGGCTTTAGATCTAGTCCATTAATATTGAGATGTGATAAAAGTCAAACATTTTTAAGGTGGAAATGAAACACTACAAGTTGAAGAATACAAAAAAGAGGAAGAGAGAGACAGACAGAAGACAGTGGAGAAAACTCAATGATATCTGAACTCTTCTTTAAGGGACTCCATACATGCCATTATTCCAGATTGGAGCGGGGTGGAGAATTGAGCTCCCATTTAGCCAGTTACTCCCCTCAATGTTGTATGGCAGAGCAGCAGAGGACAGCACACCATTCACCACTGGCATTGGGGATATCACATATAGGTAGTTTACCTATTGACTCCTACCTATTGGGGATGTCACATATAGGTAGATTACCTCTTGACTTGAGGTCATCAAGTAGAAGTAGGACATACTTTTTACATGATGTCTAAGTTGTCCTTTACATTACAAGGCGGGAGTACCAGCTAAGGCAGCATCTCTTGTAGTAATGTGTAAAACGGCCCTTAAAGGAATTAAATGAGCATTTTTCATACTTCCTGTCCCCTGAGATATTCTCTTCTGTGAAGAAATTTTTAGCTAGCCCCACAGAGGGTTATAGGCCACAATCATGGGGCACTACCCTGTCCTGCTCAGCCTCACTCTTGCATTGCATAAACTAACAGCTCAATGTTCCAGATCTGCACTAGAAGCCTCCTACCTTTAGTTGGTGCTGATTTCCTCACAGATGCAACATTATCTTCAGAAATGGCTAGACGTCTTAATACATCAGCTAGGGCTGCTTTCAGAACTGTGATTTCATCTTCTTGTTGTTGAACTCTTAGCTCAAGAGCTGAAAGGCGGTCCTGGACATCAGATGTACTTGCTGCAGAGATGCTATCATCTGTTTATTTTTTAAAAAAGTAAAGAAATACCTTTTAGAAGTTGTATCATATTTCTTAACATTTTAAATACAGCACAACAAAATCAGAAAAAAACATCAAGAAAATCATTTGTGATGTCTGTGCTCCAAAAATATTCAGCATTTGTTAGAGCCATCAGCAATAGCTCTACCACAAACACTTATCTTTGGAGACTGGGTTAAGAAGGTCTAGATACAGATGCTGTTGGCTTGATAAGTAGGAACAACTACCACAGGTTTCTGGAGCAACCACAGCATATACTAGTACAAAACAGCTAGATTTAGCATTCACACAGTGTTGGGAATATCCTGACTTCCTTGATCAAATACATAAAGCAAGGGAATAATGACTATAGTTTCATTAGGATTGGCAATTTGAAAAAGCTGTTCTATTCTCTGCTATATTTCCTTGCTGCAGCCCCTATTCCTGTGGCATCCTACTCTGGTTAGTGACAGCCTCATCTGCCAGCATTAGAATTAAAGACTTCTAACATGTAAATACATACATGTCTTTGTAACTATTCCTGTAATAACTACATACACAGATTTCAAAACAATAAATGACCCAAAATGCAGGTGACAAAGTGAATGTTTTATAATAAATCTATTCAAGTTACACTGATAATCTTCCAGGTTCTGATAATGTGATACACAATGGTACATGGTTCATATTTCATGTTTTTGATCAAATGGGAAAGTTCACTGCTAGTACTTTTTAAAAATTCTGATTATTATCAAATTTACAGTGTGAAACTTTACAGCAAATATGTTGATTTACTCAATAGCCGTCTTGGAAAGTTAATTCAGGAGGCAATACTAAAACCATTATACAAAAAAAACGCTAAATGGGAGGGGACAGGATCGTTTCACAGATACGATTTCACAGATACATTTAACTGTTACAAGATATTATCGCATTAAATGGGCTTTTGAGTTCACTATCAGAGGTATCATTTACAACATGAAAGAAACAACTTCTTGCAGATGAGGCAGTCGGGGGGGGGGGGTCACCACACCGAAAGAAAGAACCACAGCTGATAATGGAGGAAGAAAAACATGTCAGTTGGGGAGTTGAACAGACCATTCAAGAAGTTGTAGAATCTCTAAAAGCTATTAGCAAGAAGGTGAATAAGCATCTGCTGTGTCTAGCAATGGTCTAGGCCAGGGGTGTCTAGTAATGGTCTAGGGGGTGGGCAAGCTGTGGGGAATGCTGGCAGGGGCTCATGGGAATTGTAGTCCATGGACCTCTAGAGGGCCACAGTCTGCCCACCTCTGGTCTAGGCAATTTGCTATTCCAATGCTATTTCTGTTTCAACAGGCACCAGTTCAATAAATGCACATTTGTAGCGTTCAGATGCCATTAAGAGGGACAAAAATAGTTTGCACACACAAAATATAATATGGTTAAGGACATTTTAGAACAGTTTTACATTTTTTAATTTCATGTGCTGACTCTACCCTCTCA
Organism: Paroedura picta; assembly: GCF_049243985.1. NCBI lineage: Eukaryota > Metazoa > Chordata > Lepidosauria > Squamata > Gekkonidae > Paroedura > Paroedura picta. Next base: position 51,149,674 of record NC_135369.1, read on the forward strand.
GATTTTGAGCAAGTGCTCTTGGAGAGACGTATGCCTTTGTAAGAGAGATGACTGGGTTCAAAAACTTGAACAACATTTCTAAAATAGGTCATCATAAAAGTTCTGCAGCACAGACAGAATTAATTCTTACATGTTGCAGTTATTGGCACGTGCACAGGTGCCCGAAGTCAACAGTAGCCAACTGAACAGATGTGAAAGCATGCATCAAGTACTCTTGCCCTCTAGTTATGATGATGAAGAATTGTTTTTATAGCCTGTTTTTCACTAGCCCAAGAAGTCTCAAAGCAACTCAAAGCAATGGCCTTCCCCTACTCTCCCTAAAACAGACACCCTGTGAGAAGAGAGGCTGAGAGAGCTCTGACAGGATTGTGAGTGACCCACATCACCCTGTTGACTGACAATTAATTACTGCCCTTCTCTTGTACTAGTGGCAGAAATGGGAGGGGACTCTACAGCCCTTGAATCAGGAATGTGGAAAACTGGGACCTGGACACATTAGAAGGATATGACTTTTGAGAGTCTTTAAGCCATAACAGCTCACTGAAATATCTATATTCAGAGCCATCTGAACTCAATGTCATGCTTTAACATCTTTCTTGTCAAGTCACATGGCCAACCCTAGGATATCAGACATGAGGAAACAATAACAGGCAGTGCATGAAACCCCAAGGCACAAAACCCCAACACAGGGCTAGCAACAGAATTTAGCCGTGGGAGCATGGGGTCTGACTTTAGAAAAAGGAAAGGGTCTCAAATATTTTTATGCTTAGTCTTTGAACCAGTTCTGTCCTATATCTGTTTAAATCAAATTACTTACTATTTATTCCATTTATTCCATTTATTACTCAAACATATTCAGAAGAGATTTCAAAAACATATCTCCTGAACCATCTGCATGCACTAATATTACTATGACAGATTCTCTGCTACAAAATCATGTGACATGTGCTATAAAATCATACACCCAAGATTCAAAACAGTTATGGAAAATGCATTTGACATTGCTAACGTTTGTTGCCCATTCAAACAACAAACTCAGATGATTGTGGTTAGATTTTGGCAGAGAAAGCAAGCTGTGTTATTTAAACCCATCATTTCCTGCTTATTCTGGAACATTATTTCACATGGGGGGGGAGCAATAGCGTTCCACTTAATATCTGTTCCACTTAATATTTCTGTTAAGGGCTAGGAGAAAGAGCTGTTCTTATGGCTTAAGTGCATCCACTCAGGGTAGCTGTCCCAACCCTGAGTGCCTCCTCCTCCAACTGGCTTGCCTGTCTGTCCAGTGGCCAACCAATCACTTTCCATCCCGCACCCTCCTTCCACTTCCCTCCAAGGTTCAGAGGCTGCAGATCCCTGCTGCGTGAGAGCTGCCCCTGCCGTTGAGTTCCCTGTCTGGGGGCCTCTAGCCTGCAGCCTTTCCAGGTCCTGGGGTGAGGAGAGGCCATCCTTAGAATTCTTCAACACCCCCCAATCAGTAACCCCCCCAGTTACTGAAGGCAGTTCACCAGTCTAATTTATTCTGAAGTTAAACAGCAGCTTCTTTCCATATACAAAGTCAGATAAATCTTTGCATCAAACAAAAGAAAATTTTGTATTCTTCAAAAGCTTTACCTTTTGTGATAAATTACAAAACGAATTATGGCATTTCAGTGCACAGAGAAGCAACGTTAGTTTATAGAAGAAGAAGAGTTAGTTCTTATATGCCACTTTTCTCTACCAGAAGGAGTCTCAAAGCGGCTTACAATCATCTTCCCTTTCCTCTCCCCACAACAGACACCCTGAGAGGTGGGTGAGGCTGAGAGAGCCCTGATATCACTGCTCAGTCAGAACAGCTTTATCAGCACAGTAGCGAGTCCAAGGTCACCCAAGCTGGCTGCATGTGGGGGAGTGCAGGCTTCACACATGCAGGTGAGTGGAGTTGCACACATGCAATTTGGATTTTCAGCCTATATATCCATCCCACTATGGGTAATGCATGGATTAACCTCATGGCATGCCATAAACTCAGATAAAAGATGCGATCATGCATGTAATTGTGTCTAGACAAGTCTAATTGAAAGCTGTGAGACACAGATATATAATGCAAAACTATACCACCACACACTTATGACATTCCAATTCATTGCAATGGGATTTACACAGTTGGAAAAAATTTCCCTAGTAGCATGTTATCATTTTTTGACAATTCATAAACAGGTTTATTTTAAGTCAACTGATTTTCATTTCCAAATAATGACCAGGAGGAGAAGTCCAAAAAAACATGCTGGGTTAAATCCTACCAGCTTTGCTACAAAAGGAGGCGGTGCTCTTTCTCATTACCAAAATGGTTTTGCCAGAAATCTTATCACACTAGTTGAGAGCTTCAATGAGGTGCAACAGTAAGATTAAATGGAAACGTTTGTAGGGCCTAACCCACTGTTCAAAAATTCAAGTTTAAAGATAATTACCAGAAAACACCCCTACTTCTTTGGGTAGTAAAGCAGGAAAATCCTGCTGTAGGAAGCAAACCAGTCTCAAAATACATTTGTGACTTATCAAGATTAATTTTCATGTGTAAGCTACCCTACCTTTATTTAAAGGATTTTTAAAAAATGCTACTGCTTAATAAAATTAGTCTTGAAAGAATGCCAGGAAATCACTGATGCTAACATCTTGCTGAAATAAACAGGTTGAGGGGTTCACACCTATGCCATGTTGCATTTTCTATTCTGTATGCCAAGTCCCCCCCCCCCCAATAATGACTATGTTGCAAAATGCATAACATATGTTTGGAGCCTGGGTGTTACAAAACAATTATTAAATTACACTTATGATTCTCCTACAATAGGCTCAATTAACAATCTAGATCTATGCATTTTTATTGCGTGGGAATAACAAGCTCAATGTGGTTTGTAAAGGACAACATGACATTTTGCAGTTGGATTTTCTTCTGTGAAAATTCATTTCTAAAGTGCATTCTCCAATGTATGCAGAATATATGTATCTGTATCACATGTAGCTCTTTAAACCTCATATCTAGAATCCTGTTTTATATAGCAAAATGCTATATCACAGGAAGCTTCTGATTGGTCATATATATCTTACTGCATGTACCCCAAACAGTAAGTGTACAAATCTCCTGGACACATCAAAAATATAAGATGTAGCTGAGATTGCAGGGGGGGGCATCACATCAGTCCTGGAGAACACAATGGCTCCTTTATTATAGAGCTTCTGTCAGCTACTTTAAAAAATTGTAAGGACTTTTGAGGAACTCAGTTAAATGCTCATGTGGTTGCATTTGTTTATTTTAAAAATGAGTTTTAGAAATCAGTGTGCTTCCCCACACTGACTAACAGTATCCCTACCTGAGCAGAAACAGATGATCTTGGAGGTAGCATTCAGGGACTTTAGCTGGTAGTTCTTGAGAACTTCAACATTCATGCCAAGGCTTGCCTTGTCAGGAATAGCTCAGGATTTCACAGACTCTATTACAACCATGGACCTGTCTAAGATGACAACTGGTCCTCCATAGTATGCAGCTCACATTCTTGATCTGGTATTTTATTCTGGGCAGAAGGAATGTGAGCTGAAGATGGGGAAATTGATTGTAGTTCCTTTATTGTAGACAGATCAGTAGCTGCTTGGGCTTCAACTTACAAGGAAAAGAGAACTCCGCAGGGATGGAGAATCTATTAAGATTTGCACCTGGTACAAGATAGACTTGAATGGCTGCTTGAAGGTTGTTGCTTCTATTGATGCCCTGGCTGACCACTGAAACGAGGAAATGACCTGGGTGGCTAACATGATTGCTCCCAGGCTCCCTCTCTCAAATGTTAGAGCCCAGGAAGCTGCTTGGTTTACTGAGGGCCTGTGAGTGGTGAAAAGTCAAGATTAATTTTCATGTGTAAACTATCCTAGTTCTATTTAAAGATTTTTTAAAAAATATGGCTGCTTAATAAAATTAGTCTTGAAAGAATGCCAGGAAAACACTGTTGCTAACATCTTGCTGAAATAAGCAGGTTGAGGGTGGTTCACATCTATGGTGCATTTTCTATTCTGCATGCCAAGTTTTTTTTCATTTTGCCTCCTAATTTCATAAATAAAATGATGAGATTAAGATTAAAATAATATTGGTACAATGAAAGAGTTGACTGTGTCTTGGCTAACTCCGCTTTCAGATTAATAACGGAAATTTTTGCCCTCCTGGTTGCTATGTATGTTAAATGGTCATACTATGCATATCCTATTCATGTCTTCTGGATCAAATATCTTACATAACTAGCTATATAATATACATGACCATAATACAATTTGTTATTTGAAGGATAAGGGTAATGAGTCATTAGGACTCATTAGAAACTTGTTGACTATATATCTCCCTACTGGAGACAAAAATATCTTAAATTTCAGAGTTGTGTAGAAAAATTTAAAAATTGCTTTTGTGTCTAAATTAATGTATACAAGAAGTTATATTGTGATAGAGGCTTACACAGATTAAAATGTTGGATGGATTAGGTTTGAGGCTTTCTAGAATAACAGAATCTATCCATGTTTATTTTACAATATTGTCTAATTTATCCAAATTTTATATTTATAAAATGTTCAAAAATAGTTTGAATTCTTAGTTGTTAATCCTACAAGGAGTGTAAATAGAATATTAAACTTCCAAGTGTCTACCAAATTGTACCTTAACTAAATTATAAAAATGTGCTTTCATTCAATGTGAAGCTCCATTAAAAATTGATCTTTGCAGAAAGAGAAATAAAGGAAACCCTTTATTTTAACATCTAGTCCAATCTAGACACAATCCATAGTTCTCCAAGAAGGTATAATGACAAAACAAATCTGAAGGACAACAAGCTTCAAAAACAGACATCACAAAACTGCATGTTGTTTGAGCCAGTTCACCCCCATATATCAGCCCAAACCCTGTTTGCACAGTGGGGAGCTTTCCCTATAAAACATATATTTTAATGAAAGATCAAAGCAGTATATGAATAAGGCTATTTTTAGGGTGGCAAACTGACCACTCAAATATTGACAACCAAGCACTTATCTATGAAGCCAAGAAAGCCACTATATAGGAGGCACAACAACTAGCCCTTAAAAAAAATCCCATTAATGTTTTATTGGTTAGCAAGGGCAGGCTGGAAGTGGGAAAGTGTCACTTCGCAATGGAAATTGCGTCCACAAGCTCTCACCCAACACAATTGATTAGGGTGATTAGATCTCTTACCATCCTCGACAGTATACTGTCGCCTTGCCTATTTAACTTGTATGTGGAGCACATCATGAGAAAGGCGGGGTTAGATGAGTCACAAGATTGCAGGGAGAAATATCAACAACTTCAGATATGCAGATGATAACAATCTAATGGCAGAAAGTGAAGAGGAAAGAGCTTGTTGATGCGGGTGAAGGAGGAGAGCGCAAAAGTTGGCTTGAAACTCAACATCAAGAAAACGAAGATCATGGCATCTGGCCCTCTCAATTCCTTGCAAATAGATGGGGAAGAAATGGAGGTAGTGACAGATTTTATTTTCCTGGGCTCCAAGATCACTGCAGATGGGGACTGCAGCAAAGAAATTAAAAGACGCTTGCTCCTGGGGAGGAAAGCTATGGCAAATCTAGACAGCATCCTAAAAAGTAGAGACATCACCCTAACAACAAAAGTGTGTTTAGTCAAAGCTATGGTATTCCCAGTTGCAACGTATGGCTGTGAAAATTGGACCATAAGGAAGGCCGAGCGTCAAAGAATTGAGGCTTTTGAACTCTGGTGCTGGAGGAGACTCTTGCGAGTCCCTTGGACTGTAAGGCGAACAAACTGGTCAGTCCTAGAGGAGATCAGCCCTGACTGCTCCTTAGAAGGCCAGATCCTGAAGATGAAACTCAAATACTTTGGCCACGTCACGAGAAGGAAGGACTTCCTGGAAAAGAGCCTAATGCTGGTAGTGATTGAGGGCAAAAAAGAAGGGGACGACAGAGAATGAGGTGGCTGGATGGAGTCACTGAAGGACTAGGTGCAAACTTAAATGGACTCCGGGGAATGGTAGAGGACAGGAAGGCCTGGAGGATCATTGTCCATGGGGTCGCAATGGGTCGGACATGACTTCGCACCTAACAACAACAACTATCCTCAAGGAGGGGCCCCAAAATTTTAGCCAATTGGATTTGTGCTGTGAGGCATTAGCAAGCTATTTTGCAGATAAAGTCTTGTCACTTCATTGGGAAGTGGACAAATTGCTGGGTTCAATGAGAGTGACCATTTGCCCCTTAGATCCCTGCCCATCCTCATTGCTCAAATTGGGTGAGGGAGATTGTGAACCTCTCCCTAACATCTGGAGAGTTCCCTGAAGGGCTTAAGGAAGCAGTGGTCTGTCCTCTCCTGGAAAAAAAAACAAAAAACATGGCTGAACCTGCAGGACCCCGCCAACTACTGCCCAGTCTTGCATCTTGCATTTCTGGGCAAGGTAGTGGAGCGGGCCATGGCAGACCAGCTCCCGGTATTATTGCAGGAAACTTCGGCCCTAGATTCTGTAACTTGCTCTACAAAGGCCTTGGCTTTGACCCGGAAACTGCAACTGGGCCCACATCCATCCAGTGTTGTGGCAGATGTATGAGTTACCAGTTTGCTTCTGGATCAAATTCAAAGTCTTGGTTTTGCCCTTTAAAGCTATACAAGGCCTGGTTCCTACCTATCCGAGGGACTGTTTATCTACCTATGCCCCCCCCACAGGGCTCTTCGCTCTGCAGGTATGAATCTGCTGGTTGTCCTGGGCCCCAGGGACATCCGCCTGGCCTCCCTCAACCAGGGCCAGGGCCTTTTCAGCCTTGGCCCCCACCTGGTGGAATGAGCTCTCAAAAGAGATGAGGGCCCTGTTGGAACTATCTAGGTTCCGTAGGGCCTGCAATATGGAGCTCTTCTGCCAGGCATTTGGTTGAGGCCGGAGGGAGGGGGGATGACTGGAGTGAAAATGACTTATTATGCACGGTCGCCTTATCGAGGGTTGGGACAACGCGGAGGAGGAAGAAGCGTGGCAAACCGCAAACACACAGGACGGAACGCAAGGGTAGCAAAACCCAGAGCAGCCGCTGGCTGCGGACGACGAGGCGGCGATGTGGAGCAAACAGGGAGGCGAGCGAGGTGCTGACCAAGGCTGGACCACCAAGCAGGGCGGCCATGGCATGCGCAGGCCATGCCGGCGGAACCGAAGGGCATGAAAGGGGAGAGATCAAGCACACCCAGAAGCCCTGTACACCACGGACCTTCCCGATTATGCAAGCGGCCACTCCGGTGCCGCTTCTGGTTGTGCCCTGGTCGCCCGGGAAGCTCCACTTTCTTCCGTGTTACACTAACGCAGCTTTTTCAGCGACCTACATCAACTCTGTGCCCAGCTACCACCACCAGCGTACTTTATTGATGATTTTAGCCGCCGCCATTCCACCTTGAATGCGGACCTTTCCCTCTGTGCATAATAGGCCAATCTGTGGATCCCGCCTTATACTGAAACTGCTGGTGAACATGGATGTTGAGAACCCTCACACTACATCTTTTGGAGCTACATCATCAGCCTGGCTGCAACAGTGGAGTTGGGCCTTTGGGCCTGATAGGATTATACCACCATTTTGAGATTATTGATATTGGTATGTTATTGTATTGGTTTTACTGTTTTAGGGGGAGTTTTATGGGCACTTTGTAGTCTGTTTTTATACTGTAAGCAATCACAAGATAACATTGTTGAGAGTAGCAGGGTGTAAATCAAAGTATGCATGCATAAATACTGCCTAAAATCAACTTACGTAGCACCTGAGAAAGGTTAAAGCTGCTGATTTAATAGTTTTACAGAACTGTCTTATTCATAAATTAATATACCATTCATCCACACTCGCAATATTTTATACGTGGAAATTTACAGAGCAAGGCCCTGTCCTTGAGAGGGACAGAAAACATTTAGATCAGTAAATAATACATCTAAGAGTTGGGCATGGCACTCAGATGGCAAGTTTCACCACTCCAGATGAGCTGCTCTCACTGGATTCAACCAGAATTTTGTATGATTGGAAAACTTTTGCTCCTTGATAAACATGGAGCAGGTTACACATCTCATGGTGAAACCATTATATTTTATAGAAGCAAACATAAGAATTTAAAGTCTGTTTTCTGTCAGTAAATTAGAATAAAGAGATACAGTGATCGGTGTGTGACACAATCACACTTGGCACTTATGTACACACATATAAGGAGGACCCCCCCCCCCAAGTTAACATGTATTTCTCTATCATCCTAAGTGTAGTCTAAATAAAACAGGGCAGGAAAAGCTATAGCTGGTAAAAGTGCTGCATATATGTAATCAGTTGCAAGGAGATACCTGCATTTCACATGGCAAAAGTAGTGATAGTGATGTGAAAACCCATGCCCCAGAATTTAAAAATTTTTTGCAAAGTCTTCCAGCTTACATCTTGGTGTATTGCATTGCAGTTTTGTGCAGTGAGATATATAGCAAGAATGAGCAAGGCATTTCCTTGATTTAGAGAGGCTGGGACCAAATTTCTGTACTTTAATATAAAAATAATACTGGCTTTATTTCTATGTTCAGAATTTGCATATTACTCATTAACATATTCTAATTCCTTACTCCCTTGACCATTTGGATGAATTATTATGTCATTAAAATGGGGGTGGAATAAACAACACATGACTGAGGGCAAATGTCACCACTGTAATTATCCCTGCTACTTTTAAAATGCCTACTTGGGGGGGGGGGGGGGAGACGACATTAGTTAACATCATAAAGTTCACCCAGACATTACTCAGTGCATAAAGAGAAGCGCGAGAGAAGAACTGGAATTCTTATGAAAGTAATCTCCTTATACTTAGCTTATTTAAGTATTAAGGTGTTTGTAAAACCTGCTTCCTTGTTGCTCAGACTGTAGCAACATATCACCAAGCAGGCTTAAAAACTACATAAAGCAGTAGAGGCCACGCACTGTTCAAAGCTGCACCCACATAGGTGCACTATTATGTTAATGGGTTTACACTTTTCAAACAAATAATCACTTGTTCAGTCTTCAATGCTGGCTTTCCTCATCATTCTGCACAGTGCTGACACAGTCTAGGTTATTCTGGGCACAGCTGGAAAATGCAAAACATGCCCTGCAGTATCAGTTACCTGAAAAGGAACACACTGTCAGAAACAAACTACATTCTGAGAGTAAATGGCGGTTCTGATTCATGTAAGCTCTATAATAAAAGATGTGAAGCTATTGTGACTTACTGTTAGCTAACTAGTTGTCAAGAGTGGTGAGCCTTGGAGATCCTCAAGATCCTTAGGCCCAATGCAGTTAAGCCTATGGAGACTCCATGTTGCACCAAAGACTAAATTTTGACCATGTCTGCATGCTATTTTAAAGTGTTCTTCTTGAGGGCCAATAGCCTGCTAGCTGTCTGTGAGAAAATTGTCACTTACTCCTCAATCAAGTTTTTTATTTAGTTTAAAAATGTGACCAGTCGTAATCCTCACATAGCTAAGTCAAGATGAATCACCAATATTTGCAAGACAATAATACCACATTCTACCTTGCTCAAGAGAGTGCCTTACAAAGCAGACCTACCAGGTAACCTAATGAAGACTATGATCAGGAACAGAATACCGTTGCTTGCCCTATTGGTGGCCACCATGCAGACTCCAACTTTCAGTTTCTCATTGCTATCAAGAACGGGTGTGACATGTTCATATTTAAGCTGCTCTTCTGAGCCAGCATTTTGAGTCCAGTCCTACCTACCCCCTGGGTGCTCTCTGTCATCCTGACAGGAGAAGGATTTATGTTGCCTGGACTTTTCCCTCATTACACTACAGATTCAAGTTTTACGTGCACATTATAGGCTCAGAAAACATATGAAACTTTCCCCTGTAGTCTTCTGTCTTCTCCTACCTACCGAATCTTCTTTGGAAGAACCTCATGCCCTGTTCCTCTGCATCAAACCCAGCACAACTATCATCCCCTTCACCCTTCCCTATCTTGGGAACAAACAAAGACATGAACAGAATCTAATTGTGTGTTGTCTTTTAGTAGCCATGGGAGAATACATCTAGTTTCATGGGATGGTTTTCACTAAAAATTACTAAGATTGCTTGCTGCTTATTTCTCAATTTGATTGATTTACATGAATGTTTATTACTAGCGCTAATTGTTTTAAACCAGAACCTTACTGTGTTCTGTTGTATTGCTTTTGAATCTATTCTCCCCCCCCCTTTTTTTCCCTTTATGATTGTGTATTCTCAAAGATAAAATCTATTTCTATTAAGGGTTATGCCGAGTCTCCTGCTATCCCTTTCACAATTACAGGTGAAATATTGCTCCCAAGATTGTGCCTAAGTATTCACAAATGGAACACTGGACTTACAGTGAAGGTCACTTCTTATCTAGGGCAAGGAGTACTCCCTGATACGCTTGGGTACTTCTTCCTGCATCCCTATAAGCAGGAAATTGATTGCACTTTCCATCTCCAGGGGGAGGATTCCACTCTCGTCCTGGAGACTTCTGCAGTTGATAAGTCCACAATGGCAATCAGTCATTAGGAAGATTACTAGGATAAACAGAGACCTTCCAACTAGGGTGGGTCCAGAGTGTCCTCCTTGTCCTTGAGAAGAAGGAATCTTCATGGTAAGTCCAATGTTCCATTCTCTCTTGAGGGGATGAGGATATTCTGATACACTTGGGATGTTACAAAGCTTGTCAGATCCAGGGAGGGAAAAGTGACTGCCAAGCATGGAGACAACAGAAGGACTAGACCACTTGCTTTCAAAATCTCCAACCAAATGCTGCATCAGCCACACTGATAAAGATCCATCTTGTAGTGCCTGATAAACATTGGCACTGAGGCTCAGGTAGTGGCCGTGCAGTTATCAGCAATGGATACATTTGTGTCAAATGTTGCTGACGGAGAGGCACTTCTTGTCAAATGAGCTGTGATCCCCTCTGGGATTTGAAGGCCCTGAGATTCATATGCCATAGAGATGCAGTCCTTTAGCTACTACCCTTTTCCTCTTGGCTACTGGATGAAAAGCTATAAAAAGGGAATCCAACTTCCTTAATGGCTTGGTCTTTCTGATATAAATGTTAAGAGCTCTGAGAAGGTCAAGCAACTGCCCATACTTCTCACCAGGATGAGATGGCTTTGGGCAGAAGGATGGCTAATTATCTCCTATGAGTTGTGAAATGGTATGTTGACCTTGGGAACCACCAAGTGCTTATGCATAAGCCCTTTCTGATGGAAAGTTCACCCTGTACTCTGGATCCGCGGGACCCGGCTAACTACTGCCCCGCCTTGAAGTTGCCAGTTCTGAGGAAGTTTGTTGCGAGGGCTGCCACAGACCAGTTATTAGCGTATCTAGAGAGGCTTCAGTCTTGGATCCATTTCAATCTAGCTTCCGGCCTGGCCATGGGTCAAGACAATGTTGGTCACTCTGATGGATGAACTCCAGTGACAGCTGGATCAAGGTAGGTCAGCGCTACTTGTGATGCTAGATCTCACGGCAGCTTTCAGCATAGTCAATCACAAGCTATTAGCTCACCACCTTGCCGACATGAGGATATGGGGGTCAGCCTTGCAACGGCTGATCTCCTTCCTCCAGGGTTGTGCTCAAAAAGTTGCAATTGGGGTGAATTTATTGCACTGCTGCCAGCTCCCTTGTGGAGTGCCACAGGGGGCAGTTCTCTCCCCAACTTTATTTAACAACTATGTGCTGACACATAGCTTGTCAGAGAATTTCGACCAGGTTGTTATCAATGTGCCGATGACATCCAGTTGTACCTCCTGGATGAATGAGCACCCAGAATCATCCCCAAAGTCATTTGCCGGCTGTCTGGAAGCAGAGAGGAGGTGGATCAAGCAGTCACCTGAAATGTAACCCTTCATAAACAGAGGTCATGTGGCTGGGTAGGAAAGGGCCAAGTGAAGAAGTGTACTTACCCAACCCAGATGCTGTTCAGCTTTAGGCTGTCCATGAAGCTAGGAATTTGAGGGGTGATTCTGGATACCTTCATTACAATGGAGGGTCAGGTCATGAGAGTAGCTCAACTAGCATTCTGAATCAAATTTAAGGTGCTGGTTCTCACCTTAAAGGCCATCCACAGTCTGGTCTTTGTGTACCCAAGGGACCACCTTTCTACTTGTGTCCCCCAAAGAGAGTTGCATTCTGTGAACTCCAACAAGCTAGTCATCCCTGGCCCCAAGGTAGTACGTTTGGCCTCAACCAGGGCCAGGACGTTTTCTGCCCTGGCCCTCACTTAGAAACATAGAATCATAGAGTTGGAAGGGGCCATACAGGCCATCTAGTCCAACCCCCTGTTCAATGCAGGATCAGCCCAAAGCATCCTAAAGCATCCAAGAAAAGTGTGTATCCAACCTTTACTTGAAGACTGCCAGTGAGGGGAGCTCACCACCTCCTTAGGCAGCCTATTCCACTGCTGAACTACTCTGACTGAAAATGTTTTTCCTGATATCTAGCCTATATCATTGTACTTGGTTGAATGAGCTCCTGGAGGAGATAAGGGCTCTGTCGGAGCTGTCACAGTTCTGCAGGGCCTGCACTACAGAGTTCTTCCGCCAAGGATTTGGTTGAGGCCAGTGATCCCAATAACATCAAATGGGATTCCTTGGACAACCCCCCCACGGATAATGTCCTATGATAGATTGCAATGGAAAACTGCTTGGTGATACTGAGATGTTGAGATTTTAATACTAAGATTTATTTTTTGTTTTAAAGGTTCTTATAATATCCATATTTTACTGATGTGAATGTATGTTGCACATCACCCTAAGCAACAAGGGAGGGCTGTATATAAATTAAATATAATATACAGCTGTCTGAGAGCCATCTTGCTGATGTCACAGCTGCTAAGAAAAGTACATTCAACAATAAGGAACTTCAGGGAAATTTCTCTCAGAGGTTCAAATGAAGGACTGATTAGACAGAGCCTGAAGAATGACGAAGTCTCCAAGAGAGAAACCTGTGCACTGTAAGGGGATGAAACAAAACTCCCTTCAGAAATCTCTTCACTACTGAATACCTGGTATTCAGAATGGTACACCACCAACTGTAAGTGAGATGTTCAGAGAAGCTACTTTCTCCTGTTTCATTATGTTCAGAAACTTAGAAATCAAAGGTATGAGGGGGAAAGACATAAAGAAGGCCCAAGGGCTGAAGGGACTTCAAAGAATAACTGAGTAATTGTTATTCATTGACATTTTGTGTGCAGTTGCACATTGGGACCATGCATACACAGGGCTGCTATGAAAAAGGATCTAAGGATGAGGGGCACATGTGATGAATCCAGCAGGAAGGTGGGTGCTTGTGCTGATCAGGAGAGTGAGAGTGCCCCTTTCAGAGCTTTAGCTAGGAAAGTTCTTTGCAATAGGCCTGTTCCACTTGTTGACACTGGTGTCTTAAGAAGCTGGATGTTTTAATATTGGTTAGAAAGGCAAAGAATTCTATACACGGCAGGCCAAAATATAAAACCAGGGAATGGAATGTTTCCTGGCTGAGAAACCACTCACCCTGGTCCAGTCTGGTGTGGTTGAGCTAATCTGGAAAACTGCTAGATGATTTCACAGTTCCAAAAGATTGATGGTGAGGGAAGTTTCTCAATGGGGCTAGGTACCCAGCACGTAGCCCAGCACACAATGGGCTCTCCCACTCATCAGGCTGGTGTCTATTGAGATATGTACATGTATGGTCACTTGGAAGGGTTTACCTACAGGTAAGTATTTCTTGGCTGTCTACCAAAAGAGGTCTTTCCTGAGATGCTGACTCTGACATGCTTTTAAAGACTATGAGCCTTCGGTATGGCAATAGCATCCACTGAAATAGAGTGCACATAGGCCCCAGAGACTGTCTTGATTGCTACAATCATGGAACCTAGCAGACATGCTAGGAGCATTACATCTAGTGAATTCACAGAGTGAATCTGTTTCATGGTTTGAAACATCTTCTCTGCTTTGCCCAGTGGAAGAAGCACTTTTTCCTCCCGTATATCTATCACTGACCCCAAAATAAAAAAAATCACCAATTATGCACACTGCAGGCGGCAACCGGGCGCAGAGTCAACGTATGCAGCCGAAAAAGCCGCGTTAGCGAGATGCAGAAGAAAGTGGAGCTTCCTGGGACCAGGGCACAACCAGAAACGGCTCCGGAGTAGCTGCGTGCATAATCCGATACTCTGGGTTTTGCAGCTGTTGCGTTCTATCCCGTGCGTAAGTGGTTTGCTTCGCTTCTTCCTCCTCCACATTCTCCATGCCGCTGTTTCAGCGGCCGTGCATAATAGGCCTTCTGGAGGCTACTTAAACTGTGACTGGAGAGGCACTGGATAGTGACCTGATAGATCCTGAGTGACTGCTCTTGAGAAGGTAACCATATAAGGAGGTTGTCAAATTAGGGAGTAGATATGAATTCTTTTGAGACCTAAACTTTTAATAATTATGATTATTAATTTTGTGAATATTTATTTTTTATTTATTTATTTAGATTTATATACCGCCCTCCCCGAAGGCTCAGGATCTAGGATGCTGATATCTAGGATGCTGATGTGAACCTCAATGGCATGGTGCTGAACAGGAAATGTTTTTGAGCAAAGACAAGTTTCAGATACTGTCTCTCTTAGAGCATTATGGACATGTGAAGATATGCCTCAGTCAAATCGATGGAGGTCATGAAGTCCTCGAACTTCAGGGCTTCCACAATGGTCATCAGGGTCTCCATCTTGAACTTCCTGTGCCTCATAAACCTATTCAGTATTTTCAGGTCAAGGATAGCCCTTCACTTCCCGTTATTTTGGGAACTATGTAAAAATAGATGCTCACGAGAAAAAACAATGGTGACTTGGCTTGTTCCATTGAGCGACTTCATCTTCAGACAACTGGCCTCCGTCTTTATTCAGATCTGCATCAGAATCCTCAGAGCCTAAGGGGGAATTCCCTATCTTCAGCTTTATAATCTGAGAGATTTGAATAATTGCTCCCAATTATGAAGGTGCTTTTACAGGCATCCTTTCTTGGCTACGAGAAGCCCTGGCATTTCTCTGGGGCCAAAGGCCTTGAAGTAGCTATTTTTTAAAACATGTTTTGCATCATCTTTTCTGGGAGGGTAAAGAAGCTCTTTTGCCTTCTCTAACCGATTGGAGACAAACTGTTCTACCAGCCCTGGAAATCTGCTGGCTGAAGGCTACAAAAGACTGTGTTGAACAAGCCTGATGGGTTGATACAGGCTGTCCTGGATGATTAGTAGAAGGTGCAGTTTTGGAGTAAAAATTCAAGCCTGTTTCTTCATGATCCAAATCAGGAGATTCAAGCCTATGGCTTTCTCCAGGAGCTCTGCCATAGCAGGACAGCTGGGCAAGTGGGTTTGTAGGGATTTCCTACCCTGCTGCCTTGGAATCACCTCTCTCAACACTCCCTTGGAAGAGGTCCCATGATTGGAGACCTTAACTGCAGACGTGGCCATGACTGAAGCAGCAGGCAAAAAGCAAATAGCCTCAGGGAAGATGAGGCCAGAAGAACAAACAAGGTTTGGATTTTTGTTTTTTTTTAACAAAGGGAAAGTCACACAGAATGGCAGACATGTGGAAAGAGAAAGCAAGGTGTAAGCAAAAACATTCCTTAAAGGAAGATTTCAGGAGCACACTCAGGCAGAGGCAGGAAAAAGACTGAGGGTGGGCTCTGCATGCTACAGAGATTGAAAGTGCAATCAATTTCTTGCCTCCAGGGATTGTGGGATGAGAAACCCAAGTGTTATCTGAGCGTGCTCCTCCCCTCGAGAGAATTTTTCATCCTTCACTTTGGGACTGAAAGTAGCACCTGAATATAAATATATATATTTTCACTACAAAATATACAGCAGACATGATCTATCTACTAGTTTTTTGTAGACAAGTTGCTCACTCAAGTGATAGAGTAATTAACTAAAAATGTTATAATTACTATACTGCTCCTTGCACTCCATAGACTATCCATCCATGCATGATATGCCCAGTTATCTGCAACACTTAATGACATGTCCAACTTTGTTTCAGCACTAGTATGATTCTACTGGTTTTATTTTGTTAATTATGAAATATTAAATTTTGAACTGTGAATATTATGGCCCCACTCTTATTGTTCATTAGAACAGTTAAGAAAGTGCTCCCAATTATTTGTAGTCTGACACATTCCCTGTTCTTCCAAAGAGAAGCTCCGAATAGTTTATACAGAAGAGTTCTCTCATCTAGGAAACTGAGCCTCAGGAATAAAACTGTGTCATATACCTCCAAGCCCATTCTCTGGGACTCTTCAGCACCAGTTCCACAATTTCCTTGGCACCAGAATCCAGTCCCGAGGCACCAGAAGGCCCAGTTCAGTGCTGTAGATATTGAAGTACCAGCTCAGGCTCCTTAAAGGTAGAAACATGGCTCCATGCAAGCATGGTCTGGTCACCTGTACCCAAATTTACATACCTTAAGATGTTGCAGACTTCCCTCTAGATTTCTGATTCTGGAATGGTTTGTAAAAATCACAGTTTGCCTGATTTAGATGCAAGTTGACCTAGAAAGACAGGCTTCATGAGCACCCTGCATATGGAAAGGCCTTTCCAGAATTCATGGTACTTAAAGTGGGACTGGTAAAATTCCAGGTAGCATAGAAACAAGGGCTGAGTATCTATAGTATCTATAGTAGATACTATACAAGTATCTATAGTAGCAGTAACATCAATAAGTCAATTACCCTTCTACTGAACCGTGCATTTTTCCCCAATTTTAAAAATCATGACCATCACCAACACAAAAAGTAGACATTTAAAACTAGAAAAACTTAGTTCAATGTATGACTAAGAGCATATGTCCTACTTACTCTCTCCCTAACATGAAGTGCATATACAGATTCATGTATTCCCACTGAGTGGAATTAATTGTAGCCTAATGAAAATTGCTACCAACATGTAACAGTGTGAGCACATCTGTCTACAAGAACCTTATGGATGTATTTTTTGTTATATTTTCATTCTGTTCCTTGTTTCATTTGAAATTTTTTATTGTAACCAAAAGTACAGATCACATAGCAAAGTTCTTGTGTCTTGCATTATCCAACTATAAAGATTTCCTACAATATTGATACAGAGATTATCTTTCCCTGTCCTATTACTGTATGGAAAGTGACAAAAATGTGCAACAGGAAATGTCCCATATTTCTTCCACGCTAATCGTGACTGCAGAACTAAACATGCATACATACACAGGAAGTCAAGCTGATTCTGAACCTAGCCACTATCTGCTTTTGAAATTGAACTGACTTGAAAATCTTCTAGTCTGAAGATCTGTTTTTTATACTCCGCTTTCCACTACAGAAGGAATCTCAAAGCTGTTTGCACCTTTCCTCTTCTCTCCCCACAACAAACACCTTGTGAGGTAGGTGAGACAGATAGAGGTCTAACAGAAGTGCTTTGCCATAACACCCCCAAAAAAATCTGTGACTAGCCCAAGGTCACCCAGTTGGCTGCATGTGGAGGAACGTGGGATCAAACCTGGTTCTCCAAAGTAGAAGACATCGCTTTTCCATCACACTGGAAGAAAAACTTAAAATAAATCCATCCAGGTTCAAAATAAGAGTTGCCTTAAAGTACACTCATACAAGCACACAAACATTTATACAGATATTTACTCAAATTGCCCTAACAAAAATGGGTAACATGTAAAATTATAGCCTAGGAAGATTTCTTTTTTATACAGTGCATGCTTATGCATTTTTTTGCTCTCTTAAAGAGCTGGGGAGCAGATAAAGAATATTCTGTTGCCTATTCAACCCAATTCAAATAGTTCCAGTTTTAAGAAGGAACCACAAAAGCACATTAATTTAATTATTATCCCATAAGGCATATTTCACTGTACTTATGTAATCATGTGTAATAAATTTTACACATAAAGTTGATATACCTGTGCAGTGACACTGAACTAGATCCACAGGTGTGCTGAACTACTTCTGAAATCCTTATTTTCTTGAACCAGATCATCCTGAGATCACCAGCCCAAACCAGAAGTTAACCAAACATTTTGTGTCTACTTGTACAGCCAGGACTGAACACAACCCACATGGCAAGTGCCATTAGAATCCCACTTCTGGTTTGAACTAAGTTTTCTTTATATCTACACAACTATTTATTTGTATGGAATGCCTCTTAACAAGCGGAATCAAAATCTGCGGATGCATCTCATAGAAGTTAATGTCAATGAGCTTTGGACTGCTCTCAATGATGCCATTCATTCAACAGAAATAAAGCATGTCAAATTAAGATCCATCTCATCCTGTTCACTACTGTGCATTAACATAACCTGAAAGAGCAATTATTTTATTCCAAAGGAAAATACTTAACTACTTAATTATGCTCAAGTACAATAATATTCTCAGCTTCTTTTTACTCCCCTACCTAAACAGGCACAACGTGCTTTTAACATCTTAAGGCCACATTCTATACTTCTGTAGCAAATAAAAGTACTGAACCTTCCTTGAGGAATTTATAATAAAGTGGCATTTTTTCCTACCAATAAAAGCAAGTGTGGAAAGATAACTCTTTTAGTGCATGAAATAGTTTCTATTTTAGCACTTTATATCTTTCTGCAGAAGTAATTTTCATCTTAACACACTGATTTCTTTTTAAGAAACACGCACGCATTTGT
This sequence comes from Paroedura picta, assembly GCF_049243985.1. NCBI lineage: Eukaryota > Metazoa > Chordata > Lepidosauria > Squamata > Gekkonidae > Paroedura > Paroedura picta. The sequence continues at coordinate 51,168,361 of NC_135369.1, forward strand.
TCCAAAACTGATCTTAACAAATCACCAGGATGAATAAAATGCTCACATATCTTTTGGTACATTTAAAATAGGACTAAACTTGAAACTATGGTTATAGCTCTAATCCTGGCCCACTGTTTTTAATAATTTCCACAATCTTTATAATTGAGAAAGAGTTCTCTTGGCAGCTTTCTGATATAGAGACCAAACCACTAGAAGTGGTGTTCAAGTACAGTCACACAGAGATACTTCAGTAACTGCTGATTATTAATTACAAGAAAGAAAGGAATAAATTGGTCTGCAAAAGATCACACACTGCTCAGAAAGACAAACTATTCCCTGAATGCTCAAGAATGTGGCATACATAACACAGTATGGTGCATAGATGTCTTACTGTGCTACTTTTCTGAGCTCCCCCCCTCCAAAGCAATCCAAAACTTTTCTCTGGGGATCCAACCATCTTCAAAACAAAGGAAGTAATAATGAAAGCCAGTTTAAACAAAACTTCTTTAACAGAAATGCAGCCAGAGGAGGCACAGTTAAGAATCCTGAATATTTAAAATCCACAACGTAATAGGTTTTCCCTTCTACATTGTGCAACTGTCCATAATGGCAGGGGATTTTCATACTACAAGAGTAGCCATGCTGAGTGAGAATGTTTGGTGTCTACTACCCATTTTACAGGAGAATCCTCCAGTGCTATAAATAGATAGATCGGCTTCCTTTAAGGCTGCCACAGACGTGATTTCTACAGAGAACAATTGCTCGGCTTCAAGGAGGCAAACAGGCTGCGTCTCTTTTCTTTCTAACTTATCGATCTGCATTTGCGGCGGGGCTCGCAGCAGACTCAAGAGAGCGGCCGGAAAGCAGACGGGAGAGAAACCTTTCCCCCCGTCGGTGCTCGGAAGCGACGACGGCGTTCCCGGGGCACACGCAAGCAAGAGCAACTTCTACTTTACCGGTGCAGAAGTTCATAAGTGCCGAGGCATTGCACACCGACGCCAGACAAGGCAAGCCGTCTTCCATGCTTGCCCACCCACGTTAGGGGAGCTGCGAGCCCCTTCCCTGCCGACGGGTCTTGCCGCCTTCACCGGAGGCTCACGGCAAACGCCAGGGCTCCCGAGGAGACCGCATTCTTCGGCTCCCGAGGCGCCGCTGCCCGCTCGCACAGCCCCGAAAGTAATTGCGCGCCGCAACAACAGCCTGCGAGCTGCCTGCCTCCGCCTGCGCCAAAGGACAGCGTCGGCCCGAGGAGGGTGTTTGTGCGCGCGCGAGCGAGCGAGCGAGCGAGAGAGAGAGAGAGGCCGGGGGGGGGGGGGGGATTCGAGACAGCGGGAAGGAGGGGCTAAGAGAGAGACGTCAAACACACTAATAAAGGCACTCAGGAGCGCAGACGCTACACAGCAATCTGTCACCGTGCAGAAACGGGGCGGGCGAGGACTCCCGAGTGATGCCAGTTCGCTTTCTGTGTTCCGAATCCGTAAAGAAGCGACCAAGGAGCCGACCGGATTTTTATAAACTGGTAACCCGGGTCTTCTGCAACACAACCGTTTGGACATCAACAACAGATTGAGTTGTTTTAGGTCGACAGAAAGAGATTGGTTCCGGAGCCTCTTGTGCCGGATCAGGCTGCACTGCCACGGCTGCCAGAGCATTTCTTTCAGGTAGAGCCACCAACCACCACCTGGTAGAGTAACGTGGCAGGAAAATAAAAATTAAGGAGGCTCCCACGCCCCGGCCCTTAGGTAAACTTTGAGCAAACAGCACTTTTGAGGAGGACCTATGCGTGTGCATTGCGTTGATCGTTGTGTGTGTTTTTAAAATATTGTTTTCCAGATGTTTTGTGGTTGTTTGGTATGTGCTTCTAGAGAAAAAGAAAACCACAAATGCTGCAAATAAACAAACACCTTGGAAAAGCCAGGGAAAGACAACTACTGAAGCAACAACTAGTTTCAACTGGATAGATTCAAATGGGTAGCCGTCTTGGTCTGAAGTAGCACAATAAAATCAGAGTCCAGTAGCACCTTTAAGACCAATAAAAATTTATTCAGGGTGTGAGCTTTCGAGTGTCTGTCTGACGAAAGCTCACGCCTTGAATAAATCTTTGTTGGTCTTAAAGGTGCTACTGGACTCTGATTTTATTGTGCTAGTTTCAACTGGTTGAGAAGTCAATCATGAGTGGGCCCTTTTCAGTTTATTCTGAATTGTAGCCATTAAGGTAATCTAAGAGAGGCAGCTCAGAATTGGATCTATACAGTATAGTCCAGTTGTCACTGGCAAGAGTTCTAGCCTTTTGTTAAAAGGGGGAAGGGAGATGAAAGGTAAATTAGGAAGGAAAATGTATTGAGCCACTAGAAAAGGTGTGAAAGGCAGGATATAAACAATTTAATCAAATAAAGACAACAGATACACCAGAGGTAACCAAGCAGTAAATCTATAGAACACAAAGGGGGAGAATAGGAAGGAAAGGTTCCTTTTAAAAAACTAACATATGTAGCAAACAAGTGTATTCGCTAATTTGTGAAAACGAATTTCACATCTAGTTTAATTAAAAGAAAACAAAGCTGTGACTGCAATCAAAAGGACCTATATTAAAATACCCAAATTGCAGCCTCTCAACCTCACAGGGACAGCATTAGAATAATATGGGATCTTCCAATGTAACGGCCCTGAGGCTCCTGGAGAAAGCACAGCATACAAATGTGAGTGAGATGGCAATAGATGTGCCATTGCAGAATTCTGAATTTATACTTGCACACTACTAAGAATTTATACTTGCAGCCCAGTACATGGACAATCAGGATTATGCACTGTGCTGAAGAGCCATAGTATCTACAAAATGAAAAAAACACAGAGCTTTTCCAAGATTATCATTCCATTAAGTGCGAGACAGTGCACTCATATTACAACTGCACTGCAGTCCATTTAATATGATCATGCTTTTGTCCGACTTGCAGAACTGAGCAGAGCCAGAGGAAAGTTAATGAATGCAACATGTGTTCACTTTTGGTAGCCGTACCTAAAGCCAACTGGCAAAATGATCACAGCAAGATAAATGTCAAAACAAAGCAATCTTATTGCAGCGTGGAGGGTTCCCCCCCCCCTCCATTTTGTATATTATGAGAAATTTACATCTCTTCAGGCACATAGTTCAAAAATGCACATGGGAAAGGCACCTAAGAAAATAGTGTGGGAGAAATTTTTTTTCACATTCTAGTGGTGCTCATTTACTTTTGAACAGGGGATATAATTGTGGTGTGTTTCCCCCCCCCCTTCCATACCTACCTCCACTGATATACTAATGGCTGCCAATTTGTTTGAATTATCAGGAACTTTGCACATGTTCTGTGTAGGACAAATCCAGTGCAAACCAATTTGGTGAGCATTCACAGCTTTTGGGTGTGAATTCAACATACCTAATGATGGACTTCACCTCTCTGATCATAATTTTTGGATAGGTTCAATCTGACAGCAGAGTGTGTTCATGCTGAAATTAACAGCATCCCTTACAAACATACAATGCATCTGATAACTGATGCAGGGATTCACTCATGCTTTATCCTCAGTTTGAAAAGAAAGTTTGTAGCTTGAGAGGTGTTGCTGGACCAGTGCCTCATGCTATAAAATGGCCACCGTGGACAGGGGTAACTTTTACCAGTTTGACCCTGGAAGAGAAAAATCTGCCACTGTGTTACAAGGCCATGTAGCATCTAGATTAGATTACTGCAGTGTGCTCGAGGTGGGGCAACCCTTTGAAGTCTGTCTGGAAGCTTCTGTTCGTAGAGAATGCTGCAGCCAGACTGCTGACTGGAGTATGTTGTAGGACCATAATACCCTAGTCATGTGCCATCTACATTGACTCCAGGCCCAGTTCAAGTTACTGACCTTTAAAGCCCTATACAGGCTGGAAACTGCAAACCTTAAAGACCACCCTTTTCCATATGAACCTACAACTCCACTCCAGTCACTTTCAGAGGCCCTGCTTTGGATAAATTTGCGGCTAGAAATGTGGCAGCCTCAAATAAGTTCTTCTTAATCGTGGTAACAAAACAATACAAAACAAATTGTTTTTGGAACAATACCTCTTAGCCCTCCTCCCTCGTCGTGCTGTGTTTGGATGTCTATATTTTTACTGATTTGTTTAAATATGTGTGCTTGTGTAATACACGCACCTTACTTTAAATGCTGTGTGTGTATACTTTTTAGACTATAGTATGTGTATATAATTTTTTACTATAGCCTAAGGAACATGATATTTTTGTTGCAATAATCTAAGGAACATGCTTGCGTTAGTCACTTCTAGAAATAAAATTTTACTCTGCCTTACAAGATATCAGAAAAATACAAACAAAAATCAGACTACATTTCTCCTAGCTTCACATAGTTAGAAAAAGCTGTAAGAGAACCAAGAGAAACTGGATGGATAAAAAAGGGCACTTGAATCTTATTATTCTCTGATCTTATGATTTAAGAAAAGTTATTTGGATGGAAATTAAGTTCATGTGAGAATGCTTTTTTCTTTTTCAAAGTGCAAGTGCTGCAGACTAATAGAAAAAAGATCTAACCAACCGAGTTCTTTGAAATGTTGACTTTTCAGGCTGAAGATGTTTTTTATTTGGGGGAATGGAAGCACTAAGTACTGAACTTGTATTACACAGAAGAGAAACAAAATTTACTGCAGAGCTTTAAACACAATAGGGAACATTTTCAAGAAACAGAATTTCCTTAGGCAATACTTTGCTAGCAGTAATGCTCGAGCTTCATAAAGCCTTTAAGGTACATAACAGGTTGAATTCAATGCATCAACTCTCCTTTCCTACACAAGCTTTCTAAGAAGCCCAAAGATGCACTGCTGAGACCAAGTGACCCCAAGTGACTCCCGAACACAAAAGGCAACCCAGCAGAGGGAAGGAGAAATCGTGCACATCAGCCACTCGTCCCTTTTTTGCCAGTGTGGAGGGGAAAGATCTGGTGTAATATTGGTTAGCACAGCACCAAGTCATGGTCAGAGGGAGGCTTAATCACAGCTTGGCCTGAATTGATAACTCAGAGTTTTTCTGCAGACTAAAACAAAAGCTAACTGATGGTGGAAAGGGCAGTCAAGTCACACCTGACTTATGGCAGCCCCATAGAGTTTTCAAGGCAAGAGACATTCAGAGGTGACTTGCCATTGTTTGACTCTGCATTGCAATACTTATATTCTTTGGTAGTCTCGCAGCCAAATGCTGACCAGGGCTGATCCTGTTTGTCTTCTGAAATCCTGACAAGATCAGGATAGCCTAGCCAGGTCAGGAAAAAGCAGTTCTCAATCATGATTGAGGTTCTAAATGATGATTAGCAAACACTGTAGTCTGGGGTCCAAACTGTTTTATAATACACTTACTGGGTAAATTATAAGCATGGAACTTTTCAAATCTTAAAGTACTTCAAGAACTTAGATATTAAATGTTCTTCCTTCATATGTATAAACCTGACAACTTCATTTAGTCCTTTTAATACGACAAGCTTGGCTTCCCAGTGGCACAAATAAGCAGAGGAAATGCTAATGCTGGCTCCTTTGGAATCCTTCCCATGAGTATTAATTTGCTCTGTTAGTCAAAATACTGTTCTTTAAAGCATTTGAACACGAAAATTCAAAGGGAAGCATCTCTTTTGTGAATGTCGCTCTACTACTTACTTGTAGAAGAGATAAAAGGCAGCAGTTATACAAACTTAGGATAGATGGAAGAAGACCATGCAAGTGGACATTCCTTCCAGATTTTACGGATCTTGTGGTAAGGTTTCCCCTGTGCAAGCACCGAGTCATGTCTGACCCTTGGGGTGACGCCCTCTAGCGTTTTCATGGCAGACTCAATACGGGGTGGTTTGCCAGTGCCTTCCCCAGTCATTACCGTTTACCCCCCAGCAAGCTGGGTACTCATTTTACCGACCTCAGAAGGATGGAAGGCTGAGTCAACCTTGAGCCGGCTGCTGGGATTGAACTCCCAGCCTCATGGGCAAAGCTTTCAGACAGCTGCCTTACCACTCTGCGCCACAAGAGGCTCATGTGGTAAAGCTATGGTCAATTCAATCCTAGGCATTCCTGTGATGCAACATTATGATCACAGTCGGAGATGAGAAGCAATGTTTTTAATGTCATGCTAACTTCAAACTAGCTCCCTTTTCCACATATAGCTAGAGGTAGAGATTTTATTAAAGCTCAAAACAGATGCCAATCTCTAATATTCAGGGCTCTTTTATTTAGTAGAGGCATTATAGAGAAAACACTTCTTTAAAAAGACCTGGACAATTCTTTTTGCACAACAACAACAAGCTGGCAGCTGGTTTACCTATATACCATTAGCAACAGCAAGAAACATTGAGCTGTACGCTGCAAAACAGTTGTGATATTTGGCCAAATAGTATTTTTTGCAATCTGTGCTATTTCCTTATTACTGCAAGTTTGGGTCATGGCTCTGATTTTTCTAGCTGGAAATTAATTCTGAACTGCAGCAAAATACAAAGAAAAACAAAAAGCAACAGGTACAGAGGCAAAGTGTAGAATATCATGACCACCACACTAATTGATGTAAAAACAATCTCTCAAAACAGCAAGATGCAAAATGGTGATCTTTCAACTCGGAGAAAATGTCATGAGAGAATCCTATAATACCCAGAATCTTCTATAAAATGCAGGACATAAATGTTGCTGCCAACTTATTATGCACGCAAAATTGCTCTGACATTTCTAGTCGCTGTTAGTAGCCAGATCACTCCTCACTTTGAGGGGAAGTTTACCTACAAGGTCTCCAAGATCGCCTATGCATCACCTGCACTTCACCTTGCACTGCAAACACACTACATGGCTGCAATGTACAAACTGATCTCAGTTGCATCTAAATGGATCAAACACAATCTAATCACTAGCAGAAATAACTGTACATGCCAACCGATCGCCATGCCTTCAGGAGCTGCCTGGATTCTTTGGGAGTGTGAGCAGGTAGGGAACTGTGAGCAGGTAGGGAACTGATAACCACTATCCTTTCATTTCATTCAAAGTAGAAAGGCATATCTGGAGGTCAGTAGGACTCCTAGCAGTGCTACTAATTACATTAACAGTAAAAGCATTTTCTTTCCCTTCATCTGGCAGAGTTCAATTAGAGAAATTACTAACATGCCTGGCATACCTAGTCAGCATCCTGTCCCACAATCTAGGGGTCATCAAGAAACCACTTAAACTTTTAGTTTCACATAGATAATGCAGTCATGGCTTTCTCTTTTCTTGAAAAATTCATAGGATGCACCCAGGAGAATCACGGGTATTGCTCCAATTTTGGGAAACCTCCAGTGTTCCTCCCAAGGTTTTGCCTCAACCCAGACAAGAGCATCACATGCCCTCTGGGTTCTTTATTGCATATACATCATCACTTCAAGTACATTGTTTTAGAGGTTATAGCACCCAGTCTTAGCCTCAAGTTACAAATCTGGCTATTTAAAACACAGACCAAAATCCCTCTGTGAGCATGTGTGTGTTTTCTTGGATCCAATATGCATATCCCTCCATGTTTGTAAGATTTGCCTTTTTCCAGAGATGCTGGTCTTTTCTCCTGCTGGACTTCATGTCATGACAGTAGTGATACTTGCCCCTTATATTCTCTTAACACGCCATCTCAACTCTGTTTTTCATGTATGTGTGTGTTCAGTTTAATTTGTGGACAAGTTTGGTAATTTACTTCAATCATGGTTTTACTTCAATAAAAATAACTTTTGGTTTCAGTTTTGTCTGATTCACTGAGAGTTTATAAGGCCTGGTATATACTGGTTTAAATTCTACTATGTCTGAACTGATTCCTACTGACTAGATTTAGGTTTATGACACCTGATTTGACCCAAAGCACTGTCAGCAGGAGTCTAATCAAAACTGTGCCACCTCTGCCTCTGTTCCTCCAAAGGCTACTTCAAGGGAGACAAAGGCAAATCAGCAACAATTGTACTACCATTAATCTGTTGACAGAAATATGTTAATAATAACGGTGTACCATCAAGCCTCTTGTGGTGCAAAGTGGTAAGGCAGCCGTCTGAAAGCTTTGCCCATGAGGCTGGGAGTTCAATCCCAGCAGCCGGCTCAAGGTTGACTCAGCCTTCCATCCTTCCGAGGTCGGTAAAATGAGTACCCAGCTTGATGGGGGGTAAACGGTAATGACTGGGGAAGGCACTGGCAAACCACCCCGTATTGAGTCTGCCATGAAAACGCTGGAGGGCGTCACCCCAAGGGTCAGACATGACTCAGTGCTTGCACAGGGGATACCTTTACCTTTACCTTTTTACCATCAAGATGCGCCTGACTTATTTGGGCCCCTTCTACAGAACCTTCTAGGTGAAGCTGAGCAAAAATGGTTTGCCATTACCATTGTAACCCATTTTCCTTGACAGCTCACTATCCAAGGACTAACCCTGCGTAGCTTCCAAGATATGACAAGATCATCTAGGATGGACTATTTACACCATCGTAACTTGACTTTTGGTTCCAACCAATTATTTGTTTTGTTTTCAGATGCACGAATAGTATTTGTGCCATGTATGCCCATCCAACTTTTCCGTCTTTCAAGCAGATTTTTGTACTGCACAAAAAAAAAACACCTGAGTACCCATTTGATGATGGCAGCAAAACTAACAAAATTAATATTTTGGGAAGCATTGTCTCTATGTCTCTCTCTGATAACTTCAATCTACTTCTAGTTATAGGCACCATGCTCACAGTGCAACCTTTCAAAAACCTGACATATCAAACTATCATTAGCCATATCATCACCCAAGGAATTGAAAATATTTATATGTGAGAGGAGCAGGATCAATAAATCAAATGTGTCTTCTTATATCACAACAAACAAATTTGCTAATAAGAAACCCTATAGGCAGACTGTGAGTGGGTGGGCAGAGAGGACTGCATCAGTATTTGGTCCTTTTGGCTTTATTGCATGCCCAGGGAAATGCCAATTGCCACTTTGGGATTAGGAGGCGAATTTCCTCCAGGCCAGACTGGCCAGGGATTCTGGATTATTGGGGGGGGGGGGAATCATCTGGGCATGGAATTGGGGTCACTATGGTGGGCAGGTAGTTGTGAATTTCTTCCATTCTGCAGGGGGTTGGACCCTGGAGGTCCCTCCCAACTCTATGTTTATATAAACACTTTGCTGTTCCAATTAATAGCAGACAGCATGAAAGCAAAATAGATTAGTGTAAATCAAAGGGAAGGTTAGAGATGAAAAAGAAAACACAGGAAGGTTACATATGACCGGTGTTATGATTGTGTATGGAAAGAGCCAGCCTTACTATAGTTACATTTACTAATGAATAATAAATTTGAGTAATGAGAAGGGGACTGCCTATAACATGTGGACTTAAAAGTCTCTCTAACATACCAGTATTCCTATGATTGTTGCTTACATCCTATGACAAATTTTCCTTATTATTATAATAATACTTCCAAAACCTGACCCAAGAAGAACCCCTATGAATAAAGATAAGAACTATCAGGGTTGTTCTTCCCCACTGAATACTAACATTATATGGTCACACAGGGTGATTTTATGCTGAAGAAGGAAGCCTTAATTACTGAATCTGTTAATTAAATGTCTGCCTCCTACAAATACTTTTTCATTAATATCCTGGCCTTCCTCTAGGGCTTTCTGCTCTTGTGTTCAAACTTACTGTCGGAATTAATTCAGAAGCCTAGTGGAATGATAATTTTTGCCAAAAAGGCAACTTCCCATACGTACCATGAAAAGTACTTGATCACATCAAGGAGAATCCATATGAAAAAGATTTCATTTAAAAAGTGTTCATAAAAACAGTCTTATTTCTCCATTTGTGAATTACAAGCAAGTTTACAACTTAAAACATCAACATGGCATCAGATGAGAGCTACCAGTTCCTAGAATGTATGGCCACACTAATCACATTCATTAATAAAAAATAAACATATGTACACTCTAAAAGCTGCAGTTTTATCCTAACAGATTCAATGAGCTATCAGTGAATTATCATTCATCCCACTTGGGAAAGCCTGAGTAGAATTGCAGACAAAACCATCAATCAGCATACTCAATTAAAATCAGGAACAAAGTTTAACCGTAAAGTCATCCATCTGACCCTCTGCCACAAAATTCTTGAAAGGATGGCAAAAAAGGAACCTACATTAATTTATTTACTTCATTTATAATCCATATTTCTCACTGACTGAGACTCAAAGCAGATTACAGAATTAAAGCAGCACAACCAGTAAAGCAATAAATCCGGATTAGAGATAGAAAAATGCACTAAAAACCATATATGGTGTTTATATGAAGATACCAATCAGAAGTTTAAAGCATGGGATATTTTTTGTTGTTGTTTGCTTGTTTCATTTTGGTGCTTTAGCAATAACATACACAGCTGGATTTCTTGTGAATTGTGTGTGATAGAAGACTCCAGAGGGTTGGGGGAGGGGTGGTTTTACCTTTTCTCTCTATAAACAGGATGATTTAGCCATTTCCTCTACACAAATCTAACAACTACTTAAAGAGAATATCCTGCCATAAATATTCCCATTTACTTTTAAATGACAAAGATCTACAGGGGGAGAGAGGAACGCAGGGGGAGAGAGTTGTGAATAAGGAGTTTTCTACTTGACTGTGTGGTGGGGGGGTTACCCTGTATACCCGCTAGCCTGGTTCACAGTGCCTAATCTGTGTTACCAAACTCATGTGCAAATTTGACATATGACTTCAGCACTACTAGATCTATGAACAGTCTACACACAACACACTCATACCTCTGAACAGATCTCATTGCCATCTGACATACACAAAATAATACTAAATAGAATTCATGAAATAGGTTCTGACTCATAAAAGTTCTGCCATTAATAATGTTATCCTTTAACAGGGCACAAGATCATTGTTTTGTTTTGGCTGCAGTAAACTGACATACTGCATCTAAGGAAGCCTTTTTCAACCTTTTGAACCTGAAATATTCTTCAGTCTTCAAGTAACCCAAGAAGTGAGGTCAGCTAGCCATGCCTCCCCATCACACCCCCTGAAGTCACATGCTTACAGTGTGCATGGCATCATCACTAATAAAATACAATGCTTGTTAAATAAGAAGTTAGTTTCATTTTTGTGTGTACAACACCTTGCCTGAACAAAACAAAGAAACATTCTTCTCAGCTGCCTAAGGCCCACCATGCAAAGCAACAATTCTCCTGTGTGATTTGGAGATCTCCAGGCACCACCAGATAGTCAGCAATCCTAGCAAGACATGGGAATATATTTTCTCAGTGTCAGAAATGGCTTCCAGGGCAAGTGGAAACCTGGAAAGAAAGGAATAATTGTGCAGAACTACAACCAATCTCCAGATGACAGAGGTCAGTTCCCAAGGAGAAAGTGGCTGTTTGGGAGGGTAAACTCTATACCATTGGTATGGACTTACATACCAATAAGGTCGCTGCTTTAACCCCTGCCCTCCTCAGCATCCACTGCTATAATAGCCATATATTTCCCAACCCTATGTATTATTAAAAGAAAGTTCAAAGGAAGAATCCCTGCTATCTGTGGTGTAACTCAGGTGCAGCATTGGTCTTCATAATGCTTCATGTATTTCTTATTTATAAAAATACAGACCACAGATGCTTGAGAGTTCACATATATTTTCTGCTTAACGCAAGTTCATGCTTCTTCATGGGACACTGCAATGTAATATAACTGCTAGTCATTGCAGAGTTCACAGCATGCGTGATTTCTTAATGTAAAGGTTAGTTACTGTTTGACACACAATCTTAAACACTGCTTTGAAATTCTCTGCAAACAAAGGACTAGATGAAACAAAACTGCTATTAAATAATTCTATAGCTGTAAAACAGTGTAAATGTATTTCCTACTGATGTTTAGAAACATTTTTTTCTCACATAAACTAAAATCATCAGGAAATAAAAGCCTGGATTATTTAAAAAATATTTTTATATTAATTACAACTATTAAATGTACTGACTCTCCAGATGCCAATCAAGGCATCTCAGAGTATAGATAAATACTTTTCCCACTCATAGGCTCTAGAGCTTTCCTGTGCTTTCCTACAACTGCTAGTACCTAGCATATTCTAAAACAACCTGAGAAGAATTCAAACAATAGAATAGTAGACTAATTCTTTACATATGTATTACATGAAAATAAATATTTATATACTACCCTATCCTGGTTGGTGCAGGGTGTTTAACAGCAGAATTTAAAAGAATTATTGACAGTTGTTGCTGTTGTTAGTTGCAAAGTCGTGTCTGACCCATCGCGACCCCATGGACAATGATCCTCCAGGCCTTCCTGTCCTCTACCATTCCCCGGAGTCCATTTAAGTTTGCACCTACTGCTTCAGTGACTCCATCCAGCCACCTCATTCTCTGTCGTCCCCTTCTTCTTTTGCCCTCAATGACTCCCAGCATTAGGCTCTTCTCCAGGGAGTCCTTCCTTCTCATGAGGTGGCCAAAGTGTGTGTATACATACATACATACATACATACATACATACATACATACATACATACATACATACATACATACATACATACATACATACATACATACATACATACATACATACATACATACTATTTAGAAGTCTCTTATAATGTAACCCTGTGAGGGTTGAACAGAGCTTAGAGGGATTTTCTCTTTGGAGGATAGGACTTAGACCCTCCTTGAAACAAGGTGGTGTTGAGAAGGCAGTAATAGGGGTACAAAATCCCCCTGTTCCAGTAGAACACAGGGTAGAACAGCTAGAAACCTCTTCAAAAATCCATAATTGGTCACTTTAATCCTTGGCCAGACTTACCAGTTTCTTTCGATAAGCTAAAGGTTAAAATGAGAGAACCTGAACTCCTTCAAGGGTTTTTACTTGTTCTGTTCCCTTAATATCTATGGGTGGGTAGATGAGTGGCCCTTTTCTCTCCTGGTTTTGCTATGCTGAAGGAAATCAATGAAGGCAAAGTAAATTTCACTAAGGTGTGACAGACTCACTTCCTATTTTGTCTATCACTCTTTTCTTAATTTTTTGTTTCTTTGAATGTATGAAGGGAAGGCCCAGAGGGAACATTTCTCCGGTGGCTCATGATAGCCCTTAACAGCCCTGGCAACAAAAACAGTCTGCGACATGGCAAAAGTGGAAGGTGGCATCCACAAGAGCAAAGAGAGATTTACAAACTTTGCTTCTGGTTTTGGGCCTTTGTGCCAATGATTCAGTAGGCCTTTCAGAAGACAAAATGTTCAAGAGAGAATAGTTTAAGTTTTGGGGTAATATCTCAGCAACATTCTTTTCTCTAGGAATTCTCTAGATTAGCAACTGTGTGTGTATGTATGAGAGAAAGAAAGAAAATTTTAAGAGGAGGAGAAACACAATAGGCAACTAAACTTTATATAGCCCCTGAACAAATTTATCTCTTAATTTCTTTTTCTTAACAAAGATTTTAAAAAATGACAGGATTAAATTCTCTTGACCAAGTGAACATTTTTAAAAAGAGAGGGAGCGAGAGATCAGAGAAAGGATAAGTTTAAAATGTATTGCAAGAAATTACTGTGCAGGATATAGCACTTATCTCTCCAATGTGACCCATTTCCTCTTCCTTCCAAGTCAAATATAGCTAAACGTAATAACTCAAAACTAACTTGTTACCAATGCAACTGTACCCTGTAGGACATTTACAGCTGTTGCTGCAGTTTTTGATTCCCTGCCCCTCCCGGCCTCCCTGCTGTTCTGCCTGAAGAAAACAGTATCTGCAGAGCAAATTATACAACTTGGAGGAGGTGAACCAAATTTACTTTTCCAAATTTCATATTCTTTTTACAAAGGAATGGGTTGTGATTGATTAATTTGGCAATTTAATTATTTTTGTTTAAACATTCACAACAGCATACCATGCATGTAAGAACACCCAAATTCAGACTGAGTGGGGGAATTTAGCATCTGAGAGAAGTAACAATGAGATTCTCCATCTGTGTAGACCAGGGTCCTTCCCTTAGAAATTCACAGAGATCAGTTTGAAATAAAATAAAAACTATTTAAAAATAAAATCAGCACACTTGCACACAAATTGAACTAAATATACACACAAGAGGAAAAGCAGAGGTGAAATGTGTTAATAGGGAGTGCAAGGGGGAAAGAAAGCTATAGCTACACTTTCAGCATGCAGAAATCTAAGGGGAAATGGCCAGCATTTCTAGAAGAGATTAAGAGCCTACAAGTGTGTAGGGATGTGCATAGTGGATCCAAGAACAGACACACCAGGAAGAAGAAAGTAGGCTTCCAGAGAATCCTAGAGAAAGGAAACATACACAGAGGGGCTCTGATGTGTGCCTTAAATCAGGGGTAGTCAACCTATGGTCCTCCAGATGTTCATGGACTACAATTCCCATGAGCCCCTGCCAGTGTTTCCTGGCAGGGGTTCGTGGGAATTGTAGTCCATGAACATCTGGAGGACCACAGGTTGACTACCCCTGCCTTAAATAGCCAAATGCATATCTAGAGGCTAAGGTTGTCTACACTAGCCTCCAGAACTAAGAGTTCAATAAGACTGCATGTTCATAATAAACCTAGAATGCAGGTGCTATTTCTGTCCAGGATGGACAAACATGGAGTGAGATTCATAGGTCTCCCAGATCAAAGATGATATCCGTGATTGCCCTGGGTGGATCCTCGCTGAGTTTCTCAAGCAAAAGGACAAAGGCATGGCTATATCAACTAAATTAGGCAAACATGCAAATGGTACCTTGACAACCATGGTATTAGAGGATGAAAGGATGAGTGTAGTAGGCATGTTAATCATGACTAATTGAGTTCCATTGGTGTAGTGAGAAAGAAGAAGCAGTTAAGGAGTTATAAGATTAGTAACATTCTTAGGAGCAGCATTGACCTGCAGATGAACATTGTTTCTAGATAGGTGATACTGTTTCTAGATAGGGGAGAGAAAAGCCAATAGTTGAGTATCTAGAAGGTCCAGAATATTGTCATCTGAGGAATCCAAGGAGCTCCTGGATATAATGGCATTTAGCTACAGAGTATGTTTCCTGATTTCTGCATGGGTGCTGATATTACTGCTCAGCCTTTGGCAAAACTGACACACATTTGTACATATCTGGTACAGAAATGTGATTGCAGAGAAATATAATAGTGTGGTGCAGGCAAGGTTGATATTTAGCATTTGTTGAGCATTGTGTTCAATAATACCTCTTTTGCATCATCTCACAAACCCTGTATGATGGACTAGTATACTCATGTTACAGAAGGCATATAAGGGGATGGAGACTTCCCTACTGCAGTGGCAAAATTTGAACTGGGAAACTGGCAGTTCACTGTTCACACTTATTGCATCTTTACTAAAACAGGTATCAGCAAATGCTAATTAGACTATGATCTTCAAGGTGTTTCTTAACACTAAGGAGCTGAGCTGGTTACATGTTTGCACCATATATGCCGAGGTTTTAGATAGCATGTTCGTGATTCGATTTACTGTGACGCAATTTAAAATGGGAACTATACAATTTCAAATACTGCCATACCTTCCATATTCCCAAGAACATAAGAGATAGTTCATTTTTCAATTTCAGCCTCTGTACATCATGCTATTACAAAAATTGGCCTCCTTTACAATAAAGTAAGCAGCTCCTGCTGAAGACAATGGTCTAGAGAAATTCACACCTCCACTTTATTTTTTTAAAGTTTGTCTCTTTCTCTCCCTTCTGTGGGGCATTTATGGTAGTTTACAACAGCTTGGGCCAATATAAACACTACAGTGGACATTGACAATATTTAACACAGCAGCATAAAGTAGCAGCAACAAAATCAATTAAAATAAAGCTTTCATATATGTGTATGTGTATACACATACAAAAATTGGTAACCACTGCCAATGACCAAAAACTTAACTTTGACAAAAATAGAATGCTTGGTGCTGAACCTCTAGCTACAAGCCTTTCTTCTGAATCCATGCCATTCTGCCTACAACTGCACACATACCTCAATCATATATCCTTTCCTACTGCTTTTTCCACTGGTGGATATATGTGTTACCATATTCCCAGCTTCTACACAGACTTCTTCAACAGCCAAGGAAGAAGGGAGTTGGAAAGCTCCCAAAATCCTGGTGGCGGCGGCAGTAAAATGGTCCAACCTAGCTAACCACAGCACTGTTTTTAGCCTGCAAGTGAACTATTGTGGCCTGTCATATTAGTATGCCAAGAATGCAAACTGCAGTTTCATTTCTCTAAAACCGAACAAGCAGACAGGCATCAGGAAAGGTTTTCTTCCCACCCCAATTGGCAATGCATTTCCTGAGAAAGAAGCCAAAGGAATTAGAATCCCATCACAATCAGAACAGCAATCTTGGTTCTGGCTAAGTGTGCACATAGCTTCAGTGATTGTGAACACACTACCTTCCAGAATTAATATCAGAAGTAGTAGTACAAGCATTAGAGGCTGTGTGTGTGATGCTATTCCCTTACCATTGGCAATGTGACCTGGGTAAATTTGGTTACATACATGCTCCCATATTGTAGTTGTTGAAGCAGATGGTCACATAAGCATTTACAGAAAAAAATTAACATTCATAGGATCATAGAATCACAGAAAGGGTCATACAGGCCATCTAGACCAACCCCTTGCTCAACCCTTTCTTAGGCTGCGGACCGCTGCGCCGGGGTGTGGGGAGAGGGCGACCCGGGGCCCCGCGCGTGCGTGGCAACCCTGGCGCAAATGCGCATGCGCGGACTTGCCGTGCGTGCGTGTTTGCGCCCCCGGACGCAAACACGCATGCGCGGCAAGTCTGTGCGTGCATGTTTGCACCGGCGGCCGCGGCTCCCGATTCCCGCCCCTCCAGGCCGCAAGGAAATCGGCCGCCGAAGCGGCCGATTAGCTTGCGGCCCGGCAAGCTTCTCTTCCCGCCCCCTCCCAATGCAAGAAGCTTGCTGGGCCACAAGCTGATCGGCCGCTTCGGCGGCCGATTTCCTTGCGGCCTGGAGGGGCGGGAATCGGGAGCCGCGGCCGCCGGCGCAAACATGCACGTACAGACTTGCCTGGCGAGCTTCTCGCTGTGGGGGGGCGGGAAGAGGGAGCTGCAGCCCGGCGCCGAGGCCTTCGCGGCCCGACACCGGGCCGCAGCCCGGGGGTTGGGGACCACTGGCCTAAAACATCCAAGGTAAGTATCTGTCCAACTGCTCTACTCCAGCAGGTTACTGTATCCAATGCATTTTTTTTAAAGACCAAGACTAACAAAACCATAAGTATACTTTTTGTTGAACCTGTTACTGATGTGTGTGTGTGTGGGGGGGAGCTCTAGCAGTCCAGAGGAAATGCTCTTTCAGCACAATACTTGCAGAGGAGAAGAAGATCAGAGGGTCCCATCAAGAAATGAGCACACAGAATGTCAAGACATTTTACGGCAAGTTCCTCCACTGATACTTATCCTCTTTCAGCACAGGAAAGCCTGCTTTGCGAGTGAGCTCTGAGCTTTACCAAAGAGGGATAAAACAAGTGAGAAATATACTAGTTGGACAAATTACAGAGGGAATTTAGGGAGTTTCTGGATTCAGTCACTTAGAAAGGTCTTTAAAAAGGAAAAAAATATTGTCGTAATTATTGATGAGCTACAGAATTATATTAGTTTCCAAGGAAGCCTTTGCCTGTATTATGTAGACAGTCAAATGCCGTATTCACTAGGAATGTGAAGTACCAAAGAAAAAAGGCCAGGGTCATTCAGGATCATGTCAAATGTAAATGGCCGCTAGGATGGCTCGGCCTAAGTTTAAAATTTGAACTGATCAATTCTAACAAATCTAGGAAACACTAATTATGTCATTCAGTGTGGACATTTATACCAGTGCAGAAAGACTCTACAAGTGAAATCTGAGGAGGATGGGGGAACACTGTAAGCTGCTCGGGGTCCCCACTGAGAAGGAAAATAGAAGAAAAATAGATATAGTTTACCATTTACTTTATATAAATAGTAAAAACTCCTAGAGATGAAGAGCAGTGAGGCTAGAAAAGTACTGAACAAGGGATGAAGACCGCTTTGGCATTCCTATATTAACTTTCCTTCCTGTTGATAGTGCAAAACTGTTATGCATGCATGTTTATCATTTTTTAAAGTTGATCTTAATTTTCTTTGACTTTTGGACACTTGGAGGTACTGTATAAATAAATAAATATAAATAGACAAAAGAAACCATAGTATTACTGTTGTGGGCCATATCCCAAAGCTAGTGAGATACTTTTTAAAAACAACAGCAGAGCATTCCCTCACAAGCACTCTCCATTTGCACTGTACACACTTTCCTTTTTTGAAGAAAAGTTGGTTCTTATATGCCTCTTATCTCTACCCAAAGGAGTCTCAGCCTGCCTTACATTCGCCTTCCCTTTCCTCTCCCCACAACAGACACCCTGTGAGGGAGGTGAGGCTGAGAGAGCCCTGATATTACTGCTCCGTCAGAACAGCTTTATCAGGGCTGTGGTGAGCCCAAGATCACCCAGCTGGCTGCATGTGGGGGAGCGGGGAATCAAACCTGGCACGTCAGATTAGAAGTCAGCATTCCTAACCACAACACCAAGCTGGCTGTACTGAACCTAATCCTATTCCTATGGAAATATGCATAAAATGTTGCACATCTATATGAAAGCTCCAGCCTATGGTTCTTCAGAGCCGAATTAGTAATTTTGCTAAGTATGCTATGCACAGTTGGTGGCTGAAAATGGGAAGCAGGAACATAACTGAATTAATAGTTTGCAGCAGCTTCCCCTTCTCTCTCCATCCAAACATGAACAATTAGAGCTTCTTTTAAATGAAGCACTCTGTGAATGAATGAAACTTAGATAATACTAGACCTCCTGCCCTTCATCCATGGCAGTATTAAAACAGGATGCTAATACAGGAAGAAAGACAAAATACTAGCAAAAACAAGGAAGTGAAAATAACAGTAAGCATATATGTGAGTGGGTGCTAAAAAGGCCAAGCAGTGAACAGGAAGAGTACAGGATGACCAGAGAGTAACACTAATTACAAAGATTCTTACTGAGAAAATTCTATGAATTTTCAGTTTAAAGGGTTTAGGGGGTAGCTAAGCTGGGTCTGCAGCAGAACTAGAGTCAAAAAAAGCTAGATTCTAGTAGAACTAGATTTAAATCCAGCAGCACCATAGAGATCAACATGTTTTTCTGGATTCTATAGGTCAAAACTCTTGTTAATCTTTATTTTAATGTCATTCCACAAGAATGCAGCAGTAGAACAATTATGGGGTCCAAAAGCCCTCAAACTCCCTTTTTTATATTGCTGCTGCTTTTCAGCAATTACTGAATGGCAAAGAAAAACAGGTATGCTAATTGGTTTATTGTCTTTCAAAATGTATTCTGTATTTTAAACTGAAAATTCACAGAAGAAAAAAAGGTCTTTCTCTAACAATTTTTGTAGCTATTACTTGCATAAACTGAACACCTAAGAGTACATGTTATTGATTGCAATCAATGGCGCAGAGCAAGCACTAAACTGCAATTCTAATACTAATAATACTTTTAATCTATATCCTGCCCTTCCAGTGCTCAGGGTGGATAACAGCAGTAAATTAACACAGAAGACATTAGGCTTAGGAGCTGTGCTATGGCAGAAGACCCTTGCACTCCAGAAGAGGACTCTGGATCAGGACAATACACCCATGCCTTGTTTGGTGCAGTGTGGTGTAGTGGTTAAGGGTGGTGGCCTCTAATCTGGAAAGCCATATTTTGTTTCCCACTCTTCTACATGCAACCAGCTGGGTGACCTTGGGCTAGTCACAGTCCTGTTACAATGTTCTCACAGAGCAGTTTCTCTTAGAGCTTTCCCAGCCCCACCTACCTCATAGGGTTCCTGTTGTGGGGAGTGGAAGGAAAGGTGAGACTTCTTTGGATAGTAACAAGTAACAACAATATAAACTGACTCTTTTTCTAAAAAAAAAAAGAATCTATCAAGTTTTAGGTTATACAACATTTTTTGGAAAATATTTGGATCAAGTATTTAAGTACTACAGCATTTTGTTATAAATATACAAAATATGCATTTGTCTTAAAGCTTCATGGACAGTGGGAAATGGATCCTGTACCACTTTGTAGCAGTATTTAAAAATGAACTGGAATTAAGTTGCATTTCCAACAAAAGAACTCACTGTTTTAAGAGGCTACCTCTTATCCCAGCCCACCAATGTATCATAAAATATAATGGGCATTGCTTATTTTAGAAAACAGCAACTCTGGATATCTAAAGAACAGATGCTATGTCTCTGTGGTTTGTTTCGATACGGCATATTTCCATCACTGATTCTCCGTGGAAATCTAATAGTCCCCTTGATGGTTCTGACTCCTGACTTTTCTGAGAAGTCATGAATGTACTCCTCTTCAAAAGAAAAAGTATCTAGCAGGATAAATTTAGCTCATCCATTGACATTTTATCAGATCTATGTGTGCTCCCTGCTGCTACTCTATTCTTGTTCTTAGAACATGCAAATCAAACGTTATCTGAATGCTAAACACAAGATGTTCAACGACAGGTGGACACATCAGTGTTGAAACAGATAATAATCAACTTTTTGTTATGTTAATTAGCATGTTACAATAGAGCAAAAAATAAACAAGTCAGCACAAAAGATAGCTGGTAATACATATAATTCAAACCAATACATTAAATTAATTCCCTCATCAACATCCATCAACAGAAACCAGCTCAAAATTATAAACTACATAAATGACAACAAGAAATAGACATGCCTATGGAATTGGTTGGATACAGTCAACTTATCAAATTCTCTTCCTTATATAGGGCTTGACTAAGCCAAAACTTTTAAAAACTACTGGGATTTACTAGACAGAACAAAACCAACAGTATGTTGGAACCAAGAATGATAACAATCAATGATTTTGTTAAAGACTCCCCCCTAGGATTTTTTTAGACAAATTTTTATTTAAATTGGATTTTATTTCATAAAATGTTGAGGAAAAATCTACCTAAAAATAACATTCTATTTAAAATACATTATAACCCAAAGGTTTTTCATCATGAAATAAGGATCATTTTCTAATTATGCAGTGAGAGACTTTATATTCATGCAATGTTTAAAAGAAATGTAAATGAATTCCATTAATTCATTCATTAGGGCCCCAATGTCATGCTCTCCCAGAGGTTTCTTTAAGATTATTTGTAAATGAATTCCATTAATTCATTCATTAGGTTCCCAATGTCATACTCTCCCAGAGGTTTTTGTAAGACTATTTTGGTGTTTTATTCTATCTAGAAATTACCATCATACAAGCTACGTTTTGCAGTTCTCAGAACTGTGCATTTGTGGCTGCAGAGATAACATGTCACTCCTTAACAGTAAAAGTGCTTTTTAATAAACATAAAAAGAAGAGACTTCAGTCCTACTCTTCCTCTGCAAATCTCTGTACGCATAATCAGCTTCTTGCTGTAGTGGTTAGGAGTGCGGACTTCTAATCTGGCAAGGCCGGTTCAATTCTGCACTACCCCACAAGCAGCCAGCTGCGTGACCTTCAGCTCCAGAAAGTTGTTCTGACTGAGCAGTAATCTCAGGGCTCTCTTGAGCCTCACCTACCTCCCAGGGTGTCTTCTGTGGGGACAGAAAAGGGAACGTGAGTGTAAGCCGCTTTGAGTCTACTTCTGGCCCCATTATGCACGGACACCGAAGCGGCGATTTCAAGTCACATGGAAAACGCGGAGGGGGAAGACACACCGGTTATGCACGGGACGGGGCGCGACGGCGGCAAAACCCAGAGTAACCGATTATGCATGCGGCGATCCCAGCGCCGCTTCTGGTTGCGCCCTGGTCACCCGGAAGCTGCGCTTTCTTCCGCGTTTCGCTAACGCGGCTTTTTCGGCGGCATGCGCTGAAGCTGCGGCCAGTTGCAGCCGGCACCGTCCGTTATCTGTGATTTTAGTCACCGCCATTCCACCCCGAATGTGTGTTATTCTCCCCGTGCATAATGGGTCCTGGTAGAGAAAAGTGGCATATAAGAACCAACTATTCCTCTTATCTCTAAAGTGTTAAATTTCAAGACATTCAATGAACAGAGGATTGTTTGGGGTACACTAGATCTTGGTAAGGATGAGATGCTAAGTGGGGTTTGGGGGAGTGGGGAAGATTGAACTTTTATACTTTAGGGGTATGTAGCGTTTAAAAAATCTGTTTGCCTTCAGAAGCCAAAGTAGGTTCAAAAAGAACATATAAAAGGGACCATAATGTTATACCTCGGTAAAGCATCAGGTTTGCATAGTTGGTCTTACACTGCACTACTTAGTGTTCAGGTCCACATCCTTAACTATTAGAGAGTTCTCTCTGTTTCTCTCTGCAAACTTGTATAATGGTTAATCCCAATTCAAGGAGATCTGGCTTACTAGCATGCTAAAAAAATCTAAAACACAACACTTTTATGAACTCATCTTGGATTCCTGAAACACTCTACTTCCTATTTTCATTTGAAGCGGCTTGCAGAATCCCTTTAGGTACCAACATTGTGCAACTTTTCAGCTGCTCAAAACACTCAGGTGTAGCTAATTTTAGTTCAAATTTTAGTTCTCTGCCAATTTTCTGTTCTAGTTCTAAATTTAGTTTAGTTGAAGCTGCTCAGACTATCCAAATGTAATTAATTTTAGTTCTAAACAGGCTCAGAGGTTCTTGACTAGTTTTACTGAAGTACCAGAAGAATTACTTAGATCAAACAAGTGACACAGGGCTAGCTTAAACTCCAATATCACTTTGAAACTTCTCACATCTGTAAATTAATAATACCAGAGATTAGGGATGTTGAGTTTGCACAAAAAGGGTAAACCTTAGGCAGGTATTTATAACAGAAAACAAAATAAAAACAAATAATAAAAAATCACTGCAGATGATGTTTAAATACAGCTAGGGGTTAAAAACAAACAGGGGGTCCAATGCTAAACTAAATCTAAAATGTTAGCAAAGGTCCATCAGTGACTATTAGCCATGAAATATAGATGGAACATTATGTTTTAGGTAGTAATGCTCTGTATTCTTGGTGCTGCTAGGGTGGGGACAATGGGAGAGCTTCAGGAGTTTTAGCTCTACTGGTGGACCTCCTGAAGGCATCTAATTTTTGGGCACTGTGTGACACAGATAGTAGGACTTGATAGGCCATTGGCCTGATCCAACGTGGCTTTTTCTTATGTTCTCACAAAATAATAAAAATATAATGCAATGTGTACCATAGAGCCACAGTAAAAAACACAGGGTTAAATTATGTAATAATCAATAATAACAGAAATGCACAACAAGATTTTTCAGCCTCACCACTGACAGAATATAACAACAATCAATCAAAGTGTTGACAGAATGCTTGGATTGCTAATGTTATTCATTATAACAAATTTCATAATTTCCTATGACCATGTAAGAAATTGGAGTTAGTTTATACATAACATCAATTCTTCTTAAAGGATCACAGAATTTCTTAAGCAGCTAGTAACCAGCTACCATGTTGAACATGATATCCAATGTAAGAGAATCCTTTCACAAATTATTTCTAGATAGGTAGCATTTAAAAAATATGTGAAGGAACACAGCTCAGGGAATTCTGATGAGGTATAAGAAAAATTAAGAGCCACAATCCAAGTAGACCTTATTATACGCAAACATAAAGAAATGGATGCTTTGGGCTTATCCTGCGTTGAGCAGGGGGTTGGACTAGATGGCCTGTATGGCCCCTTCCAACTCTGATTCTATGATTCTATAAAGGTAAAGGTAAAGGTATCCCCTGTGCAAGCACCGAGTCATGTCTGACCTTTGGGGTGATGTCCTCCAGCATGTTCATGGCAGACTCAATACGGGGTGGTTTGCCATTCCCTTCCCCAGTCATTACCATTTTACCCCCCAGCAAGCTGGGTACTCATTTTACCGACCTCGGAAGGATGGAAGGCTGAGTCAACCTTCAGCCGGCTGCTGGGATCGAACTCCCAGCCTCATGGGCAGAGCTTTCAGACTGCATGTCTGCTGCTTTTCCACCCTGCGCCACAAGAGGCTCTTTGTGCCACAAACATATTGATAGTTAAAATCACGGTAGCCACCATTTCCAGAGGCCTTTCACAACATGTAGAAATTTAAACATGAGCAAAACACCTTTGCTCTTGGCAACTGAAGTGGCACCTTTCTCTGAACAGATGAGTGTTCCTATAGCATGCTACTGTTTGCTTAAGTGAACAATGAAACCGTTGGCAAGAAGAAGCATAAACTCATTGCAGCCATCAGATATTATAACTTTTACTTGAATAATTTGGTGAATTTTGTAAACTTTTACATTAAGTGACATTTGCAAAGTAGATTACAATATTTAAAAGTTTAATCAAATTCCAGGCAAGGAATCAAATAGCCAAGCCCGGACAAACTAAAATTTTAAAAATAAGATTTAAAAAAAATTATAAATTGGAAGTATAAAAGTGATGTGTTCAACTACCTAAATCCGATTTTGACTAAAGGATGAGATATGATAGTTGTAGGAAACATGTCTTAGACTGGCCATAAATTTACCAGCCTAGTACCAGGAGGGCCTCTTCAAATTTATAGGGAGAAAAAGGTCTTTCCCAATGCAAATCTGAGATACTTTAACTGAGGCAAATACAGACTGAACACTGGGCCATCTGTATGTAAAGCTTACGTGTTACGCATTCAGCAACAGTCCTTCTGCTAACTTGTTCAAAACAATTAAAGTTTGAAACAATTACTAATTCAAAACAATTACTTACACAGTAGAATCAAAAGTTATTGGGATGCTTAGAGACCATTTAGATTAGATATTGAAGAGCCAGCATGGTGTAGTGTTTAAGAGTGGCGGCAACTAACCTCGCAAGCCAGGTTTGATTCCCTGCTCCTCCACATGCAGCCAGCTGGGTGACCTTGGGCTTGTCACAGTGCTGATAAAGCTGTTCTGGCCGAGCAGTCCTGTCAGAATCTCTCTCAGCCTCACCTGCCTTACAGGGTGTATGTTGTGAGGAAAGTAGGGCAATTGTAAGAAGCTTTTGAGACTCCTTTGGGCAGTGAAAAGTGGGGTATAAAAACCAACTCTTTTTCTTCTTCTAAAAATTGATACTCATCTGTGACTTTGCTAATTGAAAATAAGTATACCAATGTACAAGACAACCAATACCCTGGACAGACAGCATCACAAGTCTTATGTTCTGAATAACACATAAACATGTCTTCAAGTTAAATAGTGCAAAAAAAAAATGGACAGTATCCAGTATATGTATGGGTCTTATGACATTTAATCGTCCCACCCAGAGTTTGTATAATTTTCCTAGATATTAAGCTGGTTTCTGATTTGTAGAAGTAACAAGCATTCCAACTGAACAGAAGCTGTCTGTCATCGGCATTCCAGCATGGACATATTTCCAGCACTAACACAGCTGTTGAGAAGTTCAACAATTACACGTTTAAAAAAGATGGCCACAAATTATACAAACTAAGGTGGATTAGAAATGTATTTGTACTATAGCTCAGACATCACTATGTAGTTGGTATGTCTGCATGTATATTGCTTGCATGTATCTCCTGGTTGCTGAGGATCCACTATAGGAGACCATTTGAGATTGTTAAAATGGCACACGGGGAAAGAATTAGTTTTCGTTTACCTTTTGCCACAACTTTGATACAAATTAAGGCCCTTGAAGCTACTGTTTAACAATAAAAACTGTACTACGAAGTCATTCATACTCTTCAATATCTCATATTGTTTGACTCCAGTAACTCTAAACAGCAGCCAACTGAACAGGACAATTGCAAAGACTTTCTGCTTACTTAAAGACTGACCTACAACTCTGTTTATCTTTTTTGTTTGTTTGTTTCTAAAATCTTCAGGGTATTTTTCTGTTAACCCGAAAGTGGAGCAGAAGCCTTACAATCAAGGGTTTTCATATCTGACAGAGCAAAGAACACAAAGATGTTCTGCACAATTTTTATAACACCTATAAAATATCCCTATCACTAATTATGTTTAAACATACTGGGAAAGTGTTAATAATGAACTTGGCAAAGAAATATTTGCCTCTGGATCTACATTTTCAAAGTTTTTGAATAGGAAAACCAACCGTTTTGATGCGCAAACCAGCTATTTGCTTGGATCTTTTTGATACTGCTGCAGGCATAATAAGAACATATCCTTTTGATATTCTGATTTAAAGTTCCATAAACTCAACAAGCAGGGAATTTCCCCATTTGGTCAAATAATTAAATTATAATAAATTGGGGATGTTTGATTTTTTAATATTTTAACTTGCAGCAATCCTCCGAATTGTTATAAAGAACCAAAAACATCCATGATGAAATAATGAAGAGAAAAGCTTTTCTTATCCTAGCGCAATCCACAGAAATAAGAAATATTTTAAACTTGCAATTCCAAAGAAACACATTTCCTTATGCATTAATATTTTTGAAAATGAAAAATAAATATTTATTGTATTTATGTTTTATTAAGGTTTATTTATTTATTATTTAATTTATATACCATCATTCCCAGAAATTATGGCTGATGGTGGTTTAAAACATTTACTACAAAACAATAAAATCAGAGTTCATAAAAACAGCAATCCAATAAAACATATTAATATTACATTATCCCCAAATGGCGGTAATAATACAACCTGACCTCTAATGCTATGGAATTAGATGTTGGAGCAGCTGAGGATGGACACGCTTCGGAGTAGTTCCTGCCGGTCTATTACCTGAGCATGGCAACTTGGGGGGGGGGGTAATTTTCCCAGTACTTGTCACGCTTAGGCTCAACCAAATGCCTGGCGGAAGAGCTCTGTCTTGCAAGCCCTGCGGAACTGAGAGAGCTCTGACAGGGCCCACAGCTCTTCTAGGAGCTCATTCCAACAAGTAGGGGCCAAGACCAAAAAGGTCCTCACCCTGGTTGAGGCCAAACGCACTTCCCAGGGGTCAGGAGCCATCAACAGATTCATACCCGCAGAGCAAAGTGCCCTGCAGGGGACAAAAGAAGGTAAGCAGCCCCGAAGATATGTAGGATTCAAGCCACATATAGCCTTAAAGGTCAAAATCAAAAACTTGAACTTTATCCGGAAACAGACTGGCAACCAATGCAATTGTCTTAGCAATGGCTGAACATGGGTCCTCCAAGATGAATTAGTGAGGACCAATGCAGCTGTATTCTGTACCAGCTGTAATCTCCGGGTCAAAGACAAGGGTAGGCTTTTTATACTTAATATAACTTTGAAGTAGTATTTTGAGCAAAGGCACACATACTTTAATTAAATGCCATAATTATGCCCATATTAATATAAATCTGTTCCTGTCTTGAATAAGGATACTAACTTCATCCACTGAATATCAAACCTGCTTGCCTTTAACTGCATAACACCACCTCCACTATTTGCATATGCCCATCCTGAGTTCCATTTTTTAGGCAGTTTGCAATATGACAGAGGGATGGGAACAAAGAAACTATGCAAAACAGTGCCTAAAGGATTTGTAGAATACTGAATCCCAAATTAAGGATTTTAAAGGCAGCTTTACTGCAACATTTTTCGCAATAAAAGCTTCATCTGCAATGAATAAGAATAATGTTGAGATTTGCTACAATGATCTTTACCAGAATCCATCAAACCCTGCTGCCACAAATCAGCAAAACGAAGCTTGTAAACAAATTTGTGCTATTTTCAAGGAATTTTATAACTTCCAGTGCTATTCCAAAGAATGCCTCTTAATCCATCTCAGCTGCTGTTTTACTACAGCAGAAGCAACATACCATGTGTTACAAGGAAAGACCAAGGTTTCAAGGAAGATTTGAGTTCACCTTAGGAAAGGCATCTTTGTTAAAACCAAACAAAAAAATTACTAGGGCAAACTCAGCTTCCTGAATTCAAGCAACTCCAAGTTACCTTTTGTTCCAGTAATAACTAGTGTTTTGATGGATTTGCATTCAGGAAAAGTGACAGACAAGATATCTCTAAGACAATAACGAAAAGCAATCCTAGAAAAAACAAATTACGTTTCTGTTTACTTTTACTGTGATTTCACAGTTCCAGTTCATTACACAGGAAGTTTTCAAAAGAATCTGAATCATGTCACCTTAATAACAGGAAAGAAAAATTAGTGGCTTCATTAAAAAAAAAAGTAGAACCACATGCTAATAAGCTGTTTCCAGTGTTACTTATAGCAAGGATATAAGGTTGCAGTTAGTAAGTTATGAGTATGAGCATCAGTTACTCTGAGATCATTCCAAAAGCTTCCATTGCAAAGACACAAACCTATCAGCAATGCCTTTCTCTGTGAATTGGAAATTCACAATCAAGGCAATCACATGAAACACAGCTTGGCATAAAATGGGCACTGAGAACAATGGTAAATTCCAATTATGATTGCTTCTTATATTTTCCCAAACTTCCTGGATAGCACATGTGAAAACAGAACAAATTTAGTGTCTGGTGGCACCTTTAAGAGCAACAGTTTTATTCAAGGTATGAGCTTTCCTGTGTACACACACTTCCTCAGATACAATGTGTATCTCATGCTTCGAATACAGCTTTGTTAGTCTTAAAGGTGCCACTGGACTCTAAATCTGTTCTGCTGCTTCAGACCAACATGGCTACACACTTGAATACATGTGGAAATAGTGACACGTGTTTGTTTTTTAAAGGAAACATTGGAAATAATATACTTTTTTTCCAGAGGAATATGTGAGGGAAACTTCACAAACCAAAAAAAGCAAACCACAGTAACAGCCCACTGTTCAACTTGCCCCCAAACCTAGAGGTAGCAGGAAAAGACAAGATCAGAGTGACAGCTCACAAACAGAGGCAGCTGCAACATAATCCAGTCGGCCCTGGTCAGCAACTCAGATCAATGTGATATTATTTTGACCCTTTGTAATGTACTGAAGAATATCCAAATTACCACTAGCATGATAAAAAAGCTTGAATACATCTTATTCAATCCTTATTCATTCTTTCAACATCATTCCCAATTTAGACCATATTATGGCTTTCACCCTTCTTACTCCAAGCATGTCTTCGATAATCGAACAGCATTTCTCAGTTCTCAGTAACGTGACACTAGGCATCCTGCATGCAGCACCTAAGGTAGCGTTGTTGGTCGTAATTTCACATGTTGGCTCAAATATGCCATTTGAAGATAGAATCTCTATGATTCACACCCGATCACTCTGTGGTGCATTCAGCTACAGCAGGAAGTTGTACAGCTACCTATAAAGGTAAAGGTAAAGGTATCCCCTGTGCAAGCACCAGGTCATGTCTGACCCTTGGGGTGACGCCCTCTAGCGTTTTCATGGCAGACTCAATACGGGGTGGTTTGTCAGTGCCTTCCCCAGTCATTACCGTTTTACCCCCCAGCAAGCTGGGTACTCATTTTACCGACCTCAGAAGGATGGAAGGCTGAGTAAACCTTGAGCCGGCTGCTGGGATCAAACTCCCAGCCTCGCGGGCAGAGCTTTCAGACTGCATATCTGCTGCCTTACCACTCTTGCAGTTAACTATATACCTTCAGAATATTGTACAGATTACTGAGGAATGATCCTCATAACACAGTCTTGCAAATGAATG
The DNA here is from genome assembly GCF_049243985.1 of Paroedura picta. Lineage (NCBI taxonomy): Eukaryota > Metazoa > Chordata > Lepidosauria > Squamata > Gekkonidae > Paroedura > Paroedura picta. The sequence goes on from NC_135369.1 coordinate 51,197,959, forward strand.
CCAGAAAAGAACTCTAATTTTTCGCGAATAGCTTGCAGCTCCAAGTGATTCCATTACCCCATGTTTCTTCTTCTTTACTGTTAAGGCAACCAAAGGTTGTGTCTGAACAAATTTAGGGTCCAGTGGCATCTTTAACACCAACAAAGTTTGCCAGTAGCCCTTAACTACCATTATATCCCTCTCATCAAAAAAACAAAACAAAACTTCATAGCGGGGATCTCCAAACTTTCTCAGCTTGTGGCCCCCTTTGGAGTTCTGACACAGTGTTGCCAAAGAAGCCATAAAATGGCTGCAGCAGGAGGTAGAGCCAGCCACAAAACAGCTTCCATCATTTTCCTTCAGTAACAGTCAATATCGTTGTGTTGTGTTATGGTGGCAGCTGCTACCAAAGCAATGTTTTTAAAGATCTGCATAGTCAATCAAATTTCTATTAGCCAACCAGCAGCCTTGGTAGGCAAAAGCCCCACCTGAGCTCACTCACTTTCTAAAAACACTTGATGAGCACCAAGAAAGGTGTCAGTGAATGTGAAGGTGCCCATGGGCACAACGTTGGGGACCCATGGATTAGAGGCATACAAAGCAACTGTTATGAATCCAACCATGAAAATCATTACCTGTAAATCATAATCCTATTTTATATTTACTTGCTGTCCTGAATCCTTACAACTGGATATATAATCTCTCCAGACACAGTAAAGGCTAACTAAAATACTAAGCAATCACTAGTTGCTAAGAAAAGAGATGCCAAGATTCAAAGTTAGCCTTGAAACTCACTTCTCAAACCTAGCTGAGTGAAGGCTTGGGCAGAAGATTACACATACTGACAGGTATACTGACAAGTATATAATTTCACATGCTCCAGGTCTTAAAAAATAAAGTTTAGAACCAAGCTATGGCTCAGATTCAGTTCAGTGTTCTATATTTTCACCAAGGGAGTGAGGAAAGGGGATAGGTTTCACAAACATCTTCCACTCTACATGACACATCTGAAACCAGCCATCACAATGCACTCACATTGGATGTTTTATAGTATTTGAGCAAAACTTGAGCCAACTCTAGCCTACTCTCCAAACATGAAAAGATCAAACAATTATATAGCGTTTTTTCCACATTTCCCGCAAGAATGCTCAGCTTACCCATAGAGTCCATATTTTACAAGCTATGCAGAACTACATCTTGTAAAAGAGAAGGCTTTCAGGAGCACTATTAACTCTGCAAAATCTATTTCAACTCTCTTCATTTCCTCCCTGCACTTTCTAAGGAATAACTGAAACTTGTGTTCCTTTTATTGGTTTCAATGGGGCAAGATTTCCATTCAGGCCTATCCTTTGTCACTTCACCACCAAGGTTCAAATTTTTGGGGGTCTCCAGATTCTCATTCACAATTACATGCCTGATGAGACTATTAGCTCCTCCAGTAGAATACATGTTGCATTTAAGTTCTTGTTGTTGCTGTTTTTCGTCTTTGAAAGTTTTTGGTTTTACTCCCCTATATTTCTAAATACATCCAACATCATCCAGAAAGGCTGAAGACAAGCAACAGCAATCCTAAGAGAATTATGGTAAACAGCCTTTCAGCTGTTTGGGCACAAACTAGATGCTATTTATACCTACAACACAAGCTTATTTCCTGAACTTTGTTCTTCAAGAATTAAAGTTTATTGGTGAGCTTGTTTAAAAAACACACACATGCACACACGCACACAAAACATGCTATTTAAAGCACAATCATACATTGTCTTGAGAAAAGGAGCAGGGGGAACGCAGACCAAAATGTGCATGGCTCAAATTTCTTTTGACTAGCGTAACATTCACAAAATGTCTTAATCCCCTTTAGCTCTACATAAATGGGACACTTACACACAACCCAAAAATGCTAACCTCTGTTTTAAAGCTAAAGTCATGGCTTGACATGTCTGAAAGCACTAAAAAATAATTACAACCCAATCAGGGAAAAGAACGGACACGTTGAGAAAATTTAGTGCACGTACAAGACAAGAACGCAAGGGGTGGAACTTGTTCAAGCATGTGGAGGAGCAGATCCTTCGAAAGATTAGCAAATTTAAGTGCTACCAATTTTCATAAAACCAGAATGGCACTTCCAAAGGGACCTATTAGAGGCAATCTTGACCCTGTGACTTGCCACGACCATGGGCACATTGTCATGCAGAAATCCCTGGCTTTTGTCATTGTTGCAAAATGAATACCAAAGCTACCAACAAGGCACTGTCAGAGGACAACACAGCTACACATCGTGCAAAGCAAAGTGGGGCCTACTCACCCAAAGACTGGTTGTAAATGTTAATACTGCTTTAGGTGGTGAATGGGCACCTATCCAAATGTGCACTGAAGTGAACAACGCTAGGGTAGCCAATTTGTGTTTAAACGGTGGCTCCTGCATCAGAACTGCAATGCCATACTCACCCTATTAATGTATCATTGTTCCCAGTTAATAAGGGTTATTTGACAAACTGGACACCAAGAGAGAATAAGGGCAAGTTAAACCTAAAAAGGTAATGACAGGAACAAAACTGCTTACATTTAAACCACTGAGTTTGCATTTTGTTGCTGCTCCAATTTAATTTGTATTTTACAAGAGCAGTCTAGACAAACAAAAGTTGCTCCAGATTAACTTTTAAAAGATCCTGAAATCTTTGGCACCATCTCATCCCTACAGAAGCAAAATCTAAACGCCTGGAATTCCCGTTTATCCCTATTCCTTATGTTAAATTTTAGAAAGGCAAACTGCCATTTTTATTGTTGTTTCTTATATATAACAGGGGTGGCCAAACTGTGGCTTTTCCAGATGTCCATTGACTACAATTGTGATGAGCCCTTGTCAGCAACTCCCAGCTTACCCATTCCTCCGGTTGAGACTGTTGCAGGATGGGTACCATCTGCCAGTGCCAACCACAAGCCCCACCAAATAAGAGCCTTGTGTACATTCCTGAAACAGAGGGCAGATGATGGATCAATAACTGGTTGACAAATCGTACCCAGAGGGTACTTTTTAATGGTTCAGCATCTTCTTGAAAAAGAGTGACAAGCGGGGTACCCCAAGGATCTGTCCTGGGGCCTGTGTTGTTCAACATATTTATAAATGATTTGGATGAGGGATTAGAGAGGATACTTATTACATTTGCAGATGATACTAAACTGGGAGGGGTAGCAAACACAACTGAAGACAGCAACAGAATACAGAATGATCTTGATAGGTTCGAGAAGTGTGCAAAACTGAATAAAATGAAGTTCAATAGGGACAAATGTGAAGTTCTGCATTTAGGCAGGAAAAACCAAATACACCAATATAAGATGGGGGAGACTTGGCAGTAGCATGTGCAAAAAGGATCTAGGAGTCTTAGTAGATTATTGAACATGAGTCAGCAGTGTGACTCAGTGGCTAAAAAGGCAAATGGATTTTGGGCTGTATCAAACGGAGTATCATGTCCAGATCACGGGAGGTGATGATACCGCTTTACTTTGCTCTCATTCGGCCTCACTTGGAGTACTGTGTTCAGTTTTGGTCACCCCAATAGAAGAGGGATGTTGACAAACTAGAACCTAACCCGAGGAAGGCAACAAAGATGGTGAAGGGTTTGGAGATCAAGACGTATGAAGAACGGTTGGGGGAGCTTGGTCTGTTTAGCCTAGAGAGGAGATGACTGAAAGGGGATCTGAGAGCCATCTTAAAGTATTTAAAAGGGTGCCATATAGAGGATGGAGCAGAATTGTTCTCTCTTGCCCCAGAGGGAAAGACCAGAACAAATGGGATGAAATTAATTGAAAGGAAATTCCATCTAAACATCCAGAAGAAGTTCCTGACAGAGCAGTTTCTCAGTAGAACAGGCTTCCTCGGGAGTTGGTGGGTTCCTCATCTTTGGAAAATTTTAAACAGAGGCTAGATAGCCATCTGACGGAGAGGCTGATTCTGTGAAGGCAAAGGGTGGCAGGTTACAGTAGATGAGCGATTGGGATGTGAGTGTCCTGCATAGTGCAGGGGGTTGGACTAGATGACCCATAAGGTCCCTTCTAAATCTATGATTCTATGATTCTATGGCTACTTGTGGAACAGTGCTCAGAAGAGCCACAGGGGCCAGGTCAAGGAGTCACATGTGGCATCCTGAGCCAGTGAGTATCACTGTACTATGGAGAGGTTACATATGCTGAACTCCTTTGCTGCCCTTTCACCATAACAGCATGCATGTTTTTCCTCACAGTCTCTCTTAAATCAAGGATACAAGGGTAATATTCAACTGGCTTAACAATTGAGTAACTGAAACTCTATATGCATGTTGGACAGGATAATTACAATTACACAATGCATTGAGTTGAGGTTTTAGAGAGTCACCTTCCAACTTCTGTAATGCTGACAAGCAAGAACTTCATTTGTCTGCTTATATCTAATTATAATTTTGAGAAGGAAATGAATGTTAACAGAACACTCAGTTCCAAAGCAGTAATTTTTGGCTTTTTAAGCAAACTAGCACGGGTTCCATTTGTACACTGCTTGCACAAAACAAAGAGTCAAAGAAATCATAATGATACTGGGTACAAGCCCGAAGTTGGCTTGGGGGCTGCCCTGCCTCTCTACCGCCGGCTCACCTTTGGTGCTCTCCAGCGGCCAACAGCGGCCACCATGGCTGGGGCTCCCCCTCGGTGTGGTATTATGCAGCTGATGCTGGCAGCACCCCCCAGTGGGCGGCAGGAAGTCAGGGACACCGGTGGGAAAGCAAGTGGAGCAGGGGCTCAGGCGGTGGCAGCTGTGTCCCTAGGCAAAAGTCTACCCCCCCCCGGGTCTCAGTAAAATTATCAAGCGTTGACCGGTCCCCGGTGATAAAAAGGTTGGGGACCACTGCTTTATAGTATACAGTCAGGCCCAGACTACAGCAAGATTAAAGTGTACTACTGGTAAACAATATGGATACAAAAAGTAAACTATGGCCTTTTCTCTCTACAAGAAGTAAAGTTATCCTTCTGTCTACTATTTAGAAACATTTGGGAAGAAGGAAAGCAAGGAGGTGAATGCTTTGTTCTTGACCTCCCCAGGTAAAACTATCTTAGGTAGAAAGGGTTGAAATCTTGAAAAAATGCTGCATGTCAGAACTGATATCACTTATACAACAACATACGACAGGAATATATGCAAGCAAAAGGGGTGGGGGGAGAGACTACAAGCCAAGAATTTCCTAATGAAAACATTCCAAAGACTTTTTGTTAAAAAGAAAAAAAACAACACCTAAGTATTTGTTTTCCAGATAATAATCTTAAGGAAGAAACCATATATTTCAGAATTTAAGAAAAGGAAATGGGTAGGTGAACATCTTGGGAGAAGTAATCCTGAGCTCTGAAACTGGATTTCCTATATTTGAATCCAGAACTCTAATATTAATACCAACTACTATTCGTTCAAATTTGCTTTCCTGTTTATTGACTTAGCACATATTCATATAATACTGCTGAGTCTTCCAGTTTGCGATAAATAATTTAAGAGAGGCTGCCATTTGTTCAGTCAAACCACTGATCCATTTAGTACGGTAAAGTCTACCATATCAGAAATCCTACAGAATGGAAGCCAGTCAAAGGTTTTTCCAGCCCAATCCAGTCCTTCTACTTCATTGTTTATCCAAAGGTGTAGGGATTGAAAACTTATTATTTGCCTGCTTAACTTACCAGTAGCTGTAGGGGAGGAGTGGGGTGCTGTCCCTCAGCTGTGCATGAATCATCATGGTTGGGAGGAGAGAATAATAAAACTTCAAAATGGTGATTGCAGTCTCTTAAATTAGAGCCATATGAATTAAAACAGCCTTAGACCCTAAGTCACTGCATATGGAAGAGGTGTACAAGTACATGAAAGCTTATAACTTCAATAAAACATGGCTGGTCTTAAAGATGCCAATGGACTCAAATTTTGTTCTGCTGCTTCAGACCCACATGGCTACCCACCTGAACCTATTCACTGTATATTGTTTCTCTTCAAGATTTGTAGGAGTTACATAATCATTGACCAATTCTACCCAAATAGGTAAGATCCAACTCACACAAACAGGGAATGAGACAGTCCCCTAAAACAGCGGTCACCAATCCCCGGCCTGGGGCCCGGTACTAGTCCGTTGATCAGTCGGTACTGGCTCCTAGGGTGCCCTCTCCCTCACTGCCACCGCCCGGGCCCCTGCGGCCCAGCTGCCATACCCCCGTGCTGAGCAGGTGCCGCTGCCCGGAGGCCCCGGTGGGGAAGGAAGGCAGGAAGGACTCTGCAGGAAGGTGAGTTTGCCGTGCAGCCGGAGAGCCGGCTGGTGACAGAGCTGCTACTTCTGCTCCTGCTTGGCGGAGTGCAGAGGCCAGGGTGGGGAGCAACATCGCTGCTGCCACCTAGCACCCCAATGGTCAATTTGTGGCCAGGGAGGAGCTTTCTAGGAGTCCCTTGAAGAAGTGAGCAGTGACTCATGAAAGCTCCTCCCTTGCCACAAATCTGGCCAGTCTTTCAGGATGATAGTGGGCTGTTGTTCTTTTCCAGTGGTGTTTTTGGGCTCTCAGGTGATCCTCAGTCTTCTCTTCCTTGCCTAACAGACTGGTTTTGTTGTTTAGGTAAGCAGCATCCAACCCCCATATCTGTATCTTATTTTGAAGGGATGTTTAAACGTTACCATATTAACCAGAGTCAGAGAGCGTTAAGGCAGTGGTTGAGAAGAGCGTAGACTACCCCCCCCCCGGGCCTTAGTAAAATTGTCAAGTGTTGACCGGTCCCCGGTGATAAAAAGGTTGGGGACCACTGCCCTAAAAAATCATCTGGTAGAAAAGTTGTTCTATATGTTTGATTGTTCAAATGATGATCTCTCAACATGGCTCCAGTAATTTTTGTGTGATTACTTCCATCAACATGATAGGATTAAAATTGCCATAGCTACATAAACAGCAAATTCACAGCTACAGTATGCTAACTATCGAAAGTTTGAGCTGAGTGTCAACTAAACTGCAGACTAATTGCTTATTCCTCCTCCTCCATGGTCAACTCTTACCATTTCAGGGTTATTATATTGTGCAGAAGACATGTGAAAGAACAGATACTACATTCTATGTGGCATGTACCTGAAGCCAGTGAAAGAAGTCATCTAGAGCAGGGGTAGTCAACCTGTGGTCCTCCAGATGTCCATGGACTACAATTCCCACGAGCCCTTGCCAGAAAACATCTGGAGGACCACAGGTTGACTACCCTTGATCTAGAGACATAGAGATATGCCATCAGATGAATATAACAATGCTACCCATTTTCGGCAGAACTGGGGGAACTGGTAGATACCCTGATGTGGTACTTGGCATCTGTAATATGCTAGAGGATTACCATGAAATGGAACTTTCATTTAAAAGATGGAATTTTTGTCTGTGGTACTAGATTCAGTTGTATCATTTATGGCACATATCACCTTTAACTAATCATGTATGATGTTCTAGAAACAACTATTTAAGGACAGTAGAGTCTGCTCTCAGATATTGAGGCTCTTATCCCAATCAAGTTTCATTACTGCAATGCATTGTATACGGGGCTGCCTTTGAAGATTGTCCAGAAAATTCAAGTGGTTTACAACCAAGAGATAACTTTCCCCAGCTAACAGTCTGTTAGGATCACATCTCCCTAGATCCGAAAGAATTTCAACAATGGCCAGTTTGATTTGCAAGCACAATTCAATGTATTAGTTTTACCCTTTAAAACCCTCAATGATCCAGATAGGGGTATATTAAGGACTGCCTGCTCCCATATGAATCCTGCCAGTAGTAAAATTAGAGGCCCTTGTTTGGGTACCCATTCCGACAGTATTGAGATGCTGGAAATAAGGCTGCTTGTATTACAACACCCATATTAATTCATCTGGCAACCATTTCCTATGAGTTCTAAGCACTGGCTAATGACATTTTAATTTTTACAAGCCTTTAATGTGGTCCACGTATTGTTTATGGTTTTTTCATTGGTTTTAATTCACACTGCTAAAACTAGTGGCTTTAATTTTGTTTTACTTTTCAGACTGGCTTTTTATATGTTGTTATTTTGTACTTTACTTGCATTGTTTGAGGTAACCTACCTTGGAAACAATTTGGTTAGAAAAGCACGATAAAAGTAGTTTTAAAATGTAACGTGTGAAACAGGTCTTCGTGACCTTCAAGGTCTGAATGGATAATTTTGCAGTTATACATTTTAGCCCTGGTTCATTCAATTGGCCGTTTACGGTATTACAGAAAGATTCCACATGGGATGCACAACTCAAAGGAATTTACTAGTTCTTCATTGTCTTCATTTGAAAGAAAATTCCTATTTCAGCAAGCCCTTATTTTGTAACAATTTCATTCATTAAAAAGTGCAGGAAATAAATTTGATTGACTCTATTTTTGACTCTAATCCACCAACGCCTGCACACATAAAACTGAACCAACTCCATATATTACTTCATCAGGCACTTAGATCAATTCATACCGCATTAGATAAATTATTAAATTGTACAACCATCTGATCTCATCTACTTAGGGACAAAATGATATCTCAGCAGCCAGATTAGTGAAATATAAAGCAATACCGCTGGGTACACTAAGACCTAATCTGCATAATACTAAAAGTGATGGATTTCTTACTAACAGGGAAGCATCAGCATATCAGACCAAACAACGTATGCTATGCCAGAGGCTATGAAGCATAATATCTCTTGCTTCCATGGGATTAGTAGAAAATACAACACTGAAAGGATTATAAATTTCCATGATATATGTCCAATATTGTAAGGCCCTCAAACAATAGCACACACAAAAAACATCACAGCAAAAAACAACAACAACAAAAAAACAGTTTGTGTGCATCTATAAACACATGAATTGGGGTTTTTGCTCCAAATACTTCATGACTATGCAATTTGCAAAGCAAAATTGCATTTTTCCATCAACAATCCAAGCTCACCCAATCTTATTTGTAGAAGTAGTTTAGATGGGATGAGGTATCTATATTGCAGGGTTTTGAATCAAAGCCTGAGAGTTGAGTTTTTATTCAATTTTTTAAAGTGCAGCTATGAATTATAAAATTGCTGCCGAAGTCTCTTATGCAGGTGTTCTTAGGGCTGTCAAAAGAGGCCCTGCAAATTAGTATCTTGCCTTCATCAACTTGGACTTCTAGCAAACAAAGACATCTGTTCACCAAGCTGCTAACTAGCACAAGCTTTCCACAAACTCATTTTTATTTCATATTCCAAATCCTTAATTGTTCATAAAGTCAACACTTTTATTTACCATTTCTTTTTATACTCTAAGCTGCCTGGCGTGGATTGTTAGAATGTAAATATATCTTTACTACATATTAGCATTTCCAAGTCCAAAGCAAACAATATTTTCAAAAAATCAAGTCAAATAATTGATCTAGGGATGTTAACAAGCAATTCAGATTGAGTAATGGATGGTGATTAATGTTTGGCTGGAACTAAAACGTTACAATAATAATGTACTGTAAAATAAAAAAAATGGCCCTCTATAAAAGGCCATGTATCATAACAATTTACATGGAAGGAGGAAGAGAATTATCTTGAAACAAAGCAATGTCAAAGTTGGCAGATTTAGCACTGCAGACAGACACGGAATAAGAGTAGCTGACACCATTAGTTGGGATAATCATGCAATACTTTATTTAGTTTATCAGCAAGATAAGGAAGCTGCATCAACCAGTACGGACAACTGATGAGATGCAGAAGAGTAAGGAATAAGGCTGATCTTCTTAGACCAGCAGAGGTTTTCAAGCCCCTTGTCTGAGGACATCAAGGGAGGATGTGGTAAGGAAAATTCCACTTCCCTTCCTGGCAAAGATTACTGAACTCATGTCCTACAAACAGGTAAATTAGATACACAGTGCTATTTAAATGGTGAGTCATCAAGGGTAAGAGAACTGACCATAGAATCGAGCATCTCTCGCTAAGGAATCATACCAAAGTTACAGTGACAACTGGTGATTACATTCATCCTTCAAGGATTTGGCCCATAGTGCAACTGTTTTAAATGAGAAGGAAACAAAACTATTCTCTAAGAAAATCAGTATGGAGCCACTCCTAGACTCTGACTCAGGCTGTCTGGTTTATGAACCTGGTACTACCAGATCCACTTGGGTATAAAAACTACCATTGTACCTGAGGAGAGACAAACTGCTTAAGCTTGGCTATAAAGGCACAATAGCTAAATATCTGTTTTCCCCAAGGATCTGGAAACAGTAAGTCCTACTAGAGCTGACAGAAACACTTTTCAGAGTTCAGTACCAAGATGCCATAGCCAGGTTGTCTTTGATCATACAGCAGTCAAAGAACTGGCATGTAAATGAATGGAAAAACTATTTCTGACCTTGGGATGAAGGCAATCCCAACAGAGCTGTAATAAAAAACACCTTATGTCATAAGCCTAGGTAGTCTGCTGTCTCACAAGGCAACCAATATCCAGAGAACAGGAATTATACCTACTTCAGGTTGACTGTATTCAAGCCTGATGTCTGAAACATATCTACAAAATTATTAAATTCAACAACCTGTAAAAATACAAAGGACAGCTAGTTGGGTTTTTTGTTGTTGTTGTTAAATACTAGAGAAATATTGGTGAGTGGACATATTTAGCCCATACTGTTCTCTTTATTATTCCAAGCAATTTGGCCCAAGGGGACCTCTTGAGATGTTTCTGGGAGTAACTCTCATTTCTCCTGGTCAGAGGCTATTATCAAGACTTGAGGTGTAGCCAGTACCACTAGTTTTGCCATAATACCGATAACTCCCAGCAATCTGGTACTACCAGAAATAGCTACTAATTATGGGGAGTTAACTCAAGAATTCGCCTGGAGCAAGCGGGCACCTAAATTTCTTCCTGCTCATTGGCAGGTTGGTTATCAGGTACTGGAAACTATTCTAATTCTAAGGCTGTCAGGACTGGGGGGTTTAGAAATCACTCAGGTCATACAATAAGTGCTTGTATTGAATCAAATCATCAACCCATTAATGCCAGTGATGTTCATAGATGCTTTACTACTAAGTTCTGCATGGTTCCCTGGACTTCTTGGGTGGTCTCCCATACAAATGTTGCAAGGGGCCACCCTGCTTAGCTTCCAAGATGTGATTTTAACTTATTTATTTTTAGGCTTCTCTGATGAGATTGAATTAGCCTGTTCCATCCAGTACTCCCATGCTGAAGACTGTAAGCAAGCCTCTAGACCAGGAGTCCCCAACCTTTTGGCACATGGGGGCCACATTAGCATGCCCATTGCCTAAAAAGGGCCACAACTTAAACCAAAATGTAACAAAATTATTAATTTACTTATTTATATCAAAAGTAAACATTCAAAGGTAAACAAAGAAATTTAACTTTAATGCAATCCATCTTGGAACAATATTTTACTGTGGGATCCTTATTTAGCTACACATGCTTACCTAGTCAGTGTGGTTTTTGTGGCTGTTTTCTTTAGCCAAAGCACTGATGTCCAAGTCAAGGTATGTGACAGACGCTCTTAAAATGTCATGTAAATGTTCATCTGTAAGCCTTGACCTACACTTCAATTTCACAATTTTTATCTTGGAAAAAGGTTTGTTCACAGATATATGTGGTGCCAAAGACAGCAAACATGCGGCCCACAGGCCTCAGGTTGGGGACCCTGCTCTAGACCCTTTGGAAAAGAATCCTTAAAATCACTGATATTTTAATACAGAGATGCTATGCAAAACACAGCATTCCTCCACCAAGTCACAGACCTTTTCCTTTATGGGAGAGGAATTTGCCTTCTCCTCCCGCATTAGAGGAATTGTTTAGACTCTGGTAAAGATCTGTACCTTCTCTTCTTATAGGCAATTAATTTGATCTGGAGGATCTTTTGCCCTGCTCCAGGAATCTATATCTCTCAAACCTGGGGGAGGAGAGGAGCGCAGTTTGAGCCAGAAGCACAATCCCCATTAATAAAACCTGTCCTTTTGAAGGGAGGTTATACGTTCTCCCTCATGGCATGCCTTAGAAAGGGAAGAATTCCATTATGAGGTTAAGCAACTGGGAAGGCTTCAGGTATCCGTCTGCTTTCCAAAGCCCATTTGGCTCCCACAGAACTCAGGCTATGTTGTTGCATAACACCCAAAATGGCTGCCAAAAGGGTTTGATGGAAACAGGCCGAGTCCATGCCAAAGTGGCACTTTTCTCTCTTCTGTGCTGTGCACCTTAATTTGGTTATTTACGGTGCTTTCTTTCCCCCACCACAGCCAGAACAGTCCTTTCAGGGAACGTGCTGACTGGGACCAAAGCTTTTGTGCTCCTTGACTTCATAGAAGGCTCTATATTTCTGTCAAGAAGAAAGCCATCTTCCCAGGCTTGTTCTGATGCATTACAGGGGGAGGGGGGAGAGGAAGCAGCTGAAAACCGCAGGTAAGATGGCTGTTGCAATAGCAGTCATGGTTGTTTTTTTTTTCTCTTTCCCTCCTTTTTGACAGTTCCAGAAAGTACAGGAAGGAGAGTTAAGGAAAGCAGAAAGTAGGTAAAGCGGTAACGCAAACACACAAGGTTGGCTAAGGAAATAAGGAATGAAAAGGGAGATAGTAGTATTTGGGAAAGGTGATATTTATTACCCACAATATGAAGAGACTAAGGGCAAAGCCCGTTGTATCCAAGAATACAACGGGCGCTAGAGTTTGGCAGTGGGAAGAGGAAGTGGAGGAATTGTCCAGTCCGTAAGGGCATGGGGTTGAATGTGTGTGTTGTGTGGGAGGTTGTGGTGGTGTGGTGGCAAATGAGGGCAAGGGTGTGGAGATATGGGTGTCAAGAACCTGTGGTGTGGAATGTTCGTTGAGTGTGGGAGAGGACTGACCTTTGGGAATTTTGGCATAGTGGTTACAGATGAGCTTTCCAGAGCCATGTCCTCAGATATGTGAAGGGAAAATCAGACTGGAGACTCCTCTTAGGAGAAGATTACATGGCAACCAATTCCTCCCAGTTCTGCGTCATTTCCCTTCTTGTGTGAATTAGGCCACAGACACAGAAATGCCCCTCTGCCCTAATACAAATGGGGTAGTCACAGTACACAGGTGTTCACCCTGTTCCTTCTGTCTCCCATATTTTCAGTGTTGGTAAAATGCCCACATGCTTCTTTCATGGTTGCTCCTTAGAAGAACAGATTTTTGTACCCTATTGCTTACTACCCAAAGGAGTCTCAAAGCGGTTTACAAACACTTTTTCCATTCGTCTCTCCACAATAGTCAACCTGTGAGGTATGTGGGGTTGTGAGAGGTCTGAGAGAACTGGGAATGGGCCACAGTGACCCAGCAGGCCTCAGGTATCTCAAAGCATTTTCCAATTGTCTTCCCTTTTTCTCCCCATAGCAGACTCCCCATGAGGGAAGTAGGATAGCGAGCCTCACAAGGAAGCTGGCAACTGTAAGAGGAAGACTTTCTGTGCACAGCAGTCTTGACCTTAGTAAGGTTTTTTATACTGTTTTTTTTATTTGCCAGGCCAAGGTTATTTGCCAGGCCAATAAGTCATTCAGTTACTATGTGTCTCCAGACATTTACTTGTTCTCTATTTACAGTTTCAGGCTGTAAATATTTATTTAGATATTCCTGCACTTTCCAGACTCACAGGACTGATGCTAGTCTGCCTGTCTGCGCCCCAGAATACAAACAGTTGCTGGTAAGGGCTGGCCATAACCCATAGGCCAGGAGGGACACTCCTGCACCACTCCCTACCAACTGCTGCTTTGTTCTGGACATGACAGTTAGGACAGCCTTTGGGCAAAAAGGGCTGGTGCAGGCTGTCCAAGCCTCTGTTCTCATCCCCCTTGGCAGCCCTACTGACCTCCTCTCCCTTTGGTGGTCAGGAGCAGACTGGCAGCCAGACTGGGCTGGGTGAATGGAATTTTGGTCTGTCCTGGTGAGGGGCCAATAGGAAGGCGCTTTGCGTGCCTCCCCATTGGCTGTTTGGCCCTGAATGGACACTTGGAGGGCCCAATCATTGGGCCCTCTGAGTTTTTACCCTGGACAGGGCCCACCCTAACTCCTCCCCAGGTGGCCTTACCCTTTTATTTAATAGGAGGGGTTAAAGATATCTGCAGATTCACTAATGGTATTACCAGTGTTCCATGGAGAGAAGGAGGAGGATCTACATGCAAGTATGGGTATATGCACGGATTCAAAGACATACACAGACTGGGGCAAGATGCCCATATTTTTATAGGGAAAATGTTATCCAGCACAATGCTGATGTATGAGCCCCTAAAACAATAAACAGATGAGATCTTCCGTGATGGGTTCATCGGGAGAAGGACAATGCTCTGAGAGAAACCTCGATGGGTTTCCAGGTGATAAACAATGGCTACAATTCTTTACATAAAGTGAACTATAAGTGAAGAAGTATCAGACAGGAAGCTATTAAGTTTAGGAAGGATGTTAGAAATTTCTAAATGGGTGTCATGAACTGGGCAGAGTTCAGCTAGTAAAGAAACCTCAAATCAAGCATCTGATATTTCCAATTGAAATCCAAATAAAAGGCTTTAATGAGTAGGCAATACAAAAGACTGAAAGCAGCCAAGCAGCATTGAGCAAACTTCTTGGCAGAGACAATTGACACAGGTATATTGGTTCCATATATAGGACTAACACTATAAGGGAGGAGAACATTGGAATTATGGTAGGAGAGCAAAGAACACAAAAGGGTGCTAAGTTTCTCAGGCTGAGCCTGATCTAGTCACCTCTGATCTAGTTTGTAACAACTATGTTTCGTCTCCACAGACTGCAAGGCCGTGAGTGCAGAATAGATAAGAGCACGCTGCTGGGAACATCAGGGAGATGCCGAGGGGAGGCTGGGCACCAGATAGAAGGTAGGAGAAACATGACGGTTTTATGGTGACAGGTTCAGAGGGCATCAGAAATGCCAGAATGCGAGGCAATTGAGGGGGCATGAATCGGGGTTCATGACAATGGGTGGGGAGGCGCAATTAAGGAATTGGCAACAGTAATGGCTAGTTCCTGGGAAACCCATTGTCCCAAATTATGTGTCTTTCTGGGGAAAAGATAGTGAATGAGTCTGCCTCTCACTCTTAAACGCTAAACTCCAGACTTGTCTGGGAGACTGTTATCCATGTTGGTGTCCTGCTTGGCACAAACAGTGAATTATTTATTTAATTCATATACCATAGAGTCATATACCAAGAGTACAGAAATATAATAGACTAGTAAATAAGCCCGCTGCAGTCAAAATGCAGTGGGCGCTAGCAGGGCGCGCCATGAGGGTGGCGGGGCTGTGCGGCCCTGCTTGGCAAGGGTGGGGTCGTCCTGTGGGCCTGGTGCCTACCTGGTGTATTGGCGGCAGCCGGGATTCGCCGTGGGTGGCGTCGCAGGAGCTGAGTGGCTGTTGCTCCGTGGGGCAGGGCGCAGCTGGCGGCGGCGGTCCCCAAACTTCCTGTGGCAGCGGCTTTTGGCTGGCTGCGCCGGGGGGGCGATGTGTTGGCGGCAGTGGCAGGCTTTGCGCCTCCCGACGCGCCAGGCCACCGGCAAAGGAGCAATTGCGAGCCATGCGCAGCGCGGCTCGAAAGTTGCTCGGGGCTGGAAATCGGAGGGACCAATCAGGGTCCAATCCGGACACATCCCGGACACATCCCGCCCCTAAAGCCCTTACTGTTTTATTTAGTGGACGGTGTTAAGATAAAAACAAAAAGCTTGTAAGGGTCAAACAGTGCATTTTACATTTAAGAACTGCCTAACAGCTATTTTAATGTCATTCTTGGCCAGGCAGTATATTTCAAATAGTATTTTACTGTGATATTAAAATGTATTTATGGGTGTCTATCTAATCAGTCCCACAATGTTAACAGGTTGGCAGACTCCCACACTTCTGCAGAGCCTGGCTGAACAGCTAAACCTCAGGAGTAGATGTCTGCTCGCCAATCTGGCAGAGTAGCCAAGCATCTCTGAAATGCAGAAGCCCACCTGCAGGCCCAGCCAAACCACCACCATCTTCTAAATAATGGAAAGCTGCCTTCTGTCAGCTAATTTCCATTTTAATTTCAGCTAAGCTATATCCAAATGCACATCCTGCCTAGTGTGGTCTTCACTTTCAGACCTACAGATTGTTATTAGCAACCAATCTGACTCTTTGGTTAATGAAATCTGCTAGGGAAGAAAGCTCTGTGACAACATCAAGCAACCGTAGATCACAGGATATGAAGAAGAAGCCCTCTCACAGATGAGCATTTAATCTTGTATCTGATTTTATTTACATCCTGCTTTGATATTAAAAAAATCATGTCCTGCGATTTGACTGCCAGATTCACAAAACTCCTTCTGGAGAGTAATCAGGATCTCTTTGACTAAGTGCAAGCAGAAAGCATTCCAGCTTTCTGGGTGGTGTGGGAGTATCCCAGCATTTTCCTTGTCAGCTAGGCAGAGAGGCCCAAGCATCTTTAAAATACACAAAGACATGCATAGGAAGTTGGCAACTCTGTTATATACACATTTCAGAAAAATAACTTTAGAAAGTAAAGTCAAAATGTAAAACTTGATTAAATCCTTACAGTATGTTTTCAACTATATCACAGGGTTGAATAGAATGCTTATTTGTTTCAAAAAAATAAGTTTAGTAGATAGTGATTCAGTTTGCTCTGCCAGAATGGATTGTGGTATCTTCTTTAGACCCCAATACATATAAAATGGCAGACACACAGGCAGACTTCACTGGTAAACTTGAAGGCCTTTGATAGGAGATGCAGTTATCAGGAAAAGGGCACATCTTCACTAGGTTCCTTTTCATCATTCCTAGATCCAGCTTCAGCTGAGAGTCCCTGCCCTGAGGAACAGTTGTACTGAACTTGTCACTAGTGCTACTTTTTGAATCCTGTGAGCCACTCTGGGAATCAACAGCTGATAAAAACGGAACTAAAAGTAACCAACATGAGCTAGCTTGTGACTATACTAAAAGGCTGTTCATGGAAGAAAGCTCATGGAAGAATGCACATGAAACCTTATACCTAGATTTAAACTTTGTTGGTCTTAAAGTTGCCACTGGACCCAATTTTTGTTCCATGACTTCATATATTTACTTCAGCTGGCAATTATTTTTGGGATCAAATAAATAAATACTGGTATTACCTATTTACATTCCATCTCATAGCTATTACGTTTCTCAAGACAGTACATAAACCTGAATCAATAAAAGGAATATACTGGCAGGGAGAGAGTTTCATAAATGTAGCGCCACTACAAAATGTGCCTGCCCCTTCTGGCCACATACCTCACTCTCATTTGGGGGGGGGGCAGATCCTAGCCCATTTAACACTTTAAAAAGGTAAGCACCAACCCTCTGAAGTATGCTTGGAAGCTAGTTAGAAATGCAGCTATTTTAAGACTGGTGAAATACGTTGTTAGACCAAATTGCTCTGTCAGGCATTAACCGTCATTTCAAGAAATGTTTTCAAGAGCAGGCCCTCATAACATCCGTTATTCATTAATTTTATTTAGGAGATATCTGTGCCACTTCTTCCTTCTTCAAGGGAGTTCATGAAGGCCTCTCAACAACCCCATAAGGAAGAATCATAGAATCACAGAGTTGGAAGGGACCTCATGGGTCATCTAGCCCAACCCCCTGCACTATGCAGGACACTCACATCCCAATCACTCATCTACTGTAACCTGCCACCCCTTTGGCTTCACAGAATCAGCCTCTCCATCAGATGGCTATCTAGCCTCTGTTTAAAAATTTCCAAAGATGGAGAACCCACCACCTCCCGAGGAAGCCTGTTCCACTGAGAAACCACTCTGTCAGGAACTTCTTCCGGATGTTTAGATGGAATTTCTTTTGAATTAATTTCATTTGATTCGTTCTGGTCTATCCCTCTAGGGCAAGAGAGAAGAATTCTGCTCCATCCTCCATATGGCGCCCTTTTAAATATTCGAAGATGGTTATCAGATCCCCTCTCAGTCGTCTCCTCTCTAAACAGACCAAGCTCCCCCAACCTTTCTTCATACGTCTCAGTCTCCAAACCCCTCACCATCTTTGTTGCCCTCCTCTGGACACGTTCGTCTGGAAGAGTAGGCTACAAGACTGTGACTTTCCCAAGGTAGCTCAGCATTTCATGATACTGCAAGGATTTGAACCCCAGTCTTCTAAATTCTAGTCTGGCAACACAACACCAAACTGACTATAACTACACTAATGAAATCTAAATATAACCAAAGCATGGACACTGTGGTCCAGAATTTAACAGATCAAGGGCACATGCATTTCATAGATGAGACCTGGATAATTATCTGAACAACATGCTTACTTCTACCCCTGATCTGGAAAACTGATGTGGAGTCCAACCTTGTTCAAAATGCATTCCCTGGGTAGCACATTAACACCTCTGACAGCACCTATGTTTTGTATGTCAAAGAGTAAATCTATATTAAGAATCTAAAACATCATTGCTTGAATATTAAAGAGGCAAGTTCAAGTTTAGGATTCTGGGTATAAAACTGTTCTAAATTACATGCAAGTTTCATGTGCATGATTAAATTAAATCTTAAACTACTCAAGGACTTAGCATTTGTTTACAGGAAACTGAACTTCCACTTTTTCTAACTACTGCCTTATCTTTTCTCACATTTACTCATAACTGCCTGTGACAAAAATAAATACATAGAGGCAAACTGCTATATTATATTTGCAAAGTGTAAAATTCAGCTCAAAGGAAGTTGTTAAAGGAAGGGTTTTATATGTAGCTGAAAAAGGTTGATAACTTAGTAAGACCATTATTGCCTTGGTTAATCCTATACTTAATTGTCATAAGTAGATCTTTATATTTAATTAAACTGAATTGTAACTTTTTATCTCTGCAAATTGAGCTTTAGTTGCCAAGCACCATCATGATTTTAGCCATTCTCCAATTTGTATGTCTTCTTAAATAGAAGCTTAAGGAAATGCATCTTTTAAATTGTTATAAGACTCTTTTGTTTTTCCTGATACAGATGAATACAGCTAACCCACTGGATCTTGTGTCATCTTAGCATCACACCTTCACAGTCAGCTTAAACATATGTTTATCATCAAATGTTTTTCACCACACACATGTATACATGCCAAGGACCCAGATTGGTTTTGGCTCCTTTGCATTCACATGTGGCCCATATATCTAGAGTCCATAACACAAGCAAAATTTGAACCAGAGCCTCTAATGTGTACTTCGGACCGAGTCATTATTACTATGCTAGTTCTCATGCAGGTCTCTGCAAGTCCCTTGCCACAACTAATGTACAAGATCAGTTCTGCATTTTAACATTTTTATCCTGCAAAAAAAGCAATGCTGTCATTTTTATGTAATTAAATCCATGACATTTTCACATGGAACATATACCATTTGTCACTGCATACACTGAAGTATAAGCTATAGTTAGAGCCAATAACAACATTTCATTATCAGACTCTTTCAGTTACTCATAACTTTGACAAATTGCATCCATATGGCCTGAAATTCTATGTATTTTATTTTCTGCCTAGAGGCAAGTTTAAGAAATTGAACCTAGCCATTTTGCCATTTCTGAGTTTGCGTGCTTAAGAAAAATGATCTCCTGACATACTCTTCTCAAGAAAATGAGCTATCATAACGCAGCAATGAACCACTTTGCTTTCTTCAGACTATGGTTTCCTCTGAAGCATTCTGAACCACCAAGAGCAAGTTACACATGAATAATGGGAAGCTGCCTTCCACCCAGACACCACCCACCACCACAACCAAAACACTGTCAACAACAACTTTCACCCCTTGATGATTTTTCAAGCGTTGCTCCAGCAATGTTCAATTTGCTAGGACTTACTCTGCCCAAATTGCCTGATTTAACTTTACCAACATCAACTCATTACAAGGTTGTATTGGTCTGTAACAATTTAATGGCATCATGTCCAACATGTGATCTCTCAACAAACAAAAGAAAGAGGGCAATTGCAGTGCAGAAGTCCAAAAGATAGGATACAATAGCTGCAAATTGTCAAAAACAATCACAAAAATGGGGCAGGGGGTATGAGGAAGGATTGTTCTAAGAGATGAGATGCAACCTCAGTAACCAAATGAGCTCAAATCTGTCTAAGCCATCTATAGATCAATTTTTTAAAAAAAGTGTTGGAAATAGCCTTTGGAGTAGGGCGCTTTGCTGGCATTTGTATACCCTAACAATGGAACACATTTGCTTTGAATCAAACCCAACATTTCCCATGCATTTCTTACATGCAAGTAAATGTGCAAAGGATGGTAGTCTCATGGCCCAGTCTTCAGTATTTTTTACTTGGACCTTTTCTGCATTTGTTATTTGCAGGTGCATTTTCACCACATTGACTTCTAGATGCAGACCCCAAATTTACACCTGACATTCTACATTTCTTGGTTTTCTATGGTACTGTCCAGGAGTTGCAGCTTGCATTTTGCACTTGCCTTGGAAGACTGGTCATTTCTGGCTCCTGCCTTTCCTCCCTTCATTTTTTAAAAAAATCTGAGCATGTGCAATACTGCAATCATGTCCTAACTCAAGCTAAAGAGGAAAATACCCCCCCTTTCACACACACACCACTTGTTCCTGTATCCTGTTCTCATAATTTTGTTTTACCCATGGGGTTGCCTTGCTTTGGGAGGAGTGCAGCCAGGAGAGTACAGCCAACAGCTGCCCCGCTGGCCAGAGCATGGGCTGGATCATAAGTCAAGAGCCCTCTTGGAGCCATTGGCTGGCTGTGTAAGGGACCGAGAAGAATTTGCAGACCTGAACAGGAGCTCTTCTCCAGAGCCAGCTTGGTGTAGTGGTTAGGAGTGCTGACTTCTAATCTGGCAAACCGGGTTAGATTCCGCGCTCCCCCACATGCAGCCAGCTGGGTAACCTTGGGCTTGCCACGGCACTGATAAAGCTGTTTTGACCAAGTAGTAATATCAGGGCTCTCTCAGCCTCACCTACCTCACAGGGTGTCTGTTGTGGGGAGAGGAAAGAGAAGGTGAATGTAAGCCACTTTGAGACTACTTCAGGTAGAGAAAAGCGGCATATAAGAACCAACTCTTCTGCTGCTGCTGCAGGGGAGTTCCCTTCCCCTGCAAAATCTAGCTGCCAGGGCTTTACAAAATAATTCAGTTGTTATAATTTCTCCTTTCCCTTTAGATGCCCCATTGATGGCAAGCTCCAGGGACTTGGAGGATCTGGCAAAATGGGGGGGGGGGTAGGGGGGGTTATGCGATTGTATTGTATGGTAAGTACGTTGCTACATTGGCATCTAAAAACAAATGAACCTAGTTCCTACAGTTTGCAAAAATAAACTGTTTCTTCTTATAATTTTATCAAAGCATTTAGGATACTTTCAAATTTCTTACAAGGTTTACCATCTTACTGGTGATAGCTAGCATGGTACAATGGTTAAGATCTGTGGCCTCTAATCTAGAGAACTGAGTTTGATTCCCCACTTTTCCACATACAGCCAACTTGGGCTAGTCACGGTTCTTAGAGCTCTCTCAGCCCCACTTACCTCACTGGGTGTCTGTGGTGGGGAGAGGAAGCAAAGGTGATTGTAAGCCACTGTAAGAGTCCCTCAGGTAGTGAAAAGTAGGGTATAAAAACCAACTCTTCTTCTTACCACAAACCTGCAAGTCCACTTCAGATTTTGATATTGCTGAATTTCAGAGGCATCTGTAGCAGAGAAAGCCCAGAATACACACAAAGATATCCCCCCCTTTTGCGACTCCCCCCCCTGCACCCTTCACACACACCCTTTTTCCATCCCATTCCACCTACCTCCCTGGCTGTCTTCCTTCCTTCTTCTTTCCTCTATCTCTCCCCCCACTCCCCCTACCAATTTGCCCCCCCTCACGACTCTCCCCCACCCTTCACACACCACCCTGTCCCATCCCATTCCACCTACCTCCCTGGATGCCTTCCTTCCTTCCTTCCTTCCTTCCTTCCTGACTTCCTCTCCTTCTCCATCTACTTCCTGCCTATCTCTCTCTCCCTCTCACATGCTCTCTTTCCCCCTTCCTCTCTAACACACTTCCTGCCTTCCTTCTATTCATCCCTTCAACCACCCCTTTCCCTCCTTTCTCACTCCCATCCCTCCTTCCCTCTTCAACCTTCCTTTCCTCCCTTATTATTCTTCCCTATGCTCTAGCGCCCGGGGTATTTCAGCTACAGCTTGATTTCTAGTCACAAATAAGACATATTGACAGCTGCCATGGAATAGTGGTTAGAATGCTGGATTACAATCAGTAAGGTCTAGGTTCAAATTCTATTCAGCTATTTATTTATTTTATTTTTATTTATTTATTTAGATTTCTATACCACCCATTTCTTTGCAGCTCTGGGTGGTTTACATTGAACATTATATAATACAAATCACATGGAACAATATATAGTAACAACAGTATGTAACATCAACTTTCAAATAAGGCATCAGAACATTGCAAAACCACATTATAAATAACAATTAAAAGTAACATTGGGGGTTGATTCTTTCAGTCTGGGGGTTCAGCAACTGTTCTACTTCAGTCGGCCTCAAGTGAATGCCTGGTGGAAGAGCTCCCTCTTGCAGGCCCTGTGGAACTGTGGAAGTTTGGGCAGGGTTCTGATCTCCTCAGGGAGCTCGTTCCACCAGGTGGGGGCCAGGACCGAGAAGGCTCTGGCCCTTGTTGAGGACCAACGTGCTTCTCTGGGGCCAGGGATCCGCAGCCAATTGGAGGTGGCGGAGCGTAGGGCTCTTTTGGGGGTATAGGCAGGGAGGCGGCAGCTCCTGATGTTCTTTTTCTACTGTAAGGAAAAAATGAGAAGGCGAAGCTACAAGCATTGGCCTGAGCACCCTGAAGAAAAGTCAAAGTAACAAATGCAATAAATACAAGGGAAACAATATTTTGTATTAATCCAATTAAAGCATAAAGGTAAAGGTAAAGGTATCACCTGTGCAAGCACCGAGTCATGTCTGACCCTTGGGGTGACGCCCTCTAGCATTTTCTTGGCAGACTCACTCCAGGGTGGTTTGCCAGTGCCTTCCCCAGTCATTACCGTTTACCCCCCAGCAAGCAAGCTGGGTACTAATTTTACCGACCTCGGAAGGATGGAAGGTTGAGTCAACCTTCAGCCGGCTGCTGGGATTGAAATCCCAGCCTCATGGTCAGAGCTGCAAACAGCATGTCGGCTGCCTTACCACCCTGCGCCACAAGAGTTAAAGCATATATGAGCCCAATCTGTCCCAATAGATGTTTCACGTTATCTACTATATCTAAAAGGGAAAAGCAGCAAAAAATTTTTGCACACTTCCTGATTTGTTTTCAGATTCTCTCAACACTAGTACGAGTATTTTCACTTATTCAAAACCATGTCCCATGATTCCAGTACAATTAAGGTTCAGAACAGGTTGCTTTTCAAATATTTCAGACTGGACAGGAAAACCTCTTTTGCATCACGGCACACAGCCAACATTATGTATGTTCATGTGTTTATTTATTATATCTATTTGTTTCTTCAATGGGAAACCAAAGCAGTTTACATTGTTCCTACTCCTCCAGTTTATCCTCACAGCAATCCTTTGAGTTGCGTTAAGCTGAGAAAGTGTAAATAGTGAGCTTTCCTGGCATAAGTGGATATTCAAACCCGGATCCCCAATCTGAAACTCTTAACCATTATGCCACACTAGCTCTGTATTGGATATACAAGTGTCTTTTCCCATTCTTAAATCTATTTGAATTGAGGGAGCGGAGTCCTGGAAAGGAAACTTGGATTAGAAAATATCTCCCACACAAGGAGACAGGAAGCAGAAAAGAAGTTTGTCCCTGCCTCCCTGAATGACTGGTGGGAAAAGCCATCCAATATGTTCTCCAGCTCAGAAGGAGAACAGAGACATTTCTTTAATTAAAGAAATTTGATTCACATGGTTCACACGGCATGCAGAGAAGTTCGAAGTGGGAAAAAACATTACAGGCAAATGAGTGTTTAGTATCAATTGTTAAAACCTTACTATTTTTTTATATTAAAGGGACAATTCTAGGTACAAGTGTTTGAGTTGAAAGTGTTATCCTGAACATTTTCTGGCAGCACAAAAAGTGTACAATCAATTGACAGACTGATCCAGAATAAAAGGCTTTACAGTCAGTTTTATGCCATTTTTTTGAAGTTCCCCCAACTGTGAAATCCAATTAACCAAACTTGGCTTACATAAGCACAGACCCTGTGAAGACTACAGCAAAATACTGCTTCAACTGTTCAATGGAACCATGTAGCTATTCTTCGGAGTGCATGTTTTAAAAACACAGACAGGCTTTACCAGTTTCACAGCCAAGTTGTATTGTTTTGTGATGTCATGAGATTTCTGTAAATAATATCAGATCTGAAAACTTAAAAAAAAAACGCTACAAGTTTACAAAGATGCTATGTTACAGGAAAAGAACTTTCTGCTGGGGAATATCACTTGAGAGCAGTGATTTAGAGTCACCCTGTATTATAATGCAACAGAGAGCTTCCACAAATACACTGAGAAAGGGAAGAGCCAGTGTGTACACATGTTTAATTTCTCCCAAAAGACAACAGTAAAAACAGTTTCCTTCCAAAAAGTCTTGCATATTCCAATACTACCAAAAAGACAGTAAAAAAAGAGGGGAAATCCTCCAAAATGAAAGGTACTTAGACACCAGGATTATTCCAACAGCTGCCAACACTAATATGATCATGACTATCACTCAAAAGAACGCATTTGTCTCCAACCAATGTAGTTGGAGAATAATTATAGCTAACATGAAGTCTGCTAATTTGTTCCAAGTGATGAGCTACAGTTTTTTAGAAAATGGATTCAAGATGATCTTCTCCAGAACTAACAGGAAGCTGATTTTTTTTTTTAGAAACACAGTTTAACAGTGCTGTTTTGGTAAGGTTTCCTCCTCTGTACTGGCAAATACCTGAAGATTGGGGGACCTGGGTAGAGTTTGGAGATGGGTGGGACCTCTGCAGGGCATAATAGCATAGAATGCACCCTCCAAAGCAGTCATTTTTCCAGGCAATGGTAAACCACCTCTGAATGTGTCTTGCCTTGGAAAGCCTATGAGGTGCCATAAGTCAGCTGTGACTTGATAGCACTTTCCACCATCAGTATGTCTAGAGTTTCTTCTCTCATCACCTCAATTAGATCCATTCCTTCAGACTCCCTGAAAATAGTGGCTGTGGCACAGACCACATTTTCCACTGTGAACACAAATTTATTGAGATCCACAGTCATCTCCCTAGCTTCCTTTAGGAATTCTGTTATTCCTTGGTCATCCAAAAGTTCAACTGCTTCGTTAGCTGGTTTCCGAGTCTGAATATATTTAAATGTGTGTCTTCCTTATCTTAAGGTTTTTAGCAACCTGCTGCTCAGATTCTCTTTTTGAATTCCAAGTTATTAACCTATACTTCTTGTGTCAGACCCTGTGCTCCTTTCATAGGGGCAGGCCTTCCACTTTTAAAATTAGCCATTTTCTTTTTATGCCTTCTTTGTCTTAGGTCATTAAATTGACTGGGCATTCTTTGAGACTTGGCAGTGCCTTTCCTAACCTGGGAATGCATTCTAACGGGGCTTTAATTGCTGAGGCTTTAAATACATTCCAAGCATCTCTGGAGATTTGACTTGCATGGCTTTTGGCTTTTTGGTTTCAATTTAACTAATTCCCCTCATTTTTGTAAAGTTCCCTCTTTTAAAATCAAATGTTACTTTTTGGAACATCGGGAGAAACTTTCCGTTGACAAAAATGTTGAACTTAACAGCATTGCGGTCACAACCTCGCTCACAACCAAGATCACTAACCCACTGGTTGACACCGAGCAACTGCTCTAGTGCAATTAGGTTCAAGTAGCACACTGCCAACCAACAAGAGTTTCGGGGCATAAGCTTTCGAGAGTCAGAGCTCCCTTTGCCAGATAGGAGAAAACATGGAAATCATTTATGAAGCCTAGGAATCTCTCATTTCTACAATATGACTGAACCATTTGTTTCCTCAGTCACTGTGAAGATAGCTAAAGCTATCCAGTACAATAATGTGATCTGCTTTGGCCACCTTCCTTATTTATTTAGATTTTTATACTGCCCTTCCATATGGCTCTGGGCAGTTTACATAAAACACTGTAGAACATTTACATAGAACATAACAATACAACAGATAACAATCATGATATAACATGCCAACCTGAACAGTATTTTAACAGAACCATAATATTGACAATCCCTGGGTAGGTTCGATTTTTCAGTCCGGGGGGGGGGGGACTGTAGATGTTTTGGGGTTGGTTGGCCTCAAGCAAATGCCTGGAGGAGCACCCTTTTGCAGGCCCTGCAGAACTGTGGAAGTTCGGGCAGGGCCCTGATGTCTTCAGGGAGCTTGTTCAACCAGGTGGGGGCCCAGATCAAAAAGGTTCTGGCCCTTGTTGAGGTACAATGTTCCAGTTTAGGGCCAGGGAACAACAGCCAGTTGGAGGTGGTGGAGCGTATATCTCTCTTGGGGGTATAGGCAGAGTGGCCATCTCTCAGATACACTGGGCCCAGAGCACATATGGCCTTAAAGGTGATTACCAAAACCTTAAGCTTAATCCGGAATTAAACTGGGAGCCAGTTGTTGGAGTACCGACCAGATGTGGGATCTCCATGATGTCTTACTGAGAATCCTGGCTGCGGTGTTCTGCACCAGTTGTAGTTTTTAGATCAAAGATAAGGGTAGGCCTGCATAGAGCGAGTTGCAGAAGTCCAGTCTATAGGTGATCGTTGCATGGATCACTGTGGCTAGGTGCTCTGGGTCCAGGTAGGGCGCTAGTAGTTTGGCTTGGCAGAGGTGGTAAAATGCCACCCATGCTACCTTTGTGACCTGAGCTTCCATTGTAAGGAAAGCATCCAGGATCATGCTCAGGTTCCTGGTAGAGTGAGTTGCTAAGAGCTGCACACTATCCAGGGTGGGCAGGCGCACTTCCTCCCATGGTCCTTCCTACCAACCACAGGACCTCCTTCTTTGCAGGGTTGAGCTTCAGATGACTTGATTCATTTCATCACTGCTTCCAGGCAGCTGGTTAGAATTCTGGGGGAGAGTCATGGCAGTCATTCATCAGGAGGAAGAGCTGGGTGTCATCTGTGAATTGGTGGCAACCCAGGCCAAACCTCCGCACCAGCTGAACATGAAGATACTAAATAGAATTGGAGAGAAGACTGCTGCTTGTGGGACTCCATGTGAGCTGATGACAGCTATATACTCTCTCTCCTATTGCTACCCTCTGTCCGCAACCCCAAAGGAAGGAGATCAGCCATTTGAGGGTTGTCCCCCGTATCCCGGCATCAGTGAGGCAGTCAGCTAGGAGCTCATGACCGACTATGTCAAACGCTGCTGACAGCTCTAATAGTACCACTGACTCGCCTCAGTCCAGTTGGTGGCAGAGGTCATCTGTCTGGGCGACTAGTGCTGTCTCTACCCTATGGCCAGGCCGGAAACCCAACTGAAATGGGTCAAGGGTTTCCTCCAGGAATGTTGATATTTGGCCCATAGCAGCCCTTTTATCCTTCCTGATCTTGAGATCATCCCCAAGAATTTGAGCAGGGCAATAGTACGCTGCCACTTTTAAGTAACTCTTAAGGGACTGTATTTCCACCCTTATCACTTTTGTTGGGGAGTTCACTTCTGTTTTTTCAACTTATTTGATTCTATGTCCTCTTTAAAACACAATGCAACACCTCAACCAACATGTCTCTCCCCTGTTCTCCCAAGCTTCTACCATGGCATAAGAAATGTCAGCACAGGAAGGGCACTGCTATAGTAGGCCCCTGAAGGAATCGCCCATGAACCTCTTTCTCTCCCTCAGCTTCTCCAGCAACCTCTTCAACAACCTTAACTTCATGGGAATTAACCTGCCCCTAATAGCTAAGGGCATTGAGCACACACCCACAATTTCTGACCAGTGGGCAGTTAATCATACATGTGGCACTCTGCAGAACAATGGTTATCTCCTACTTTCCTTCTGGCTTTCTACCGTAATAACTGAAGTTGTTGTTTAAAGGTATTTGTGGGTTAAAATTGGGAATTTATTTGAATCGGTGACTATTTCCCTAGCAGATTGGAAACTATGGTTCATCTCCCTCCTTGTTCAAGCTTATGTGTCCCTTTTCAGTGGGGGAAATACTACAGAGGATCTCTCCTGCTCCCCCTTGATGAACTCCAAGCTCAACTCCTCAGCTGAAAACACAGGATGGAAGCTTTGGGCTGCAAGTCCCAGGAAATCTGTTTGCCTTCTTCAGGATTGCTGTTGACAGTATACATACTCTGGCAAATGTTTAAAGTTAGGGAGTTCCATTAGCTAATGTTAATGACTGACTTTAGGTGAGACTAGGGAACCAGATCTTTCGCTATCCATGTGTTGAATAACCTCCACACTTTGGTTTCCAAATGCACACTCAAAAGAAATGAGGCTGTGTGTGGCCTTGGTGTTAGGCATATTTATGAGGGATTGCACAAGCCTGTGATAGAGCTTAATGTATACTCTTTACCTGAAGAAACACACCACAGGAAAAAAAACATACATTAAAGAAAAATGCTACCACACCAGCTTTTCCTGCACTCGTTCAAGACTCCAAATTGAGGGGGAGATTGCAGGTTTCAACTCTCATTCCTGTCAAGGAAATTATGAAAATAGAGATGCATTTTGCAGAACACCAGTTAAGAAATAATTAACTTTAATGTCACTGGATATAATCAAGGCAGTTTTTTTTTAAGGCCGCCCTGATATTCTACTTCCGTGCATGCTTCCTGCTACAAATTGAAGCAATGTCAGTCCTTGAAAAGTGAGTCAGCTCAAACAAAACCTAATCAACGAGATAATCATTAGCTAAGAACTGGCACCAAACCCTACAGTGCAATACAATTAAGCCAAGCATTCGCTCTCCACAGTCACTGTGGCAATAAATACATACTCCAGCACTTTTGTTCCAAGCTTATTTTGTATCCATAATTTTAAAACAGATGTCCAAGACTTTAGGGAGTGAAAAATCTTGCGTGGCATGTAATATATGGTCTGAGAAGTGTACTTCAATGATATTTGCTCCATTCTCAAAAAGAATTAATGCCAACATATTCAAACTGGACCCTAGTTAAGCAATCCACCTGAATTTTCCAACACTTTGAATTTAGTAAGAAAACTTCAGAAGACGAAAAGGACTGCTGATAGTGGAAGGATATTAAGGTTAAAGATGTGCTTACATGTTATACTGAACATTGTGTTCTAAAAGAAACGATAAAGCCTAGAAATTCTACTTTACCTAAAATTATACGGTACCCACTATGAAAATACAGCCTATGCAAACATGCCAGTATTCAGAGGACAAAACACTGGTCCTAATAAAAAGTGGCTATTTATAATGCAATTGAACAGGGACTTGGGTATACTTATTTTTCTCTCCTTAACTGAATAATACATACTATTTTTGTTTTGGGCTGTTAGCAGACTCATACCATTATTTCACATTCATACCCATTTCAAGATATTACCTACTTAATGGACTATTATAAAGCTATCCTATAAAACTCTGCCATTAGGCTAGAACCCTACAGAATGCACATGTAAGGATAACTATTATATAGTTCCTTCCCACCTTTCCCTTTAAACCTGCAGTTCTGAGATCATGTGAACAAAAAGCCATGTAGTTTAGTGGGCTGTAGTAAGAGGAGAGGGAATCAATGGTAACTGCCTTCCCCCTCCATCAGTAGTGATGATATAAGAAAATATATTGAGACAGCCCCTGTCTTGAGATAGCCCCTCCCCTAAGGCATACAGCTCTTTGTCCCCACGCATCAGCTACCCTTCAGCATCAGCAGGTGTGAGAAGGATGCCCCAGAAAGGAAATAAAGAACCACCAAGAGTAGTTTTAGCATTCAGGCCATTGAGATACAAAGGCATTGGAGAAGAAACACTGTCATTCCCTCCCTACCTCATCCCACCCCCCATCAAATGAGTAGCCATGTTGGTCTGAAGTAGTACAATAAAATCAGAGTCCAGTAGCACCTTTAAGACCAACAAAGATTTATTCAAGGCATGAGCTTTCGAGTGCAAGCACTCTTGGTCAGATGACAAAGAGTCAGACGAAGAGTGCTTGCACTTGAAAGCTCACGCCTTGAATAAATCTTTGTTGGTCTTAAAGGTGCTACTGGACTCTGATTTTTTCAGTGGAAGCATTAGGGGTTTAGGGAGAACACTAAATTCTTTTAGTAAATATTCACTCTTTTGGAAAATATAAAAAGCTTTTAAAGATAAAGTTTTCCTTCAAAATGTTTTCTAAGAACTGTGTAGTATGAAGATGTTTTTGTAAAATAAATTCACAGACAATTACTGTTCCTGTGAGTTCCATCCTTCCTTCAAGGAGCTCCAAATGAGGCATCTACATGCCCCTTTATTTCCAATAAAAATTCTAAGTTAGGCTGAGCAATTATGGCTGGCCGTAATTATTTCAAATAATAACTAGGCCAAAGTCACCCAGTAAGCTTCAAAGCTGAGTAGAATGTAGACCTGGGTCTAAAGGTCAGCATTCTGTGCACTACACTGACTTTAACAATGAAGTCATGTGCTTTGAGATTGTATGGCTCCAGAACAAGGATACTATTTTTAAAATTATCTTCCAGCATGCATGGATAGTTAGGCCTCACAGGTAAACACTGGAGAGGCATTTTTTCTTGCTCAATAACTTCTCTTCTCTCACTTTTCTATGCCTCTTCAGGCAAACTGGTCCACTTGTGGTGAAACAAGATAACATCTACCTGGACTGTACTGTACATAGTGTTTCAAATACAGCCAAGAATATTAGGAAACTGTTGCAAGACCAGCGACTTAGCTAAAAATGACAGAGGCCAGAAAAAATATAGCTGATCTGGTCTCTCTAAACATGTCAAATAGGAAGTTCAGAAACCCAGAACAGAACAGCTTTACAGATGGATAAAGTCAAAGGAGTAGGAGATTAATATGCCATTTAGTAGATTAGGATTATCAATGGGCATGTATCTGAGCCCAGGTGCAATAAGAGTTGAGACTAGCAAGAACATCCAATAAATATATTGTGTATTGGTTGGGGTGCAACAAAGTCATTCATATGATAAAACGTTTTTAGATATTTCAAGATGGCATCTTATTACAAGTAACTTTGTATGGTAACCATCCCCTCCCCCAGATTGCAAAGCCTTCCATTTGCTGACTCACAATTCTCCCCCATCTCCACTGCCATCTCTCCACATGTCGCAAGGTAGTACAAAGGGACAGTGGTTATAGTTCCTTCCTCACCTACTCCTCCATAATTCACCCAAGGACAGGCTGCACTGGCAGCTCTCATTTCTCCATCTGTCTACTCTCCTTCAGCCACCCGGACCCAGCCCAACAGAGGTACATTGTTCACAACCATCTTCTGTCTGGGGTAGATCCCCACCCCCTTACTGTAAAAACAAACAAACATACTTTTCTACAAACCCAAGTCTGGAAGAATTATCCCTCTCTGCGTAACCTCAGCCCAGAGATTTCAGTATCCATGGTTGAGACCACATTGAGAAATATATTGATTACTTTTCCAAGAATCTGAGTCTTATCAGGTGATGGAAGATGATTTTGAAAAATTACAAATAAGAGCAACTGAAATGTCTTCTTTGCCTTTTCTTACATAACCTGCTTACTTGGCATAAGAAATAATTAGTCAGCTCAAGTAACTGCTCTTCTTTAATGATAAAATCAGAGTCCAGTGGCACCTTTAAGACCAACAAAGACTTATTCAAGGTGTGAGCTTTCGAGTGCAAGCACCTTTCGTCAGACTATGATCTTCTTACATGACAGAGAATATGTATGTAAATCAATGGATGATATTAGTCAGTAGATGTTAAATGTATAACTAATTGTTATTAAACAGATTAAATGAAGGCAAAATTCTTCAGTCCTTTTACTTTTGTAGTACTCCCAAACAAACAAAAAATGTTCTTGGAGTATACCTCTTGTCACTAGACTAATAATCTAATATAGACACCTAAGTGCATGCCTATATCAACCAGAACTGATCAAAGTCAGAGCCTGAAATAACATGCCTGCTGGAACAGTTTTTTTATGGGACAGAACAATGCTCCCATCCTCTTGCAAGCAAGAACAGCTCCCCCCTAACTGCATTATAGAATTCTACAGCCTTCTTCATCTCTGATTTCTGCTGTTGCCTAGCCATTAGTACAATAAGGGGCACTCTCTTGTCCACTAGAAATTTTATCACCACACACGCCTTTACATTATATAGTCTAACAACACAAAATTTAAGCAAAGTTATGGCTTACATTTTAAGTCCCTCAGTATTTTCATTAGGCTGGTCAGGAAAGGAAGGAAGGAAGGAAGGAAGGAAGGAAGGAAGGAAGGAAGGAAGGAAGGAAGGAAGGAAGGAAGGAAGGAAGGAAGGAAGGAAGGAATATCCTGCTAAGCGGGATATTTCTAAATAATAGCATGGATACAACCATCCTCCAAGTAGCCTTCCTCCAACAGAGAGCCACTTAAGTTGAAGCACGGCTGCTCGCACTGATGGAAGGCTAAGGAAAGATGGGGAATAAATATTGAATAAATTGTTCAGCAGAGTGGCAGTATCCAGTCCAACGAGGTCGCTCTCCTGAGGTGTATTAATAAAGAGGATAAGTTAAATATAGCTTTCCTTAATCAACAAAACCAGTGTGAGGTCCAATTAGTCTGAAAATTAGGTTATTGTTACAGGTAATATGTGGCAGAATTCAATTTTACAGCTGGCTAATGGAAAATAATGATCTGCTATTATACCCAGCAACAATTTGTGGACCATCTGCAATTTCTGACTTCTTCCTGTTACTACTGCTACCACCACCATCACTCCACTTTTCTTATAAGGATAAAGTAGAAAAGAAGTGTGAAAAGATTTACCGTATATACTCGCGTATAAGCTGACCCGAATATGAGCCGAGGCACCTAATTACACCACAAAATGCTGGAAAAAATTATTGACTCACACATAAGCCGAGGGTGGTGCTTTGGATAGTGGCTTTTTCTTCTTTCCTCCCCTCCCCCATTTTGGGCAGGATATTTTCCCCTTTTCTTCCCACCCTCCTCCTCCCTCCTTTCTCCCTCTGACCCCTCCTCCTCCCTCCTTTCTCCCTCTGACCCCTCTTGCCTTTATTCTTTCCTCTAGGGGCTTGTCCTCATTCTGCTCTCTGCTCTCCCTCTGAGACAGAGGCTTCAGAGCTTCCTGCAACACGTACTAGCCTCGTGCTAGCCTCGTTAAGGCAGTGAGGGGGGAGGCGGGGACTGCTTTTTCTGCCTCTGCTTCTTCAGGCAAGTATAATTGTCTCCCAATTGGCTTGGCAAAGATGGGGGAAAAAAGATGTTCTATGTGCTGCTGGGTGCATGGTTTGGATCCAGGTATGAGACACATACTGCTAGGGCCAAGTGTATCAGCTTAAGCACCCAATATCATGTCTGGTGGCTAAGGCTGGGCAGTTAGCCCCTAAAATGGAGTTAATGTGTTTGTTGGAGTGAGGCGAAGAAATGTAATCGAGGTATTGGCTCTGTCATTGTTGAAACAAAAACCACTGATGGGTTACCAGTAGCACCCAAGTCAGGGAAGATGGACCCTAGTGGGTTTCCCAAGAGAAGACAAAAGAATGGCTAGTAAGAATGTCAAGGTGTTTGGTGCTCTGGTAATTAAAGTAGGTAAAGATTAGCTAATTAAGGAAAAGAACAACCACTAACAAAGAAATGAGCAAACTCCCAGATGGCATTATCCCATCAATAAGGCTTATTAGTCTAGGGCAGGGAGAAGAGCCTAATACTGGGAGCGATCGAGGGCAAAAGAAGAAGGGGACGACAGAGAATGAGGTGGCTGGATGGAGCCACTGAAGCAGTCGGTGCAAACTTAAATGGACTCCGGGGAATGGTAGAGGATAGGAAGGCCTGGAGGATCATCGTTCATGGGGTTGCGATGGGTCAGACACAACTTCGCGCCTAACAAAGGGCAGGGATGCCCAATCTGAGGTCTGTTGACCCCTGGGGGTCTGCAGGAGTTCTGAAGAGGGTCTGCGGAAGCTCTGAATTGGTGTGGTATGGGGGGGAAAGGTCTAGGCTGTCTTCTCAGCTCTTACTCTTCTTTCCAGCCTACATGTGGCAGATCTGTCATAGTAATAGTAAAGGCAGGGTGAGGGAGCAGATGGAGGGCTAAGGGTGTGGGGGTAGTGATGTCACTTCCAGGGCTCCTCAAAGTCTAGAAAACTATTCCAGGCCTCCTCCATGGTCAAAAAGTGGAAAAAGGATAGTCTAGTAAGAGGAAGGCCCACGGAAAAGGGTAATAATAATGTTGCTCTGCATACTCTTGAGTCCTTGCAGAGGAATGTGGCTAGAAATGCAAATTTTGTTTGTTGCAGGTGTGTAAAAATGGCTAAATCAATTTCCTGGGTGAAACTGACATCTCAGTACATTCCTGCCCATGCAATGTTTTGCTAATGAGATGCAGGAAACATTGCCCAAAAGGATTCACAAGTAAATTCCTCTTCCGCCCATGGAGGGCACTAACAATAATACATGCCATCTTTCAAGCAGTATATGTTTCATAGGTGTTTTCTGTACTGTTTTAGTCAGGATATTAAAAAATACATCAGTAATACTACTTTATGTCTTCCTAACTTGTCACTTTTGCTTTGCCTTGACCAGTTAGTGCTATGGCCCTGCTACCACAGCTCCTGTTTCATTTGTTGAACTATAAGAACCCCCTCCCTGCTAGAGGAAAAAAAACACCCACAAATAGCCATGCAACATCAGCCAACTATAGCATAATCTCCTCCGCTCATCCATGAAAATGAGTATATTTGTTAAACCAATTAAAACTAATCTGGAAATTACTCCTGATATTATTAACACATGAATGAAGAAAAAGAGAAGAGCCAACAAGCTGACAGCCATCCTTTCATTAGCCATAATGATAGTAATGATTATCTGGAATCCTCTCAATTATTGCCTTATTTTAGTACAGTACTTGGTGTTCAAAGTGATCTTGGCTAAGCAAAGAAAACAGGTGACTTTCCCCAGCTGCTTACATGGGTAACAAGGGCTTCATCGCTCAATGCCAAGTGTTCTAAGTGGGACATCTTGCAACAGACAAATGTTCTGCCTTTCATTTTAGAAGAAACAACAACCCCCCCCCCCACACACACACACAAAGCTTACAAGCCTAGCTGTTACAGTATGGTGATCAAAATGACAATCCCTGTGGAGAAATAAATGACTTTGTAAATGCTGGGCAGATTAGAAGTCATGGGAGATCCACAACTGGATTTTTCAATGAGTAGATACAATGAGAAAGGGGAAGTGCTAATGGAACTGGAACAGCAGTGCTGGGAGGAGCACTAACCCTTTTTCCTCCCCACATGCTTCCCCAACACACATTTTCTCTCCTACGGAAGAGGAGGGAACACAGTAAAGACTCTGTTGTTACAACAGAGCAACAGAATGTATTTAAAATATTCTCCCTTCTGGTGCCATGAACCAAGTCTACATTGGATCCCCCACAACTGCTAAAAGAAATGGGAGATCCACCACCTTGCCTACTTCAACTCTAAGTATGTCAGCATAAAGTCAGAGCCCTATAGCACCTTAAAGTAGCACAAAATTTGTAGCAGGATATGAGCTTTCATAAGTCACTGCTCTTGTCATTAGGTGTCTAAAGAAGCAAGCAGGGACTCACAAAAGCTCCTGCCCTAACAGAAATTTTATTAGTCTTCAAGGAGCTACTGGAATCTTACTCTTATTTCTCGACTGCATTCTAGGATACACTAGTGTCCCTTGAGAGACCAGTGACCATATCACATGACCTTTAGTCCAAGATACACAGCTATCTCTGTTATAGCTTTGCTTCCTTCCTGCTTGAAAAATCTTCCCTTCCTGTGCCTCAGGTCAGAGTGGATACTCCAATCCATGAAGAAGTACAACTACCTGCTAACAAGGTGGCACCCTGCAGAAGGAAGCAGGATCTTTTCAGGGAAAGAACTGTTGCTCTTGCACAGTAAAATTAATCATTTTTTGTTTAATCTTTAGGTATAAAGTCTCTCCAGCTTTCGTTCAAAATATGTCCCTTCTTCACAAGTCTGGAAAGTGCAAATATAAAACCACTACGAAAAAGCTTATGACAGCCTGAAGCATGCAGGCAGAATCTGGAAAGCATATCAGGCACGCCCAGGATCAAAGAAAAATGAAAATGTTTTTGAAGAAGAGTTGTACTGCATGCCATACAATGACAGCCAGCTGGTGCCAAGGACCTCTTTATCCGGTCAGCACCACAAGGCTTTGGGATTAGCTGTCTGGGAAAGAAAATTCCAAATCACAAAAAAGAGCTGAATTTGCAATTTGAAACACAGTGCAAGTGAAAGCAGATGCCAGAGACCATTCACAGAATGCACTGCAGAAAGCCTCTAGAGCGCTCACTCTTGTTTCACTACGATCAAAAAGCAAGCTGCTTATTCTTCTTCTTCCAATAATTCCCCATTTCCCCCAAGAAACTGAATTGACACGTAAATTAGATGGAACGTTAGGAGATCAGTGACTGAATTTCCCCAGGACTTTTAAAATTGGGAGGGGAGAGATATTAACCTTTCCCCACTGGGCATCAGATAAGAGGCTGAAGAACAGGGTGTATGTTTGGATTGACAAGCCACACAGGAGGGAATGGGTTAAACTCATTGCCATTGTGCAGACCTGCCCCCAGTGGGCAAGTATGGGCATAATTTAGTTTTTAGAAAACAGGAAAAATCTCAGCATAATCTAATTTAGCCATCAGTATTCCATTGGATCAAAACTGAAGAAAGTACTTCAAATGCAAATTTGAGAGCAGGGATACCTCACCAGGGCTCCCTAGAGCCTTGGGGCTCCATGAAAACTCCTCAGTCTTTTCCCTACATCCTGCTTTAATGGCCTGGTTCCAGGGCTCCTCAAAGCCTGGAAAATATTTCACGGGCTCCTCCACAGTCAAAAGATTGGAAAGACTGTTCTAGAGTATGTAACTTAGTGTAGCAAGATATTTAAACAGAGGTATCAAATTTTAATGAAAGCCTACACTGGAGTGGAAATCAAGCTAGTGACTTCTTTCAGATGAGAAAACAACTTTAATCCATATAATTTCAACTCATTTTCCTTTTTTTATAGTTAGACTTATCAACCGCCTCTCTCGGGCCAGCTGGCTTGCAGCAGTTCAGCTCTTCCAGGAGTTCGTGCTACCAGGCATGGGCCAGGACCAGAAAAGCAATTGTCACTGGTAGTTCATTGGTCAGGTTGTGTGTGTGTGTTTTTTTTAACTATTAATTTATACTTTTCAGATTTTATTCCAGAGTATTCATAGCAGGCCTTATCTTCAGTTAAGGATAAAAGACACAAAGGAAGGTGAGAGGGATGGAAAAGGTAAAAACAGAAAGTGATCCAGTGCCTTAAATACAGCATGACTTCATTAGCAAAGTGCATTCATACTTTTTATAAACAAAATTTAAATATCATGCCATGCTAATTTTATATCCCGACATCAAAAATATCTGAACAATAGTATTTGACAAGGAGTCTCAATGAGAAAAGTGAAACTATAAATAAAAAGTGAAATGGGAAAGAAAGAATAAAGGCATTGAAAAGAATACTGGTACACTAATTTTAGCACACTCAAAGAACTCAAAACATTCCAACTATGAAGCTGCCATGCCTGCCTAATATCGTATTGTCAGTGCCATCTATTTATTGTTTTATTCATCTTTAAAAAGTAAACTTTTTCCAGGGAAGACTTAATCGCTGAAATATTTTCTATTCCACATCTCTACAAGGGAGATTAGTCTGACAACGTCAGCAGTAATATCCAGGTAGGTTCCCAGCTGATTGTCTCCTTGTGGTTGTGCTTTTCCTGGGATGAAGAAGGGGCTGCCTCCTAGAGGCTCTTCAATGCCTGACCAGTGATAGAGACCAGAATGGCCTTCTCATTGCATCTGCAGTCTCTTGACAAGGAGTGTGGAAAGATTTCTCCTTGGCAGGGAGGAGGTGAAACAAGCTCCAACTGTTTCTTGTTCTCTAGCCAATGATTAGGGCCAGACTGGTCTTAAATAGTTATCTGCCTTTTAATAGGTGTTGATGGTTTAATAGGTAAACCTTTACACTGAAGCTAAGCAACATGAAAGTATTCTTTGAGCAGATTTACATGGCTAATACACAGCTCCTTTACACAAAACAGAAGAGTCTTACTGGTTCAATGCTTGCCAACAGAAATGTAATACTAAAAGTCTGCGAACAAACTGGTATTTTGGAAAAGGACAACAAGAAAACAAGTTCAGTCTCGTTGTCACTGTCAGCAAGTATCCAATTCAGCAATACGTTGGCACAACCAGATGCCAAAGAGATTTTACTGCTGAAAACCCACTTCATTAAAAAAAAAAACCTAACCACTGTCAGCACTCTTGTACTGAACACACTATCTGAACATCTATGTTAAGAGCAACATTAATATCCATATTAACAACTAGCAGTACAGACAGGAAGAGGTACTATTTGAAATATTTTGTGCTTAACAATGTTGAAAAGCAATTCTATATTGCAAAATCATCTCTTTATCTATCTCAAGGTTTAACTGGAGTGGAAAAATGTTTATTGTTTTGGCTGCAAACTTCTTCTCTGTACCATCTGCTTCCCCGTGGAAACCTTAAAACACAATCTGCAAAGTTGAATAACGGGCTGTTTGGAAGCAAAGAATACCACAAAGACCTGCTTTCCTCTATAGTAGCGATCCCCAACCTGTGGGCTGCGGACCACATGTGGTCCTTCGACTAATTGGACGTGGGCCCCGAAGGACGCCTTCTCCCCCCCCCCGGCCCTTTACTTCATCCCCCCCAGCCCTTTACACTTCATTGTTGTGGCGTGTCTGTATCTTATTTTGAAGGGATGTTTAAACATTACCATAGCGATCAGAGAGCGTTAGGGCTGTGGTTGAGAGTAGAGGAGTAAACTACCCCCCCTCCACCGGGCCTCAGTAAAAGGCAGTGAGTGGTCCCCGGTGATAAAAAGGTTGGGGACCACTGCTCTATAGGAGCACATGTGCAGTTCTTCTTTCACAAACTGTTTGACAAGCATAATCATTTCTCAGTTTCTAGGAATAATGCGTAAGACTTTCTGTAGTGGACATTTTTCTGACTAGATTATTCTCTTTTAAGGGTTTCTGTTTGTTTTTGGCTTGCACTTTATCGTTTGTACTATGCTTTTGTCATTTTTTATTATTAAACTGGTTTATTTTTTTTTAAACGGTGTAAAATCTTTTAAATATTTAATTAAAAAGTAGATTCTCCCAAAAGGAGTTCTTCATGTCACTATATAAGTAGAGAGTCTAAGTTAAAAAATAAATAAATAAAAATCTGAATAAGTCATATGTCCCTACAGTTGAAATGGCAAGATCAAACATATTCGTTACCCGTCTTATTGCCTACTCACTAGGGACTGCCTGAAATCACTCCAAGCATCATACTTGCCAGCCAGTTCCTGTGGATTCAGTCTTTAAAATCTAGAGTCACAAAATATTACTACAAGGAAGAAGAAAAACCTTACTAGACAAAAGGTGTGTCTGATCACCCTAAAGGTTAATTTAATGTGAACAAAATTACAATGATCCTAGTTATGTAAGGTACACTATCAAGCCTAAACAAGACAGCCAAATGGTTTTAATACCCTTGTTATTTAATGTGGGGTGAGAATACGTAAATGCTTTAACAAAGCTATCATTTATTCAAACAGATTTTTTTTGTAACTGCCAGAACCTGGGAGGTTATCTCATTATCTTTTTAACTCCTATAGATCACACATTTCAATGTAACTATACAGAACCAAATGCCTCTAAGCTCCCAGCATTAAAAAAAAATACTGCCACAATCCCAAAAACTTTTGGAGTTCACACCTGAGAGGTCAGCTTCATGTACTATGCATTTCACAAGAAAACACCAGGATATAGCCACCAATCTTACCACCTTGTGAGGTCACCATGCTAAAAACCGGGCAAATATTTGAGGAAGTACCACCAGAGGCTTTTGCCAGAAAAAGATGTCCTATGGTGATACCATCAAGTTACAACACATTGATAGCAGTTCAATTCCATAACTGCTTGAATAAGCAAATGGAAATTCAGTCTCAAGGCTTAAATTTCATGACAGAGGACGCTTGCCAGTCATAAATAGCAGTTTAATAAGAACAAAGAGCATATACGCTTGAAGAGAAAGGTTCCTAAACGCTTGAAGTGATAAATGGTCCTCAAACAGTGGGATATATCCCCAAAGATGGACATGAATGACACTTGGATCTCAAGGCTCAAAATCCTGTGTTGGGGGGTGGTTCCAGAGCCCACCTATTCACCCCAGTGCTGAGAAAGGTCAAAGAGAAGGTGGAGCTAACAATCTCCTATCCATTAACAGGGGTCAGTCACCAATCCTACAGAGGATGAGAAGATGCAGCTTGCTTCCCTTCCCTCATGGACTCACTGAGGGTGGCCAAACCAAGTCATGCAGCATTTGCTAGGCAGCAAGAACTCAACATGCTCACAGCCAGCAGTGGCAAGGGAAGGAACAGGCAAAACCTGTGCTCAGGTCCTGCACGGATAGTTCCCAAAAGGCAAAGTCTAGAAGCATGTCTGACTCTGAAAAGTTTTGAGAACTGCTAACAACACATCTGCCTTTCAGGAAGTTACACTCACATTGCTTTAAAACAAAGTGTACATGTGTCTAATTTTTTTAATGCTGCCCACATTTGACATCTGCATTCGGAAACCATGGATCTGATTATGGTCTGCTTTATCATTATTCTAGTGACGACACCCAGCCAGTTAGCCTTGGATCAACCAAGAAGCAAAATAGGCACATGCTTAGGGTACCAAAGAAAGGAGGGCACTGAGGGGGGGGGGTTTCTTACACTGCTTACTGCTGATTTCTTGTTTGCTTATTTTGAATATAGTTATGGGGTCTGGCCTGGAAGAAAACTGAAGTTTTAATCTCTTATTTCACCTTCAGCACCCATACCGAGTCTTAATGTCTCTTCAGTTTAGCAATAGAAGGGCCAAGAGGCATCACTGCTGGACTGTGCTTAGGGCATCAGCTGGCTTTAATCCAGCCCTGCAGCCAGTGTCTAAAATGTTCTGGCAAACTTAGGACCCAGTAAAATTTTCTTCCAGAGCCTGACAGGAAGAATAAACATCCTGATTTCTACAGCAACCAAGGAGTCTACTACCAGACCCAAAGCTTTAGGGACCAGTAATCTGGTGGTCACCTGAATTTCTGCACTCCTGCATAAGAAGGGTTATTAAAATATTTCTATTTTCCTCCCTGTTTGATCACTGTTGAAATAGTTAGATAATATGGAAAGGGCTGGAAGGTGGGAAATCACACTGCAGGGGTAAGAAAGTAACTGCAAAGGTTTTACAGATGCTCAGGAGGTCTACTAATTAAGCAATTTACATCCTCAGAGACAAAGGCAGCTTTCAGTTAATGTACCTATTAATTAAAGGGGCTCAGAAAGAGAAAGCCAGTTACCTGACTGTAGTGGCATGCAATCTATGAAGTCAAACAATGACATGTTTCATTCTGAGTGTGCAGGCATCCATTTGTTTAGACTCCAAAATAACTATCACAACAAGAGCATTATTATTATTATTATTATTATTATTATTATTATTATTATTATTATTATTATTATTATTATTATTATATTTCAATTTGTATTCAACCACTCCCAATGAGATACAAACTTGTAGCTGCAAAAGATAGCTGCAAAAGATTTCCTCTTAGATGTTGTTTATTCGAGCATTTTAAATTCATTTTCTGCAAAAAGGTTGTTAAAACACACACACACAAATGCAACAACCTCCAACCCACTCAAATTCAACAAAATACAAGAGACCTAACTACCCTCATTTCAATGCAGTGGGGAGCGTATCAGACTCTGATCTGAGAAACCATGGTTCAGATTTCCACCATTCTAGGGATGTTTGCCAGGTGACCTTGGACCAGTCACACTCTCTCAAGCCTAGCCTACCTCACAGGGCTGTTGTAAAGATAAAATGGAAGAGGGAAGATGATGTAAGCCACTTTGAAGTCCCCATTGGGGAGAAAGGTATTTATCAAGGAAGTACATTTTTTTAATTTTTTGTCTATCAACACTATGGAATGGGGACAGATATTATTTCCCTCGATTGAGAGAATGTCTCCCTGAACATGAAGTTTGAACATAGATATTTACTACTGTATCTTTCTCCCAATGGGGACCCAATGCAGCTTCCCTGATTATCTTCTGCATTTTATTATTGAAAGTTGAACGGAACCACAAGGAAAGGAGGGATATGTTTTAATAAATTTCTCTTCCCAACAAATCTATGAAGCAAGATAGTCTAAGGTTGCCCAGCATGCTGCCATGGCAAAAGAAGAGTTGTTTTTATACCACGCTTTTCATTATCCAAAGTGGCTTACAATCACCTTCCCTTCCTCTCCCCACAACAGACACCCTGTGAGGTAGGTGAGGCTGAGAGAACTAAGACTGGCCCAAGGTCGTCCAGCTAGCAGCATGTGGAGGAGGAGTGGGGAATCAAAGCCAGTTTTTCAGATTAGAGGCTGCTGTTAACCACTACACCACCCTGACTAGTACATTTCCTGCAAACCAGGAAGTATCCTATTAGCTCACTTGTACAATCTCATATCTCATAATTTGCATACTGCCAAAAAAAACATGAATGATTTTAAATGTGTGCTATGTTCTCAGAACTCTTATGGACCATTAATGAAGCACTCTTAACAGCAAAGAAGTAGGAGTGGATTGGAAGAAATCATATGCCTCCAATTTTACTTGGCACTGCTATTTTAATTTGGAATTTTGGCATTGGATAATACACACTATAAGGAACTGGCAAAGTTACATCTTCTATATTACATACATTACCTTATCTCCACTAAAAAAAATGAAATGGAAGGCTAATTAACTTGTTCATATTTGAGAACTGTGTGTTCTTAAAAATAGGAGCATATCATAAATTTGCCAAGGGACCAATAAAAATGTTACACACTCTTGTTTCATCCACTAAACCCTCTTGTGATGCAGTCACAGTACTCATCCAGATGAGGATTTCCATGCTGAAACTCAACTTCTGTGTGCATCTACACACACATTGCCTTCTGATGCTCTTCAGATACTTTCCCAGCCTAAATATCTTGTTAATTTTCTTACCTTTAGCGATGCAAAGGAATGTCAAAACCCATACATACGCCAGCTTATAAATGGTCACAATACTTTAAGCTTTTGCATGCTTGCACACTTTATCAGTTACTTGAGGAAAAATTATTTGAAGTTATTCCTTCATGATAAGCCAGATTTTTTTAAATTGCATGTACTTGACCAGAGCCATCTTGGTGTAGTCATCAAGGGCAGCAGCTTCTAATCTGGCGTGCCAGGTTTGATTCCCTGTTCCACGACATATAGCCAGCTGGGTGACCTTGGGCTCATTAGAGCACTGATAAAAGCTATTCTGACCGAGTAGTAATACCAGGGCTCTCTCAGCCTCACCTATTTCACAGGGTGTCTGTTGCGGGGAGAGGAAAAGGAAGGCAACCATAAGCCACTTTGAGATTCCTTCTGGTAGAGAAAAGCAGTATATAAGAACCAACTCTTCTTCTTGACAGCATTTATTTAATTAAGGAGGAGAAGGAAGACAGCTTTTTATACCCCACATTTCACTAACCAAAGGAGTCACAAACTGGTTTACAAATACCTTTCCCTTCCTCTCAACACATATCCTGTGAGATAGGTGGGGCTTAGAGAACTCTAGCAGAACTGCTCTGAGAGAACAGCTCTAAAGTAATTGGGACTAAAATCACCCAGCTGACTGCATGTGGAAGAGGGGGGAATCAAATCCACTTTTCCAGATTAAAGTTGTTGCCTTCCCCCCCACACACACAGTCTTTAACCCATGCTTTCCCAACCATGGTTTTGTCTAATCCTGGGGTTTCTTGACAGCCATGGAAGGATTTTCTGCATGGGTAGGAGTTAATTAAATTATATATTTTTTTAATTTGTTAAGTATTTATCTGGTTACATGGCTATATATGTTC
Source organism: Paroedura picta (assembly GCF_049243985.1). Classification (NCBI taxonomy): domain Eukaryota; kingdom Metazoa; phylum Chordata; class Lepidosauria; order Squamata; family Gekkonidae; genus Paroedura; species Paroedura picta. Next base: position 51,242,078 of record NC_135369.1, read on the forward strand.
ATATTGACCTCCCCCACAAATAGCCAATGATGGGCCTGGAGGAGGTGGGAGGAGCCCAGGGTGGGCATGTACACCTCTGTGCTTCCCAACCATACTCTGCATGATTGTGTCATTTCTGGGGTTTCTTGAAGCCTGAAGAAATGTTTCAGGGGTTTCTCCATGGTAACAAGGTTGAGAAAGGTTACTTTAACCACTACATCACGCTAGTTTTGTTGCCAGCCTGCCAATTCAGCTGGATGCACCAGAAATGCTCACACAATTTCAATATATAAAGCTAAGTAGTATTTCTAATAGATGCAGAAAACGTGTGGCGCATAAACCCAGGACTAAGCAGAAGCTCCTAAGAAAAAGAAAACTTCAATAAAATAAAGTTTGAGTCCAGTGGAGTGGAGCAGATGTTGCGAGGATGCACTAATTGAGAGGCCAGGTGCATAAGTAAAGTAGCTGAGCAATAAATATAGCTAAGACTGGATGAAGACAATTGATAAGACATATGAATAACAGCAAATCAGCATAAAGCATAATAATATAGGAGTTTACAAACAGACGGAAGAACGGAATGACATTAGCATGTTTAGTGAGATAAGAACGCTATTACCTCAGTTAAACCCTGAGGGTTCCATTTTTTATCATGTTGAAGCACAGTTATATGGTTTTATGCATTTGCAATGTATTGATTTCTTAGCTGCCTTGAATCTAAGGAAATATACAAAGACAACTTTTATTTTAAATCTATATATTTATAGATATTTAATTTGTAACGTGGTTTGGGTCTCCGTTAGGATAAAAGTGGAGTAAAAATTCTGAAACAAATGTCTTGAGACTCAGTTGGGAAAAACAACCACCAAGTAAAAACCTATAGATCTCTTTAACTGGCCTATGGTAGAAGTGTCCTAGGTGGAACAACTTGTAACCTGAAAAGCAGAAAGCTCAGACAACCACACATTGTTTTTGTTAGTTGCAAAGTCCGACCCATCACGAATCAAACCACACATTATGCACCCGTAAACTCTGTTACAAATAGCACCACCACCACAAAAAACGAGACGGTCCACATCAAGGGAAGTCAAGTGCAAAGAAGGAGGGAAAACAAGACCAACTCTGAAGAAGAATTTTTATACTTAAATATGAACTGCGTATTTGTCATGCCACATAAGAAACAATGTCCCTCCTGAAAACACACAAGGAACTCATCCATGTGTTGTAAAGAAAGAGCTAAATACATACATACCTCCTGTACTTTGCAATTCTCGTAAAGACCATCCCAAGTTTATAGAGACCGATCAAAGACGATGAGACAGAACGCCACAGCAAGAATGGTTGCATCCAGCTAAGCACGAGATGATCAGAGTAGAGGGGAACACAGTGACATTCACAAACCGCACGTAGAGTGTACAGTCCTTACAGGCAGCCAGAAAGAATGGTCTTCAGTATTTAAAAAGGGAACAGAAGGAAGCTGTAGGTGTGTACTCAAAGATTTTTTTTTTCAGTTCAGGGCTTGCAACACTATTATCTTCCCCCTGAATTGTTTTGGTTTGAGGAGGAGGAGGGTTAGTGGGCTTTAAAAAGAAAAAGGTACACCAGCATAAGCAAAAGAATTGCTGTAATGGATAACCATAATTTACCAATGTTTTTAAAAATAAAAATGCATGATTAATTACAGCCATTATTTTACAGTTATTCATTAGGCATAAAAATTATGGTTCCAGCACTGCTAGAATTCACATAATTTCTTACAAGTTACCTAGCATCCATGTCCCTTTAAACAATTTTCACAATTCTTTGATTTAGTACATATACTCCTCTCCAGTCTACAAAACCCTTCTTCCTATTGTACTTTTTTGATTTTGTCAGACAGACAGAAGTCCAAAAGCCATGTAAAACCATTTTATTATGGCAATTACACAGATTTTGTTTATAGGTTTCTCTATGTACTTCAAACCCTCTAACAGCAACAATGTTTTTATTTCATCTTTCAAGCTCACTGTTAATTCACTGTGTCCTTACTGCAGAACTTCAAATCACTGCTTCCCTTGTTAGTAAGATAAAACATGTTTAAGCTTAAATTGACTTTTCTGCAAATAATCTAAGAAAACTGTTTTCCTCTATGAGCTGCTTAAGTCTACATATGCATCATTTTACTCTGAAATTATGAAAAGCATCTCTTCCCCTCCTCCCTCCGTGAAAAACATGGCTATTGCTGCAGGTACATCTAAATCCTTTGCTTGGAAGAGAAAGAACATGGGCAAGATTCAAGAGATATGAATATAAGCAAATCAGAGTGCAGTGGAGGGTGGATTTTTGGAAATAAAATAAACTTTTTGCTCAGTTAGCCTGCAGAGTAAAGTCACTTGTGTCAGTCCTATTATTTGGAGGGGGAGAGGGAAATCAAAACATAGGAAAAAGCGAAGTTCAAATAACCCATTCAGAGAGGAAAGTGAGGAAAGCAGAATTAGAACACAGGCCTCTTGAAGCAGTGGACAGTTTGAAGTTTGGCTTCAATCTAATTTTGCCCAAGCCATCAATTTTAAGTGTAGCCTCCATTAGGGTTTCTGGAAGACCATGAGATATATGGAGAAGGGGCCTGGCACTAAAGTCTCTGGGGATTCCATTAAAGAATCAGCTACTTCAGCTGTGACAGTTAAAAACTAGCAAGATACACATTTATACTCTCTCCCTTTCAACTTGCCATACTTCGGCCCTTTCCCACAGGCTACAGACAGTCCTGTACTTATTCTAGTAATTTTTCATCAATTATGCGTAGAAGTGTATTTGTTTGATCTCACAAGTTTCCACAAGAAAGTCCAAATTCGGAGGACAGCTGTGTCAAATATTTCAAACGGCAGGAGACACGCTCGGAAGGTATTTCAGTTGCGCTGCAGGGGCACCATCTGCAGTAACGTTTTTGACATTCAGATAACAATGACAGGAGGAATTATTAAGGAGGCAACTGGCTCTGTAAAAAGCTTGCCTCAATGGGAGAACACGTGCTCAGAGTATCCATATCAATGGCCTTATGCTCAGACAGTTAATTAGTTGGCAGAATTCATAGCTTTCCTAAAAAGATATGCACTTAGCACATATGACGGCTTCCCAAAGTGCTTCTCAGACTATTGCAGACCACTTCCAAGTCCTATTATACTGAGAGCCAGCTTGGGGTAGTGGTTAAGAGCACTGGTCTCTAATCTGGAGAACAGGGTTTGCGTCCCCATTCCTCCACATGCAGCCAGCTGGGTGACCTTGAGCCAGTCAAAGTTCTCTCAGAGCTCTCTCAACCTGACAGGATGCCTATTCTGAGGAGAGTAGGTGATTGTAAGTCACTTTGAGACTCCTTTGGGTAACTGAAAAGCAAGGTACAAAAAACCAGCTCTATTCACAGTAAATTAATAAAGTAACGCACAATAAATGTAGGCCATCAGAGCCAAACACGTAAGGAGACAAGATCCAAAGTGGTACACCCAAAGATAACACATGTGCACTAGCCCATACACCAAACAAGTGTACAATTACTCATTTTATTTATTGTTTAGACTTATTACCAGCCACTCCTGAACCGGCTTGTCGTGGGTCCACAATCTGTCCATATAAAAACCCAGTAAAACAGTTCCAGACACACATATACATACAGTAAAACAGACTCCTAAAAAACCCTGGCAATCTTCAACCCACTACCCCCCCCCCAAAAAAAAAAAAGAATAGAGAGGGAGCATGGATGACACCGCTAAATGCTTACCCTCTTAGCACCGGAGGGCCCATCAGATCTTCCTCACCACACCAGCCTCAATCAGGTGGAAGAGCTCCACTTTGCAGGCTCTGTAGAACAATGAGAGCTCCCGCAGGGCCCACAGCTCCTCCAGGAGCTCATTCCCCCAGGTAGGGGCCAGGATCAAAAAGGCCCTGGCCCTGATTGAGACTAAGCATGCATTCCTGGAGCTGGGAATGACCAAAAGATTGCGTAAAGCCCAGCAGGTGGCATAGGGTGAAAGGCGCTCCCTCAGATATGTGGGACCCAGATCGTGACAAGCAATTCAGCTGCCTCAGCACAGGCTGGATATAGGCCCTCCATGATGTCCCTGTGAGAACCCTAGCAGCTGCATTCTGTACCAGCTGCAATTTCCAGATCAAGGCCAAGGGAAGTCCTGTGTGGAGCGAGTTACAGAAATCTATTCTGGAGGTGACTGTCCAAGAATCACCGTGGCCAGGTTTTCAGAGGATAGGTAGGGCGCTAGTAGCCATGCCTGGCAGAGATGGAAGACCTGCGCCTCTAAAGTCAGTGAGGCGTCAATGGTCACTCCCAAGTTCCTGGCCAAGGGTGTGGTCATAAGTTACATCCCAGCCAGGGTGGGTAAGTGCACTTCCTGACCCATTCCCCTACCTCCCAGCCACAGGACCTCCGACTTGGAGGGGTTGAGCTTCAGGCGATCCTGCTCTAACCATCTAGCAACAGCTTCCAAACATCTGGTAAATGGTTCCGGGGGGGGGGGGGGGAGTCTGGACAGCCATCCAAATTAGCTGTATAAACTGCTATTTCCTCATGTAGAAGCTTCTCTGCATACCACCCAATTTCCCCCTGAAAAGTTCTTGCAGGCCAAGCTTGAACAACAGTCCCACGGGCAGAAATGGATCTCAATATCCCAAGCATGACTACTGTAAAAAATTTCTCATGTGACATCAAGTCTTAGTAATCCTGGAGAAAGGCAAGCACTGCCCTCAGCAGACAGGAGGAGCAGAAACACAAACATCTTAAGAATGCCCTGTTCTCTGCTCTGAACTGGAAATATACATTTGGGATTTTTTTTTAAAGAAAATACTTGGTGGAGCTAAATCAGAACTACCACTTCCACTATTCTATCTGTGGGGTGTGAAGAGCAGCCTGTCCACTTCACCATCTTGCCCACAGGGTGTGAACAGCATTCTTCTCCCATGTCCTGGAAATGCCAGATAGGACTGAGCAATGCTTCCTGCCTACAGTTTGAGGCTCCTAAAATGTGGAGGGGACAGCCGTGGAGCTCATAGTTGCCATTGTAAACAGGAAGCAAAGGGGCAGAAAGACACAAGGAACACACAGTGGCGCTTTTGTGCCAACATCACTCCTTCTCTCCAAGCCTTCCCTTTCTCCTATTTACCTACTTAGAAAATTCAGCTCAAACCGGGATTCTTCCCTGCTTATTTTCAATCAAATGCTGCTAAATGATACAAGATGCAATTAGGAAGCAAGGACATTAGAACAGATCACTGTCTTTATTGCAACTCAGTGGCAATCCTTTTTACAGGCAAGCTACTTTTCATGGTGATATAAGCACCACTAGAACTACTCACACACAGAACTCATGAAACAGAAAGGTATGCGGCCCGTGCAAGTAAAAAAGGCATTAATTTCTGCGCTTGGCAAACAAGTGGAGAAATCTAACAAGCTATCGCATTTTATAGACTATTTTTATATTGATAATAAAGCAAGAAAATAATCCCTTACCAATAGCAAGATTTAATCTGTAACCGACATTTCATACGCCATCGGTGTACTCAATAAAAAGATGCATTCTCTTTCAGCATACTGGGAAGGTAGGAAGCAGATATTTAAAGGGTTAAGTGAATTAATGCTCTTTGATATGTTGATCAACCCAACACTGGAATAAAGCTGCTTATAAATATTAACCATCATCATTGCACGAGTTTCCCAGAGGCACAGTATCTTGTTAAAAAAAAAAAAAGAAACATGGCCATAATTTCCTCATGTGTGCCTTTTTGATCGCAAGGACTCATGAAAATTATTCAAGAAAGGATGGAATAACAGGCAGAAAGCCAAGTTTAAATAGCAGATTGTCAATTATGGTTCACCAATTTGGTTCGGCCAGATGCCCCAACTGCCAGGATCAACATTTTAAAAACCTAGACAGTGTGGCTCACACTCAAAATTATTGAAATAAGTAACTTTTTCCAGAAAAAGCAAGATGAAACTATCATTATGGGTTTTAGATCAGGGCTGTAAAACTGAACTAGACATCTTCTGTGATACTAGATCTGCTTCTTAGCAAGACAGTACAGTTTAGGTGTTTCTGTTCTTGCCATACTTCGGCCATATGGAGCTCATGATTCTCAAGGACCAGTTAATTCTCTTGAGGCTGGGGTTGCCAACCTGGATAAGCTGAGGCAGAGAGAAATGCTTGGGGAAGAGACCTTCAGAATCCAAAAATAATGCATTCCATAGGTTAGGAAAGGCATTGCCAAGTCTAGCAGATTTAGTCCCCTCTCTTATTTCCTTCTCAAGTCAAGGAAGCTATATCAAGAAAAGAGGCTTCTTGTAAAAAGTGGAAGGTCTGCCCTAATGAACTGAACAGGAAGAAGCATTAGGCATGAAAAAGAAGAACAGTTTGCTAAAAGCATCAAGACAAATAATAAACATTACTTTAAAATCTACAGAGCAAGAAAGAGGTCAGAGAAGCAGAGGGGTGATTGGATGACAAGGAAATAAATGAACTGCTAAAGGAAGATGGGGAAACAGAGCAGCTCAATGACTTTTTTACTTCTGTGCTCACTGTGGAAAGTACCCATGCCATAGCCCCTGAAGGACTGAGAGATGAAATTTTAGACTTACTGAGGAAATTAAAAACCAATAAGTCTCCAGGTCCTGATGGCATACACCCAAGAGTTCTTAAGTAACTCAAATGTGATCTATTAGCCCCTAACCTATCACTGTACCCAGACTGGAGAGTAGCAAACGTGAAACCAGTTTTTTTTAAAGGGATCCAGAGGGTAACCAGGAAATCACAGGCCAGTCCAGCCTAATTTCTGCCCCAGGCAGATTATTAAAAACTGTAATCAAAGAGAATCATTAAGAACATAGAGCAGTCTATCTCAACTTTACTGCTGAGACACCCCTGAAAAATTAATCAGGCTTTGAGAAAACCCAGAAGTGGCATGATCATGCAGAATATGGTTGGGAAGCATAGCTGTGTCAAAAAGTTTTGATCTGTTGCATCTCTACAATAAACTGCCCCAAGCAATGTACCGTAAAAGCCATTAGAAGCAAAATTAAAATGAGTATCTGAGTAAAGCCTACTCTCCCACTAAAGTTGGAGTTGTACAATATCCTTACTTGGGAGTAAGTCCCACCAAACTCATTGGGAGTCCCTGTTAAGTAAGCATGCTTCAAATTGTGCCCCATTCTGACATCAGCCACAGACCAAGCTTTGTCTGAAGTCAACTGGGATCTACCATGACTGATAGCAGATGGGAAGTCACATGATTAAATGCTGCTCCTAATTTTAAAAACATCCCTGCACAAAGGAAAGTGGGATGCTAAGGGAAAGGGTTATTGTCTTGTATTTTCTCCTGACATCTGAGTTTTCTCTAAGCAGGTTAAAGGGAACATTACTTCTTACAGATCCTTACCTGCAGCTTCTGTTCAATCCACCATGGTTTTGCAACCTCTGTTCAAATATTGAATCTATGGTGATAAATCTAGAATTATGTATTCAAGTCATATTGTTTTCATAAGAGATGAAGCACATACAACCTGCAGCCCAAGTGGCAAAGGTCATCAAGGCATTCTTTGTAATCTCCGTGACAAACATCTGCATTTCTGTTCTTTGGGTCTTTGTCAAGCCAACTAGAACAGCTACACTTATGACCAGATCCTTACATAAAGAGATAAGATGATTAATAAAATAAAGCTCCATGAAGATTAAATCTGATCCCATGGACTGGGAAGGAAGGAGAAAAGAATGAAAGAGAAGATGCTGTGCCAGGGCATTCTGAGGCTAGAGATAATTGCTCAAGAAAGATGGGAACAACTTCTCTTTAACTCTGAAACAACAAAGACATTTCCCTTGATTCAGAATTTAGTTAACTCTTAGGAAACAGGTTGAAGATTTGAAAAATACGCAAGCCTACATGCAAGGAGTTGAAAGCATCGGAGAGGTTTCACATCTCACAAAACACACCTTTATTTATTCCCAGTGACACCACTGGTTGAGCAGGTTTTGAAACAATACAAAATCCAGAAAATTCCATTTACAAGATGCAAAATGGGCTACAAGAACATACAGCTTGCTCTTTCCACACACTTCCTATCCGGGGGGGGGGGCATATCTTCTCTTATCCTAATTCTTAATTACAACCAGCATCCCAACTTAATAAGTCAAAGTAATAGTTAAATTTTCTAGACCATCAAAATGAATTGCATGCAATGTTAAGATCAACTGCACTCCTAGAATTCATTTATGTGATACCGCCTGGTACTAGGGGTGCTTCTGGATGAGGACAATTTGCTACTCGCTCCCGCTACCACTGTAGCTCCAAAAGCACCTGCAACAGCATGCTCAGTGTAGAGTGTTTCCTGCAGTATCCCCTCATGGCCATCATTTCTGCTGCCAGGGAACTCATTACTTGCTTTTTTTCTTTTTCTTTTAAGGAGGGGAGGGGAGGGGTGGGGTGGGGACAGAACTATATCAGCAGCCAAGGTAGCCCAGATCAGGCCAAGCTTGTCAGAGTTCGGAAGCCATGCAAAGTAGCCCGTGTTTTTGGGATGTGAGACCACCAAAAAAGACAGTTGTTTTAGCAAAGGAAGGCAACAGCGAACTGCCTCTTACCTTGAAAACCCCATGAAGGGCTGCCGTCAGTCAGTTGTGACTCAACAGTACTTTGTTATCATTACTGTCTGCAGCCACATCATGACAACACAACAATGCTAGACTAAAATTAATACTGATTTTTTAAAACCTCTAGAAAACAGCTCACTGGTAGCAGGGGTGGAAGGAATAGTAGGTACCAGTGGGGACAGTGAAGTGCTGGAATCCACAGAGATCCGCACTGGTCCCAAACACACTTCTAACATTCTTCCAGAAAAGATTATACAGAATAAGATTTTGGAAAATACAGTAAAGCTGGGAAGAATCTGAAATCCCAGGGGGTGGGGAGAACAAAAACACCAGGGAGAAACAACCCTAGGCCTCACTTCCTCCCTGGTTTTAAAGGGTTAGCACATTCATATCTGTACAGTACTACAGGATTACATTGTTTCCCCTCTCTCTGTACCTGTACACATAAATAAGCTAAGTGAATATGGGATATGCATTCATCCTTTCCAGATACTTAAATCTGAAGCTTTGGAACTGTTGGGATAAAGGCAAATTACTCAATATGAGCATGATATGGCAGGTAATGTAGCCTGAACGCATAAAGTTACGTTATACTGAACCAAACCACCCAGATCAGTATTGTCTACTCTGACTGGTGGCAGCTCTTTAGTACTAGAGGTCTTTTAAACGGGAGGTGCCAGAATAAAGCCTGGGACCTTCTGCATGCAAACCAGAGGTTCTACCATTGAGCTACAACCCGTGCTGCTATCAATACGAACATGCATGGCAGTCCCAGGAGCAGAGCTGGGCTTTTCTGAAGTGCTGCAAAACACCTGGAGGAAAGTCCAGTCCTTCTACCACAACAGGATAGAAAGCAGCATCACAGGCCATGACATCTGTATAATACAGCATTCAGTTCTCTGGGAAGCTATTAAGGTAGGAAGCTTAATTTGCTATCCCAAAAAAAGCAAGTCAGAAGGCTCAACTGAACTTGCCAGGGGCAGATGTGTGTGTCACAGTGGGGCTGCTGCAGGCTCCTCCATGAAGGCAGGTGGAGAAGGATTTAAAACACAGCTGGGATAAGCAGAAAGGTAGAAATGAAATTATCCTTCGGCAAGATTAACTAAAGCAGCATTTCTGCTAAGCTATATAGCCTCAGCTCTCTCATACTGTTGGGGACCGTCTAGTTACTTGGTGCAGTAGTTAAGAGCGGCAGCCTCTAATCTGGGAGCCAGGTTTGATCCCCCACTCCTTCTGCACATGCAGCCAGCTAGGCGACCTTGGCCCAGTCACAGTTCCCTCAGCCCCACCTGCCACACAAGCTGACTGTTATGGGAAGAGACTCCTAGCTGCTTATGCCATGTTTCAAATCCAACACACACATTCCCACTTTTATAGGGAACCAATACAGCACAGATTGGATCATGTCACCATTGCATCCACTTGTGTCCTAATCTTCTAATTTAAGACGATGCCATGCTGCTATATAGCCAAAGAGCTGTTTCAAGAATTCTACCAAAAGGAGTTGAGTCTAATAACCAGCCACTTAGAAGAAGAAGAGCTGGTTCTTATATGCTGCTTTTCTCTACTAGAAGGAGCCAACATTGCCTAAGGATAAATAGCATGTGACCCCCCCTCCTGTCAAGCAATCATCTCTCTTGTTCTACACCTCCTGTGTACATGCCCTTCCCAGAGGCTGTGCAGAAGGACAGGTGCTATTATGTCCAGCTAAATCACTGAACAGATTTTATTTTCCTGGGCTCCAAGATCACTGCAGATGGGGACTGCAGCAAAGAAATTAAAAGACGCTTGCTCCTGGGGAGGAAAGCTATGGCAAATCTAGACAGCATCCTAAAAAGCAGAGACATCACCCTGCCAACAAAAGTGCGTTTAGTCAAGGCTATGGTATTCCCAGTTGCAATGTATGGCTGCGAAAGTTGGACCATAAGGAAGGCCGAGCGTCAAAGAATTGAGGCTTTTGAACTCTGGTGCTGGAGAAGACTCTTGCGAGTCCCTTGGACTGCAAGGTGAACAAACCGGTCAGTCCTAGAGGAGATCAGCCCTGACTGCTCTTTAGAAGGCCAGATCCTGAAGATGAAACTCAAATACTTTGGCCACCTCATGAGAAGGAAGGACTCCCTGGAGAAGAGCCTAATGCTGGGAGCGATCGAGGGCAAAAGAAGAAGGGGACGACAAAGAATGAGGTGGCTGGATGGAGTCACTGAAGCAGTAGGTGCAAACTTAAATGGACTCCGGGGAATGGTAGAGGACAGGAAGGCCTGGAGGATCATTGTCCATGGGGTCGCGATGGGTCGGACACGACTTCGCACATAACAACAACAACAAATCACTGAAAGAAGGATCACACTTCCAACTCAAACCAAATCAGCAAAGAAATATTTCTCTTGACCCGGAAACCTCCCTCATTCTTCCACCATCCCCAATCTGAATCCAAATTTTGACTATGGAGACTAGACAAACTCTAAGACTGGGCAGCACATCATGAACTCATACACATGCCTGTAAACAAACAATGGGATTTACAAAAGTTCTTAGACTGCTGTCCCCAAAGGGAATCCGGAAGAGGAGGAAGACCCGTGCATACAAAATAGATGCATAACTGGCCCAAGATGCATCTGTACACTTGGATGGAAGGAGAGGAGACCGATAATGGCATGAAGTCAATCCCATCCCTCTCAAGGCAGTCAAAGGCAGGTTGGGCTTCTCACTCAGGTGTCCTCCAAAGAGGGTCGCCTGGCTGATCGAGGACAGGCAGAGCAACGCCTCCCAGTTGGGGGGGGGCGGCCTTGACAGCTCAGGGAAGGTGAGGCGGAGAGGACCCGTGCTTGCATCAACTTCCCCCTAAAAATATAGCAAGGCTCGGTGCTTTTTTCCCAGCAGCCACGACCGACGGCGCTGGGGGGGGGGGGGATGGCATACCAGTGCCCACAAACGTGTCTTCGTTCTCGGAGGCACACATGCTTGTTGCATGCGGCGTCGCCCTTGACCGGCTCGGTCGCTCCAGACAGCACAACTTACCCAAACTGCCGGCGAAACCGTCCATCTTGGGAACAGCAGAGAAGCTGCCGGCCGAGCCCGAAGCGGCACCGCTGGAGACAGGAGAGCGCGGCGCGAGGGCGGCTCATTCACCAGCCGAACGGCAGCGGCTCCCTCGGCACGCGGGACACGAGCGCCCGCCTCGCGCACGCCCTGCCTGCCAGCCGGGCTCTCCCGCGCCGCCCAGCCTCGGCTCCGGAGGCGACGCCAAGTGCAACTCGGCGAGGGCGACGCACGGCCGAGACCCGCCTGCTCCGTCCTCCGCCTCCCGCAGCAGCAGCCGCCGCCGTCGCCACCACCGCTCCCACTCCTCCCGCGCCCGTCCTCAGGCCCGCCCCGCAGCGCCCGCTTGCTTTCGCGCTTCCGACTCCGCCCAATTGGCAGCCGGGCCTTCCCCTCCAGCCATAGCCGCGCGAAGAAGCCCGGGGGGAGGGCGGCGGCGTCCACGGCTTTGGGGGCGGGGGGCCGGGTCACGACTCAAGGTGGACTAGCGGAACGGCCCCGCGGCGCTGCGGGAGGAGCACGTTGGCTGCGGGGTCCACCCTTGCTTACCGCGAGAAAAACCAATGGATCGGTCCAGTAGGACCATGTCCAGCATCCTGTTTCCAGCAATGGGCAGTCGGAGAGGGAAGCCCGAAAGCCGGAACCGTCACCCACAGCCTCCTTAAGATTTGTCCATCAGCTGGATTTTGCCTGTGAACCCGCAGGCACCATTTAGCTATCACATCTAATTGCCATAGATGGTGAGTTGGGGAGTAGTCAGCCACATTCATGGCCTAATTCACATGTAAGGCTTGAAGTGTTCCTGCCTGCCCCCTTGCTTGCTATTGGTGGATAGGAGCAGAGTGTACAGGTGTTCTTTGGGAACGGATGGGTAGCAGCCTGATTCAGACTTCTTATACTTTACAGATTGGATCCTTAGGTTCCAGTTTTAAGGGTGACCTTCTCCCGTACCAGCTTGCCTGGCAATTTGAAATGTGATTTTTCTGGCACTACGATCTGAAGTATGGGCGAGAATGACAAAAGACAGGACTTTGTTAACGGTGGCATAACTTTAGAATCCACATCCCCTAGAAATTTACCTGCCATCTAGTTTGTTTCATGTAAGAGCTAACTTTCTCCCTGACTGTGTAAAAAATTTCCTTCTCCCTCTAGAATGGGGGTCTCCATCTAAGTACCCACTTATCCTTGCCAACATTCTCCAGTTTTCCTGTTTGTGTTAGGATGAATTCTCAATCAGCATGAATTCTCAGCATTCAGCTCTAAAGTCTCTCCTCAGCTGATGCTAAACAACCAGATTGCTTGGAGCAGCCTCACACTCAAGTCTTTGTTTCTGTGAAGAATTAACCGTTCGTCCTCTTTAAATGGAAAAATATGATCAGAGGACTTTGTCCTGACCCAGGGTATTGGAGACTTACTACATGAAGTCATCTGGTCAGGTTGACTTATTGTCAACTTCATGCATGTCCGTTTATCTTGTTTCTAGTAAATCCATTCTTGCTTATCATGGTCTCAAGAAAATGCAGCAGCCCCCTCAGTGGTTCCGTGCAGCCATTCCCAGACTCCATTGCTTCTGTAACTGAGCACTGAAGGTCATTGTTGTTGTGAGGTGCGAAGTCATGTTTGACCCATCACGACCCCATGGACAATGGTCCTCCAGGCCTTCCTGTCCTCTACCATTCCCTGGTGTCCATTTAAGTTTGCACCGACAGCTTCAGTGGCTCCATCCAGCCACCTCATTCTCTGTCATCCCCTTCTTCTTTTGCTCTCAATCGCTCCCAACATTAGGCTCTTCTCCAGGGAGTCCTTCCTTCTCTTGAGGTGGCCAAAGTATCTGAGTTTCATCTTCAGGATCTGGCCTTCTAAAGAGCAGTTAGGGCTGATTTCCTCTAGGACTGACCGGTTTGTTCGCCTTGCAGTCCAAGGAACTTGCAAAAGTCTTCTCCAGCACCAGAGTTCAAAAGCCTCAATTCTTTGATGCTCGGCCTTCCTTATAGTCATAGTGAAGGTCACAGTGTTGGCAAATCTAACCTTTGTTTGGCCCAAACATTTTTGGTAATTTTCTGGCTGTAAAAGGACTTCATTATGAGATCAGTTAGAGGCATGTTGCAAATATATGGTGATTTAGAATTTCAGGATCTTGCCAATGAAAAGAGTTAACTTAGAGCTCTTCCAACAGACAAGTTTCTCTGCCAGACAAACTGCCTTGGAAACATGGGGGGGGGGGGTTAACTGGCTATTGCATTATAGCTTTTAGCCACCCTCCCAAGTTTTAAAAATTTCTTCAGATGCTGTCAGAGTCCTAGGGGAAACACTCATTTTTCATTCCCAGTTTATTATAATTTCAACATCATATCTGAGTACTGCAGCAATTCGGTATAAACTTTTCAACTATTCCCATGCTTTCTCAGCGGTAAGCATGTATTTTAGGATAATGTATGGCAATAATCCCTAAAGGAGTTCATTTATGGTTCTTAAGCTAAAGGTTTCCAAATTACACATTTGTGAAATGTAAACATTTTGTTCAGAAATGCAGGAGATCAAGTCTGAGAGACAAATGCCTTTTATAGTTACTGCGCTTACAAAAATTACACCAGTTTTTATGAGATAGCTTCTTACCTTTTTCTAGTACTTACAACCATTTTTCTGATAGTGCCATAATCCTTCCCATGAAGTCTTATGACTGCTTTAGTCTTCCTTCTTCTCTTTTGGCCACCAGTTAGTAATGAAGGCATAGACATTGTAATCTGCATTTGCGCACTGCATACTACATTGTATGCGTACTAGCCCACTGCATACAATGCTCCTCTAAGTGCTTCCCAAAATGGTTTGCTTATTCCTCACTCACGTCCAATAAACTCAGGTTTTTGTGACTTTCTTGCCAGTATATAAGTAACATTAATTAGCAAATTACAGATTATAGGTTGAAAATCTGTGATTTCCAGAACAAGTGGTGGTTCTTCCCCAGGATGCTGTAAGTAAATAGAGAGACAAAAAACCCCCACTATAATTCATTCTATCTATCTGAACCAATTTAGAACTAATTCCAGAGTTGTTTTACAATATCTAATAGCATGTACTAGAAGTAGAATGAAGAGTGACTTCCCTACCTTCTGTAATGAAAATGGATTCTCTTCATCACTAATCATGACATTTTCATGCAGCATAACTGTAAAAGTTGTAGAAGATTTATGGCTTCAGTAAAATCAGCAGCAAAATGCCAGATTTTTTTCCAGTGACTTCATTTTCCTTCCCTTCAATTGCCTTCATGTTTGAATGATAGGCTAATATCCACCTGATGCAATGGTCAAAAAAAATCCAAAATTTGTTTCTATACATGATGAAAAATTCCTCACAATGAGTAGGAAATCATAATAAAAGATCATATATTATTTATTTATTTGAATTCTTAGGACAGCCATCCCGAAGAGGCTTGGAGCAACTTGTAACTGCCTTAAAATATTCACAATTTAAAATATAGCAATAATAAAAAGGAATATCTACAATTAATTGAATAACATATACAGCACAAAGAGCCTCTTGTGGCACAGAGTGGTAAGGCAGCAGACTTGCAATCTGAAGCACTGCCCATGAGGCTGAGAGTTCAATCCCAGCAGGTGGCTCAAGGTTGACTCAGCCTTCCATCCTTCCAAGGTCGGTAAAATGAGCTTGCTGGGGGGTAAACAGTAATGACTAGGGAAGGCACTGGCAAACCACCCCGTATTGAGTCTGCCATGAAAACGCTAGAGGGCGTCACCCCAAGGGTCAGACATGACCCAGTGCTTGCACAGGGGATACTTTTACCTTTATACAGCACAAGTGGCAAAGCCCCTTGAAACCAGGAATACAACAGGCGTTAGCACATACACCTGCACTGTGACCTTCCTGGGCTCTGGCCTGCCTCCCCCCCCCTTCCTGATAGTGCCATAATCCCTCCCATCAAGTCTTATGACTGCCTTCAGGTACACAAGGAACCAATTTGAAATTGTGGTGCATGTGACTTAGACCTCCTCTCCGTGCAGTTTTACCACCCTATAGTGAATCCAAGAGTCACCATTGAGCAAATTCAGTACATTCAAGTTTTCCCGGTACATGCAAGTTTAAGCAGCAGGGCCTATAGCAGCTCTCTGGGTTCTTTTCAAGTCAAAAAAGAGGGGGAGGGAATTGAATCATAGAATCATAGAGTTGGAAGGGGCCATACAGGCTATCTAGTCCAACCCCCTGCTCAACGCAGGATTAGCCCTAAGCATCCAAGAAAAGTGTGTATCCAACCTTTGCTTGAAGACTGCCAGTGAGGGGGAGCTCACCACCTCCTTAGACAGCCTATTCCACTGCTGAACTACTCTGACTGTGAAAATTTTTTTCCTGATATCTAGCCTATATCGTTGTACTTGAAGTTTAAACCCATTACTGCGTGTCCTCTCCTCTGCAGCCAACAGAAACAGCATCCTGCCCTCCTCCAAGTGACAACCTTTCAAAAACTTAAAGAGGGCTATCATGTCCCCTCTCAACCTCCTTTTCTCCAGGCTGAACATTCCCAAATCCCTCAACCTATCTTCATAGGGCTTGGTCCCTTGGCCCCAGATCATCTTCGTCACTCTCCTCTGTACCCTTTCAATTTTATCTACGTCCTTCTTGAAGTGAGGCCTCCAGAACTGCACACAGTACTCCAGGTGTGGTCTGACCAGTGCCGTATACAATGGGACTATGACATCTTGTGATTTTGATGTGATGCCCCTGTTGATACAGCCCAAAATGGCATTTGCCTTTTTTACCGCTGCATCACACTGCCTGCTCATGTTTAGTTTACAATCCACAAGTACCCCAAGGTCTCTTTCACACACAGTGTTACCTAGAAGCGTATCCCCCATCCAGTAGGCATGCTTTTCATTTTTCTGACCCAGATGCAGAACTTTACACTTATCTTTATTAAATTGCATCTTGTTCTCATTTGCCCATTTTTCCATTGTGTTCAGATCTCATTGAACTCTGTCTCTATCTTCCGGAGTATTTGCCAGTCCTCCCAATTTGGTGTCATCTGCAAACTTGATGAGTAGTCCCTCCACCCCCTCATCTAGATCATTAATATGTTAAAAAGTACCGGGCCGAGCCCCGAGCCCTGAGGTACCCCGCTACTCACCTCTCTCCAGTCTGATGAAACACCATTGACAACAACTCTTTGAGTGCGGTTCTCTAACCAATTCCCTATCCACCTAACTATCTGAAAATCCAGATTGCAGTCCTTCAACTTATCCATCAGAACATCATGGGGAACCTTGTCAAAAGCTTTACTAAAATCCAAGTAAATGACATCAACCGAATTTCCCTGATCCAGCAAACCTGTTACTTGGTCAAAAAAGGAAACTAGGTTGGTCTGGCAGGACCTGTTGGAGACAAATCCATGCTGACTTCCTTTGATCACCAAATTGTCCTCCAGATGTTTGCAAACCGCTCCCTTTAATATCTGCTCCATTATCTTCCCCACCACAGAGGTCAGACTCACTGGTCTGTAGTTTCCCGGGTCATCCTTCCTCCCTTTTTTGAAGATCGGAATAACGTTTGCTCTCTTGAAGTTCTTTGATGTGCCAATCTAAGTCAGGCCTTTGTTAATCTGGGAAGTATATCCCCAGCAAAGAACTCCCATGTACCCAGCTGACCCAAAACCCTTGTGGTGCCTACTTTCTTGCAACATGGATTTTGTTCCATGTTTTGGCCCTATCAGGTGAGCACACTTTCCATTGCATTAACATCTTCATCACAGCATACTAATGCATCTTCAAGAACTCATATGGGACAAATCACATTCTATTTAAAGTATTCTGGCTAGTCTTGTTAAAAACATCTCCAGGGGGATCAGAAGCATACGTGAAGAAAGGAATAAAGTGATGAATGGGTATTGCACCTGATATTTTTTCCTGATTAAAGAAACATTAGGGAGACACCAAAACAGGGATTTGTTGTGCTACAGACCAACACAGCTATCCACTTGGATTTTATATAAGTTGAAGGAATAATAGGAGGGTTTTTTATACCCTGCTTTTCACTGTCAGAAGGAATCTCAAAGTGGTTTACATTTGCCTTCCCTTTCCTCTCCCCATAACAGACACCCTGTGAGGTAACTGCTGCTGAGAGAACTTTCAGAACTGTGAGTAGCCCAAGGCCACCCAGCTAGACCCAACCCAGTTCTCCAGATTAGAGGCCATCTCTTAACCACTACACCAAGTTAGCTTTCTAATTCATTACAGCAAAAATCTTCCTGACATTATTTTGTTTCATTTTAAAATATTTTTCCACCGCCTTCTTGCCCAGTTCAGCATCCTGAAGGTGGCCAACATTTAAATATTATTTATGAGTATGTGAAGTTCTGTCAAGTCATAGCCAATTATGGCAACCCCAGAAAGGGTTTTTCAAGGCAAGTGAGAAGCCAAGGTGGTTGGTCATTGCCAGTTTGGTGTAGTGGTTAGGAGTGCGGACTTCTAATCTGGCATGCCGGGTTCGATTCTGCACTCCCCCACATGCAGCCAGCTGGGTGACCTTGGGCTCGCCACAGTACTGATAAAACTGTTCTGACCGAGCAGTGATATCAGAGCTCTCTCAGCCTCACCCACCTCACAGGGTGTCTGTTGTGGGGAGAGGAAAGGGAAGGCGACTGTAAGCCGCTTTGAGCCTCCTTCGGGCAGGGAAAAGCGGCATATAAGAACCAACTCTTCTTCCTCTTCTTCTTCTTCCTTTGCAGAGCTTTCTTTAGTGGTTTTCCTTCCAAGTACAGTCCCTGTTTAATTTCTGAGACTGGGCTATAGCATGCTGCCTTTCCTCCCCCATAACATAAACATACACGAAAATCACAAACGGGGAGGAAGTCTAATAAGAGGGGAACCAAACAAAAAAAAATCTTCATCCATAATGGAAGACAATCAAATCCCTTTGGGAAGAAGTTCCAAAGATTTTGGAAGGCCTTTTCTTGTGTTGCCCCTTGTCTTGCCTCAGATGGTTGGGGGCACCTGACTAGATTGTTGGGGAAAGTTAATAAAGAAGTGTGCCTGCTGATCTCAGGCCATATGGGACTTTTAACAGTCTCAGCACCCTGAATTGGGCTGAGAAGCAAATTGGAAGAATATTACTGTAGTGAAGTGATGTAGTCCTTACAATTTATTCCAGTCAGTGTTCCAGCCACAGCATTCTGTACCAACTGAAGCTTCTGGGCAGTCTTCAAGGTGCATTGCATTGCACTTATCAATGCACTTTAGTTACTGTTTTTTGAAAATAGTTGCTAAAATGTATTGGAAGTGCATTATGCAGTGTATGTGACAGCAGCCTAAGTTTGGGGTAGTTAGCTGCCATTCATCTCTAGGTGCCTGTTCATGGCTTCCTCAGCATCCGTGGAATCTGCTAGAATTGCAAGAAAGAGTGAAGTGTCATCTGCATTTTGGTGGCAAATTAACACAGATCTCTGAAGGGCCTCTCACAGCTGCTTCATGCAGACGTTATGGAACCTTGTGGAACCTCAGAAGCCAAGCAGCAACTCCCTCCTCCACCACACCACAAAATATATCTTAAAAGTAGGACCAAAATCTTTTAAAAAAGGGTGCCTCCAATCCCAACCTGAAAGGTGGTCCAGAAGAATACAATAGTTGGGGAAACTGAAAGGCAGTGAGAGATCCAGGAGAATTAACAGAGTCGTGTTCCCCCATCCTTCTCCCAGACATTATATCCAAAGTATGTGAGATGCAGAACTGCTAGACTTTATAAAATAATCTGGACTTTAAGATGCACTCAGAAGTATATTGACAGTCAGTACATATGCTGAAGCTCTGATGACAGTCAAATGTTTCTTCCGTTCTTTGCTTATGTTCTTACCAGTCGAGATTAGGGCAGAGTCTGCACTTACTTTCTTTATGCCATTGTCAATCCTGTTGAAGGAGAGGAGGGAGGAAAAATCCAGGACTGACAGAAGTTGAGAGAAATTAGGGGCTTCTCCTTTAAGGCAAACTTGTCACATGACCAGGTGTGGCCTTTCAGAGGTTCTCTACCATGGAGCTTGCTTTCCCAATCCGGATTTGAAAAATATTGAGCGTTAAAAGCACTCGCACAATAAAGGTAGGGTCACTCTGGATCAATCCTTCTTGCTGCAGAAGGAAAATTTAAATCACCCCAAATCCAAACGGAAATCGCATTCTGTGTAGAGGGCAGGGACTGAATCAACCTGGGATTGGAATAAAAGCTCCGTGCAGTTTACACCTAGGACTCATGAATTATTGTGGACTATAAATATTCAAGATGTTGTTTTAAGGATAGCAGTGTATATTTTTTACTATACACCAGCCCATTTATGCTTAGTTGTTGCTATATGCTAATGAAACTGGGAACTTTGTATTTAAATGTCATGGTGGCCTTCGGCAATCTACTCTTCTTTTAATTTCTGTCTTCAGTTTGCAGTGTTATTGTCAAGATCACTAAGATAAAGTGTCTAATAGTAATTAAATGTACTATAGAAATGTACCATAGCATCAGTATTATCAAAAGAATGTTGTGTGTGTGTGTTTTTAACAGCAATTATTAAAGCTGTGTGCTTGTTAGACCACAATAAAAAAAAATCAGAAAATAGTACTGAAAAACATATGTGGTAATCACATTCTTATGATACATTCCCTTCCAACTCTATTATTCTATGATTCTATGATTCTATATTCTGGTTGTAAATTATTGCTGTATGTTAGTAGGAAAGAGAGAACTTCTTAGGTTCTCTAAAAAACATTACACTTTATATCAGTATTTTGGCCTCAAGTCAGTAATCTCTTCCCCCCTCTCTCTCTTTTTCTGAGTACTAAACGTCAACCACAAGCTTTTACAGCAAATGAAAACAGGAAATAATTGCCAAATGAGTTTTTTTTTGCTATTGTTTAATCTCATCTATCCTTTTCTGCAATTTCTGGAATATCTTGTATTTATGAGGCATATTCCATTGTTTCTCGAGATTTTAGTAACTGAAAGCTTGTTGAATCATAAATAGTGATTTTATTGCATTTCTTTACAAAATATATATCTCACCTTTCTGTCTTCCTGAAAGCCACAAAGACAGCTAACAAATTAAGCACATGTACAATAAAATCACATTTTAAAAACCAACCAAAAAACCCTCAGGAAAACAGTTTTAAAGAGAGCAAAAATTCATACACAAAAATAAAAACAATTAAAACATTGAACAGGGAGGAGGGATCCCTGAAGGAATGCTGAACAAAATAAAGAAGTCTTCACTGGCTCACAGAAATGGCAATAGAAAGAGAATGATGAATCTCCCTGAGGAGAGTTCCAGAATTTTGGAACCACAATTGAGAAGGCTGGGTAGAATCAGATCCATCACAAAATCTGCAGGATATCAAAATGGAGGGTGTCTGCCAGTGACAGTGTGACATCACTTCCAAAGAAAACCCAGTGGTGGAGCCAAGTCTCTTTAGGAATAATTAGAAACTCTATAGTAGAAGTTTAAGCAATTCCTAGAAAGGACAAATGTCACTTCTAGGTTTTCCCTGGAAGTAGAGTTGTCAGACCGTGTTGGGGGTAGCAGTCCCCACACTGCCAGGCCCCACCTCTCCAATGATGACTTCCCCCAAAAGGGAGGAACACCCAATGTTTAGTGACATGATTATGTGACTCCAGTGTGACCTAGAAGTGATGTTGGGATGTTGGGGCAAAACTCTGGGTTTGGGGCAAAAAAGAATCTATGGCAGAAGCTAACCACAGTGCCTTCCTGAAATTTTGTTATATTACTTTGGTGAATTGTTAGAGATTCTCTGCTCCCAGCAAGTCCATCTCCCATTGGCTACCAGGAGTGACCTTGTGAATTTAATTGGTCCTGCATAGGAAATCTTAATTGGCTGGACAATTCATATTTCTAAAGACCAACACTTTACTTCTTCTAAAAAGCAATATTATAGAGTTTATTATGCAAATCTACCTGACAAAATCTTGCAGGCCAGAATAATTGCATTAGATTTCCAGTAGTACATGTTTGATTCCTGGCTCTTCCTATTACTAATAGTATAAATATGCAAAAGAAGAGGTATTTGTGGAAATTAGCTTACCGTAATTCACTAAACATTATAAAGTTGAAGTTGCACGCAGACAATTCACTCCCTACCTGATTGGCCCTCACTATGGATGTGCCATCAATAGGGAGATAGCACTTTACCAATGAGATCCAATCAAGTCAAATTGCGCTGTGTTAATGAAGACCAATGAGTTCAAATTGCAAATTGCCTGATTGGCCTTCCTAGCCCCTGTGCTGATAATAGGGAGAGAGCACTCTGCCACTGAGGTCCAATCAGTTCAAATTGCAAACTGCCTGATTGGCCTTCCTAGCCCCTGTGATGATAATAGGTAGAGAGCACTCTGCCACTGAGGGCCAATCAGTTCAAATTGCATTCAGACAACTCACTCCCTACCTGGCTGGAACTCCCAGGGGTGTGCTGCTAATAGGGAGACAGCTATCTGCCAATGAGTACCAATTAGTTCAAATTGCACGCAGACAACTCACTCCCTAATTGATTGGCCCTCCCTGGGGGTGTACCACCAATAAGGAGAGAGCACTCTGCCCATGAGAGCCATTCAATTTAAATTGCATGCAGAAAACTCACTCCCTACCTGATTGACACTCCCTGGGGATGTGCCACCAATAGGGAGATAGCACTCTTCCAATGATGGACAATTGTGTGGCTTATCTGTCCTCTGCTTCCTCTTCCTGCAGCTTGTTTGGTGGAAGAGGTGCAGGCCTCTCTGAAAGGCCCTGAATCTGGTAAGTTGCCCCATCCTCAGGCTTTTCCCGTCCTCCATTACCCTTAGGCAACTGAGGGAAGCCAGCTGCTTCCTTTTTCCTGTGTTGGTTTCAGGTTTCAGCTTTCTGCTAGAAGGAAGTACTGATGTGCTGCCAGGAAGGCAAAGACAATCAGTATTTCAAAAATAGAATGTCAAGGGACAGACATAATGTAATGAATGTCTTACCTCAGTCCAGTGAGTCAAGGGCTTGTTAAGGCAATCAAAGGGCATCAGCAGAAGGAGTAGGTCCACAACCCAGGCCTCCCAGCCTGAAATTAATATGGGCTGTCAGCAGCCTCTCAGCCCTCACTCTGTGATGACTCACAGTCTTCTACAGTCAGCTAGTGTCTTGCTGACATGATGTGGTGCCTTTTAGACTGGGGCTCTCTTCCAGCATTGCTTAATTGGCTCAGGCAATGTCATGCCACCTGCTACAACTCTGGCTGATCCTCCAGAGGTTGCAGCTGATCTTGATCCACTGCCTGAGTCTAGAACTCTTTAGGCACCACCTGGATATCTGGCCACTGAAGGTTGGGGATTGGGACCAACTCAGTGCCCCAGAGGATGAACAACCTGGTCAGCCAGATCAGTACCCAGCCTGATGTGCCCACTTATGCCAGCCCTGAAGACTCACTGGAGGAATGGCACTGCTTTTCCCAGGCGAAGACTCCAGAAAGCCCCACATGGCAGCATCAGAGGAGGCAATCTACCCTGATGCCTGTCAGGAAATCAGCAGGTCTGTCACCTTGCTGTCAAGGTAGAGGGGCTCAGCTGTACCTCCTTCTGATGAGGACTAAGATCAGCTGCAAACCCTCTGGCTGAGGGCTGCCCCACTCTGCTTGACTAAATTTCAGAAAAGTCTTGACGCAAGTTCCTTCATGGAACCTAAGAGGTTCTGAACTCCCTGATTCTGTTTAACAGAGGCCTTGCTTCTGTTTCTCCCACTACCCAGCACTTGGCCACCATAGGGACAATTTACTACCAGGGCTATAGCTGGAAGAATAATCGTTTGCCAATTACCAGCCTCCCTCCTTTCCTTGGGCTCCACAGTTCCTCTTTACAAAAGTATACACAACATGGGGGTACAGAGAACCACTACCAGCATTCAAAGTTTAGAAAGAATTTATTTAAAAGGATGTGTTTACAAACATAATTTTATCACAGCACAAGATAGAGCAAGGGATGCCAAAACAAACTGGGTAAAAGCACAAATCCTTCTTGCTAAACATGCAGTACCAGCTGTAAAAATAAAGGTCAGGACACTTTAGAAGTTGAGCTTTCTGTAGTGTTCTCATTACCTTGAATCTTTCTCCAGCAATCCAGGCTTCTGCATGGTCAAGCTGCCTGCCTCAGACTTCAGGTAAGTGGTCTTTCCCCCAGGTAGACTCCATGCTAAAGAGACTTTCTTCTTTGTTCTCCTGAGTTTTATCACCTTTCTTTTTCCTACCCTCTGACTCAGTCCAGCTAGGTCAAGGAAGCATATCCCAGAGAGGCTCCAGGAATCTTCTTGGAATTTCTCTAGCATTGGAAACCTTTAAATCTCTGACCCCTGCTTTGAGATGGGGGGGGGGGTGACCATTCCATTGCCTTTAGCTAGGCCCATTCGCATTTGTAAAAACTTGAGCTGATGTGAACCTGGAAAGCCACTACCAAACCCTCTCCTCTCCTGTCCAAAGAAACAGAACTGCCAAAACTGGCTGGAAAATTGGGCTAAAATAAATAAAATGAACTTCAGTAGTGATAAATGTAAAGTTCTACATTTAGGTAGGAAAAATGCTACTGACAGTCTGACTCTCAGAGTGTATGTGGGACACATACCTGCTCTGGGTCTGCTTGGTCAGGGTCCCCTCCCTCCCCTGCAAACACACATACACATACAATACCCAGACTACCTTCTCTTTCCCCCCCTTACCTATTGGTTTACTGACGACCTCCTTGGTTCCTTCCCCCTCCCTCATTTGCAAACATACACACACACATAGAGACTCCCTCCCTCCCATTTCCCCCTTACTGGGTGTTTTCCAAACCTCCTCCCCTCCCTTCCCTTCCCTCCCTCCCAAGCAAACACAGTGAGAGAGAGAGACTCCCTTCCCTTGCCCCCTTCACATTTACCTTTTTAACCTAGGGCTGATTCTGCTGCTTCCTGGGCTCCTGCTGGCATCACAGATAATATAATGCCCAGAGCTGTAAAGAAATGGGTGGTATAGAAATCTAAATAAATAAATAAATAAATAAATAACAGTTGGGCTCCGGGGGGGGCGGTGCAGCTTCCTCAGCCTTGGAGGCAGCAGGGCCACTTCCTCCCCCCTCCCAGCATCTTAGTACTGGCTGGGCCCCTAGGAGACACCACAGCCTTTGCCTCAGAGGCAGCACAACCACTTTCTTGCCACCGACTGGCGTTGCAGAAGCTGGCTGGGTCTTTGGGAGGCACCGCAGTCTCTGCTTTTTTCCTTGGCATCTTCTGGTGCACTTCCCGGAGCAGAACTATGAATGTCACATCCATATTCATATCTGTTTGAGGTGCACCAGAGGATGTGTCCCACATCAAAAATCAAATGCCTCAATATAGGACAAGAGAGACCTGTCTTGGCAGTAGTATGTGTGAAAAGGATCTAGGGGTCTTAGTAGACTATACACTGGACATGACACAGCAGTGTGGCAAAAGGCAAATGGGATTTTGGGCTGTATCAAAAGGATTATAGTGTCCAGATCACATAAGGTGATGGTACTACTTTGCTCTAGTTAGATTTCACTTAGAATACAGTTTTGGGGGCCACAGTTGAAGAAGGATGTAGACAACTGGAGCATGTCCAGAAGAGGGCAACAAAAATCTTGAGGGGTTTGGAGACCGACATATGAAAAAAGGTTGAGGGAGTTTAGTCAATTTAGCTTGAAGATAAGATGACCAAGAGGTGATATGATAGCCCTCTTCAAGTGGTTGAAGGGCTGTTACATAAGAGGATGGAGCAGAGTTGTTTTCTCTTGGGGCATTTCCTGCATTCTGCAAAGGGTTGAACTACATATCCTGGAGGTCCTTTCCAACTCTATGATTCTATGATTCTAGATTGCTCATATCAACACACATAGAGCAGAAATTTATTTTTCCATGAAAGCTAAAGAATTATGTAGGGAAAGACATGAAGTAGGAGAGTCCCAAAGACTGGGCAGGAAGGGAGCACAGAGTGCTAGGTCACTAACTCAGAGATGCTGTACCATATGAGAATTGGTGAGCAAGAAAATTAATTCAACAGTATTGTTGTGGTTTTCCTTCTACTGGATCATGGAGACCTGTCAGTCATAAAGTCATAAGCAGTGGAGGGTAGGTCAGAAGGGGGATGAATTTCATACATTGATTGGAACCAACCCAGCTCATTCCTTGGCTGTAGGCTTCTAGTTTGGATCTTTACAGAGCATGGCTTCTAGTTTGGATCTTTAGTTTGGATCTTTACAGAGCATACAGAGTTTATGACTCTGGAATAAAAATGCATTTTCCCTTAAGTAAGCTGACCATCTGTCTCACCTTAGGCGGGGCAGTCCTGCATTTGGGGCATTTGCCTCATGTCCCGCAGTGTTTTCAAAATGTCCTGCAGCGTTCTCATTTTTTTTTTATTAAATTTTTTTTAAAAAAAATTTGCCCATGCGGCAGGCAGCTCACTAGACAGCGCAGGCTCAGGAGGCCCCCGCACAGGCGCCCGGGCTCCAGGGGCAGGGTTTCCCAGCCAGCTCTGTTGCCGCCTTTTCCTCTAGGCGGCCTTTTCCTCCGGGCCTCCCTGCCTCCTCCAGGACCAGACCTTGAGTCTTCCCTTGATCCAGGTTGCTGCCGCCCGAAAGCAAGTCGGGGAGGGAGGGAGGGGGGAGGGTCCACCACCGCTGCCGCACTTCTAAGGGTCAGGGGGAAGGGAGGGGGAGGGGGAGGGTGGGCCCGCCTGCCACTGACGCTGCGGTGGTGGCGGCGAGTCCCGCCTTTCAGGGCCAGATATCTGGTCACTTTACCTTAAGTCATGTTGCAGAAGCCAAGTTTCAGAAATCAATTCCTGTTCCTGAGCTGTATCGTAGCAAGTTTGAATTGTGACTAATTAACTGCTTGTCCAGAATTCATTCATTCAACAGCTTTGGGACTTTTCCAGTCACAAAGAAAGGAAATTGTGCAAAGGCAGTCCTTGAAAGCTGGTTTTTCATTTAGTAATCATTCAAAAGGTTTGGAATGGGTCACTATAACTGTGTGTGGACCAGCCTTGTAAACTGGTTGTTACCTGGTTGACTTTGGTGAGTAATTAGGGCTCATGGGAGATTAATTAAGAAAAAAATGAAGCAGAAAAGATAGACTTGCTCACTCTTCCCTATTTTGAGCACTTAATATTAAAATGTTCTGGTCTTTCATACATATATAATTTTCTTACTGTGTCATGGGATTGGAACCTGGAGAAAATGTATACTAATGTAAACGTTCCCTTTTCATCAAGAGCAGAATTTAAGGAATTGGGGGCTACAGCTAGAGGGGGAAGAAGAAGTCCCTTTCTGCTGACAGAAATTCCTTCCGTGAGTACTATTTATCACACATTCAAGCCACAGTGGGTTCCTTATTTAGGAACTCTTCAAGGTGGCAACCTTAAGAAAAAGATTGATTGTTTTTTTGTCATGTATGCCAAAGAAAGGCATATGCAGGCTTGGAAGGCTAGTAAAATTTTTGTTTTCGTTTGTTTTCCTATTGGGAAAGGATGGAAGAGCTAGTGCTGGGTGGCATGTGAATAAGTATATGCGGACATTTTTGTTACATGTTCATTTAATGCAGCTGCTACCATGGCAGAGACACAATTTTTGCACCACCCTCTCACGTGATGCAGCCCAGTTAGACCATGTAGACTATTCTTTCTCAGCTTTTCTACCATTAAGAAACCCCTCAAACCTTCTTCAGGCTTCGAGAAACCCCAGAAGTGGCACAATTATGCAGAATATGGTTCGGAAGCATAGCTGTGTAAACACCCACCAGAGGCCCCTCCCCATCCCCTCCAGGCCCATCATTAACAATTGGAGGAGGGGTCTACATGACCTGCATGATGTGCTCCGTATACAATTTAAATAGGCAAGGCAACAGTATACAGCCTTGCCAAACTCCTTTCTCAATTTTGAACCAGTCAGTGATTCCATGCTCAATTCTCACTGTTGCTTCTTGACCTGCATATAAGTTTCTCAAGAGACAAATAAGATGCTCCGGTATTCCCATCTCTTTAAGAACTTGCCACAATTTGTTGTGCTCCACACCATCAAAGATTTAGCATAGTCAATGAAGCAGAAGTAAATGTTCTTCTGGAACTCCTAACTTTCTCCATGATCCAGCGTATGTTGGCAATTTGATCTCTAGTTCTTCTGCCTCTTCTAAATCCTGCCTCTACTTCTGGAAGTTCTCAGTCCACATATTGCTGGAGCCTAGCTTGTAGGATTTAGAGCGTAACTTTGCTAGCATGAGAAATGAGTGCAATGATGCGGTAGTTGGAACATTCTTTGGCATTGCCCTTCTTTGGGATTGGAATGTAAACTGACTTTTTCCAATCCTGTGGCCACTGCTGAGTTTTCCAAATTTGCTGGCATATTGAGTGTAGCACTTTTACTGCATCGTCCTTTAAGATTTTGAATAGTTCAACTGGAATGCTGTCACCTCCACTAGCTTTATTGTTGCTCAGACTTCCAACAGCCCATTTAACTTCACATTCCAGGATGTCTGGCTCCAGGTCAGTGACTACCCCCTTGTGGTTATCAGGGATGTTAAGCTCGTTCTTGTATAGTTCTTCTGTATAATTTTGCCACCTCTTTTTTAATCTCTTCTGCTTCTGTTAAGTTCCTACTATTTTGGTCCTTTATCATACCCACCTTTGCATGAAAAGTTCTCTTCATATCTCCAAGTTTCTTGAAGAGATCTCTGGTCCTCCCTATTCTATTGTTTTCTTCTATTTGTTTGCACTGTTCATTTAAGAAGGCATTCTTATCTCTTCTAGCTATTCTCTGGAATTCAGCATTCAGTTGGGTGTATCTTTCTCTTTCACCCTTGCCTTTCACTTCCCTTCTCTCCTCAGCTATTTGTAAAGCTTCCTCAGACAGCCATTTTGCTTTCTTGCATTTCTTTTTCTTTGGGATGGTTTTTGTTGCTACCTCTTGTGCAATATTGCGAACCTCCATCCATAGTTCATTAGGCACTCTATCAGATCTAATTCCTTAAATATATTTGTCATCTCTACTTATATTCGTTAGGGATATGATTCAGTTCATACCTGAGTGGCCTAGTACTTTTCCCTACTTTCTTCAATTTGAGCCTAAATTTTGCAACAAGAAGCTGATGATCTGAATCACAATCAGCTCCTGGTCTCGTTTTTACTGACTGTATAGAACTTCTCCATCTTTGGCTGCAGAGCACATAGTCAATCTGATTTCTGTGTTGACCGTCTGGTGTTATCCATGTGTAGAGTCGTTTCTTGGGTTGTTGGAAAAGAGTGTTTGCTATGACAATTGTATTCTCTTGACAAAATTCTATCAGCCTGTGCCCTGCTTCATTTTGTACTCAAAGGACAAACTTGCCTGTTATCCCGGTTATCTTTTGGCTTCCTACTTTAGCATTCCAATCCCCCATGATGATAAGCACATCATTTTTTGGCATTGCTTCTAGAAGGTGTTGTAGGGCTTCATCATCCACTTCAGCAGCAGTGGTTGGGGCATAGACCTGTATTATTGTGATGTTGAATGGTTTGCCTTGGATTTGAACTGAGATCATTCTGTCATTTTGGGGGATTGTATCCCAAGACTGCTTTTCCTACTCTTTTATTGATTACTGCTTTGGCCGCTTCATTCATTCTGGTGGTACTAGTACTAGCCGTCTGCTCATCCCCAGTAGCATATTGGACACCTTCCGACCTGAGGGGCTCATCTTCCGGCATCATATTGTTTCACCTTTTGAACTTGTCCATAGGGTTTTCATGACAAATATACTGGAGTGGTTTGCCATTTCCTTCTCCAGTGGATCACCTTTTGTCAGAGCTCTCTGCTATGATCTGTCCGTCTTCGGTGGCCCTGCATGGCATAGCTCATAGCTTCACTGAGCTATGCAAGCCCCTTCGCCACATCAAGGCAACATTCCTTGAAGGGGCATAGACAAATATTGTGATGCAAAATAAGGCAGTTTGATAAGTTCAGTTTAAGATCTATTTTGAATAAATGCTATAGCTAAAATAGAAAATAATACAGAAACAGGAAGGCAGGGGTTTGTTTTTTTCTTTTTCTTTTAAGTATATATACATATCCCTAAAAAGAAAAAAAATACATATCTCCAAGAGCCTCTTGTGGCGCAGAATGGTAAGGCAGCAGTATGAAAGCTCTGCCCATGAGGCTCGGAGTTCGATCCCGGCAGCCGGCTCAAGGTTGACTTCCATCCTTCCACAGTCGGTAAAATGAGTACCCAGCTTGCTGGGGGGTAAACGGTACTGACTGGGGAAGGCACTGGCAAACCACCCTGTATTGAGTCTGCCATGAAAACGCTGGAGGGCGTCACCCCAAGGGTCAGATATGACTCGGTGCTTGCACAGGGGATACCTTTACCTTTACATATCCCTATTGGTTTTAAATCACTTAAATTCTCCTGAGTTACAGAAGACTGTCATTCCTATTTATACGTATGTGCATACATTTAAAAAGAATGCATTTTGACATACACTCCCATTAACAAGTCATTTTCGAACCACCCCTTTAAAAGAAAGGCTAAGACCATGTGGACATCGCAATGAAAAGGTACCATCCTGCCCCTTTGCTAGTGCAAAATTCTTTTTCCCACACTGTGTTTTCCTCAGACTTAATGATCTGGTAAGTTTCATGACTGCCTAAGACTGAATTCCCTTTTGTCCCCCTTCCATATACACAGCAAACACCATTTCTCTTCCTCCTGTGGGAAGGCAACTGCAGCTTGTGATCTTCAACTTCTGTCTTATGTGCTTAACTTTCCAATTATTACCTGCCAAACAAACAATGGCATTTATTTTTCATTTAAGGCAATGTCTGTGCAATGCTAAGCAGCATAGAAAATAAAGGCCAATCTAGACAAAATGCCAGGTGATGTATGAGCTAATAGCTCACCTCCCCCACTATTAAAATCTGACTAGAACTGTGAGGAGATTGGCTTAGCCTTTCCTGTGTGCAGCAAATTCATTCCCAGTGTAATGGTTTTCCATTCACAGCCGAAACAATGTGGATTCCCTAGCCTTCCTCTGGAAGGCAAGAATGCAGCAGGCCAATTCTGAATGGGAAAAGAGTCCAAAGGGAAATAAAACTTAAGCAACCCCTTTCCCAGCCATCTCTGCTCAGTCAGATTCACAGCTCTCCACAGCTGCATTTCTAAAGAGAAAAAACATACTGGGAGATTGATCGCATGCCACCCAGCATCTTGTCTATCATATCACTTGATTCTGGTTGTTACAAGCTTGCTCTGAGCTTGTAATTTAGTACTAACAGGCATTGGGGGTGTAGTGTTAGGCTCCATCTACCCATTACAAAATCCTTATATTTGTTGGGGAACAATGGGGGCATTTCAGCACATTAAAAAATGGCATAGCGCTAAAAATTATTGTGTCTCTGGCTATTCCTCACCTTCTTCCTGTCTCACTTCCGTCTGCCACCTTTTTGCACTTCTTACACTCCACATGCCTGCTGGAAATGGTGGAAGAGAGCAACACACTTTACATGCAACTCTCTTCCATCTGTCAATCAAGCCAGGCAACCAATCCCCTTTCTCAACGTTTTAAAGGGCCCGCAATGCCCACTAATTTTTTAAATCAATTCTTCTCTGTTGAAACACCTATTAATCTAATCATAAATGCATAGTGTGTTTTGAAAGCCACCCCTTATGGAATCACAAATTTTGAATCTTTAAAATATTAATCTTGTTCCTGATTTTTTTGGGGGGGAGGGCTTTATAGAGGCATGCTTTGTGTTTAAACTCTGGGGGGGGGGAATCTTTTATGGCTTTGCCTGCATGATTGAATGCCTATTCATTGCTCCAAGCAGGTTGCTCTAAATAAGAAAGAAAGAAGGAAAGAAAGAAAGAAAACCATCCCCAGGAGAAGAGAGAGGGAGGTGGTTGCAAGGGCAGGACATTGGAGGAGGAAATAGCGCTTCTTCGCCTCCATATATTTCTTTAGCGTATGGCTTGCTGCTTGTTCTCCTGTAGCTTGCACTTTTTTGGCTGGGGAATCCACTTTATGCAATTCCCTAGCTAGCACTTTAAAATGGCGGATGTGGCGTTAGGTTTGCTGGCTGGATGCTGGAAATTGGCAACATCATGTGACATGCCAAAAATGTAGCGTCTTCATACAGTAAGTATAATGCTACATTAAAGGGGTGTGGAATGGCCTCCCAAACACACACTGGATCTCTTATTTATAATTTATTTATTTATATTTATTTATAATTTGATTTCTATCCCACCACTCCTGTACAAGATGGCTCTTTTCTGCTTGTGACCACAGCATGCAGGAAGTTCCCCACCTGCAACACTTTCCATAACCCCAAACTGCTCTGTGGAGCTTCTATTGGCTCTGTTGTAAAACTTATATATAGCCATATAAAGTAACACAATTTTTACTATGGATCCAGTAGCAGTTCCATGATGTGGTTTGAGGATGCAAAAATGGCCAGGATGCGGGAGAGTGCAATCACTTCTCTCTGCACGCTGTGTCACAAACAGAAAAGAACCAGGACACATTTTGGAAGAATAACACTCCCATTGCAAGTGTAAAGCAAAGCCCTGCTATAGTATCCCGGTAACCACAAGAACTTTTAAATATGTAAACGATGGTGTCTCTGACTAGTATTGGGGAGACCTGTGTACCAATTGCCACTCAGCCATGATCCTCACAGTGGGTGGGGAGGGCTTTGAACCCACCACTCTGAATTTACCCTTCTCCCAAAGGTTTGTGGTATGTGGCTCTGAGGTCCTTGGCGAAGGTCAGGGTAAAAATGGTAATAGAACATGAACAAGAAGAGATGCACCAAAGTTATAAAATGCACCTTTAATTGAACAAACCAACTGCATATTATAATGGACTGTTAAAAGTCTGACTCATTAAATATGTTTCCCTGTGCTGCTTTTCACACAGGTTTTCCTGTGGTTGGGGTATCCAACTCTAGTGGTTTTCTTTTTAATCTGCACTTCCTTGCAGCATTGTTTCTGTGTTAATCCCTGGGTTCAAAGGAAGCCAGTACACTGGGATTTCAATCAGCTCTTTATTGTGACACCAGCATGATGGGACAAGAGTCAAATCTGAACCAACGCTCCCTGAAAAAAAAAAAACCTTATATTTCTGCACAGACAAAAGGATCTTCCCACCAGTGCATACTATTGGTCAGTTTCACTTTAAACTGACTGCAGTGCAGAAGCACATGCATTAAAGAGGCAAGGAGGGGTAATTATTCCAGAGGTGCTTACTTTTACTTTTAATTGCTTACTTTTAATTACTTAGCTTTTAATTACTTAGCTGATCCTGCCTTGGCCCTCAAGCTCAGTCCTTGGCAGGTCTACAGACACAACACCGTCATCTTTCTGCATCTTCTCCTTAGTGATTTGTTAGTTTGTTCTTAAATCTAATCAAGGAAGGTTTAAGGGAGCATGAGGGAGAAATACAAGGATTCTGGGAAAGACAGGAAATATGAAACAAAGATTTGAAGAAATTTGGAGAAAAATCTGCTGTGCCCAAAGCACAGTGTATGTGAAATATGTGCATTTTTTAAAATAATTTTATTATTTATTATTATATAAAGCATTTACAGAAAAATTAAGAAAAAAAGCGACCAGCTGATGTGGTTTGCCATCTCTTTTAACATACATATTCAGTTCCCATCACATATTATTCCTAATCTAGAAGTTTTTACCATTTTTCTTAGCCAAGTGATTGTTAATACATATGAGAATATGATCTGTTATAAGAATATATTCTGTTATTATCTTAAATGGTATAAGGTCAGTCCCCTTCATAAATTGGCCCTGACCTAAGAGTTACTACTGCCGTCTTGTTAATACCTATGAAGTATAGTTTGTCATCCTCTTTTAGCATACATATTGACATACATATTCAATTCCCATCACATATTGATCCTGATCTAGGAGTTATTACCATCTTCCTTAGCAGAGTAGTTGTTGATACATATGAGAGTATAATCTATTATAAGGATATATTCTATTATTGTCTTAGATGATATAAAGTCAGTTCCCTTCATATATTGGTCCTGTCCTAAAAGTTACTGCTGCTGTCTTTCCCACAGGAAGCCAGGAGAATACTCCATTGTTCAACTCATCCTTCAGGTGGTCGCAGCAAATGAAATTGTGTTTTTTTCCATAGTAGAGTGTTTCTGATTGTCCTTCTGTCAGGGCCAAAGAAGTCTCTTACTTGATTCTTGCTTGCAGTCGCCTTTGAGTAGGCTCTATATACTTTATCAATCTGGATCTCTTCCTCTGGTCGCACAGGAATATCTCCTGATAGCTTCCTGGGTGCTGTCGCTTTTGAATAGACTCTTTTTATTTTGCTGATCCAAGTCATTTCCTGCTCTGAATAGACTTCCAGGTTTTCGGTGCTTTCCTTCCTTGAATCTGTTTTCCCAGGTTCTTCAAAGTTACTTTGGGTTTTTACATCCCTAGCTCTCTCCCCCTCGTGTTGATTAACTTCCAAGCATTGAATTTTCGTTTGATTTATTATTGGCTGAGCTATATCAGCTGCTCTCTCCAGACCGTCGGCTCCAGACCAAAAGCTCCCCCTTAATCCCACGGATTTCCTTTTCCAGCTTATTGACTGCTTTCAGTATCTTTGAGTTCCCTTCGCATAACAAATGGAAAAGCTGTGCCTTAGTTAATTTTTCCATAGTTCTAGGCAGTCACAAATTATAAACAGAAAGTCTCGTGAGGTCTCGCGGGAGCACGGGCGATCCCAAATTATCAGTTTGTCGATCTCCGTATCAAGTCAGCTACCCCCACTGAACTTATTCCAACAAAACTTCAAAGCTGTCTCTTTGTTTAGTTAGCGGGTATAATTAGCTGGGAGTCTCTCACTCGACGAAAGAAGGAATTCACTTGTAAATTGGTTGAGGAGGGGGGAGGAAGAGCTTGTGGGAGAAGAAAAAGAAAAGCCAGAAAGCTTTCAATCCTTACTGTTGTATACTTCAGCTTCTGTCAGCGCTTCTGTCAATCTGGTAAAAGATGGTCTGGGAAGAATGTAAGGTCAGCTGGTCGTTTCAAGCTTGTAAAGTTGTTTGCGACAAGGGCGCCATCGTGACCTTGAGCACACGCCGCTGTTGATCTGGGGAGCTCAGTCCCCCTACCTCCCCACAGATCTGTAGGACCCTCAGGATGCCGTTCCCGGTTCCTGGGGCGACCGGCGAGCAGATTTGCGTATCTGCTCAGGTCAGCCAGGTGCATAAGCTCCTGACCCTCGGCATGGCTTAAGAGCTGAACAGAAGTCCAGCTTTTATGGCGCCATCTTCAGTCGACTCCGAAATATGTGCATTTTATTTTGAAGTTCTTACAAGTGCAAGCCCTGCAACCAATGCCACATATCACTGCAGCTATGCAATGTCACCATAGGTATATTCCTTGCAAATGAAACCAACTGAATTCGAGTGGACTTGCACCCAAGTAAGATCACAGCCTTAATCTGCAAGCAAATGACATTCTTGTGCTTTCTGGAAGAGTATAACCAGAACTCCTTGATTATTGGCTTCTTCAATTTTTGAAAAGAGATATGGTCAGATGGCAACCAGGGCTATTTCAGTACTGGTATCTCTCTAGACTTGCCAAGGTATGCCTGGCATCTAGTTGGAGGCAGGGAGATAAGGTATACGATATCCCTATCACTACAGGGAATGCCTAGAAATAAGGTAAGGTAGCTCTGGGAATCATCATAAACTGGCCAAAATCTACTCTACATCACTGCTGAGATTTCCCTGGAAATGCTATAGCATTACTGGGTTTTTAAGTTTTCTCCTCCTGCCGTTCCTCCTGACAGCCCTACAGAATGACATTCCCCTTGATGCTAGTGTGATACCTACATTGCTCTCTATTAGATGCCAGGTCAAAACAGGTCACCCAGGTTTTAAATTAATTATTCTATAGTGCGCTTTTAGTCTGAAAACATTGATTTTGTTTAAAACTGAACACTCTTCTTTAAACTGATGAATGATCTGAACTTTTATGCTTCCACCTGGTCTCCCAATGGGGCAAAGAGGACAGGCATCGAGTGGCCGCTTCTTTAAAGAAGCTTGGCCATGTCCACCATAGTATGCCACTAGCTACATTTTTGACAGGCTGCCCTCATGCCGGCCGGTGCTGCCACACACACTCACTTCACCCCCGCGTCCTCTTTCTGGGCCTACCCAGCATGGGGCAATTGGCAGCCACTGGTAGGATGAAGCTGAGATTTTGGGAAAAGTAAGTAATCATGAGATGCCAAGTTAGCCCTTGTTACCTGCAGCATCCAACACAAAACTGGCACATCCTTGAATAAGCAGAGCCAGGCCAGGAAATTAATGATCTCCTCAGGCAGTCTTTGGGAGGTAGATATGTTCTTATTTAAAGGGACAGAAAAATTTCTGCAAATCAGTAAGAATGCATTTTCTCTTACAGCATTTTTTGCTGCTTAACATTTTTATTGAAAGTTTTACACAACCACACAAAAGACACAAAATCTATAAAGCATTACTACCTACACCCCTTAACCCCCAATAACAACTAATAATAAAGACACCTCCCCCACAAAGCTAAAACATACAATAACAACAACAACAACAAAAACATTTAGGAAAGACCCCCAACCATCTACAAATCAGGTTCCTTAATTTTCGAATACCACATGCACAAAAAATATTATTGAAAATCCAAATTTCACAATTAAATCATTCATTGACCATTCATAATTATATATCCTTAATTAAAGATAATAATATGATGAAATACATATTTACAACTAATAAATGTTTACTTTAGAATACACTTCATCCTTGTCTTAACTAATTTATTCAACATAACCAATAATACTACTCTCATTTACCTTATTACTTTTAAGATAATTTACAAATGGCTCCCAATTTTTTATAAAACTATCTAGCATTTGGTCTCTCATTAATATTGTTAACTTATCTAATTCTGCATACTCCTTAACCTTATCCAACCATTCATTTACACTTGGTATTTTTTCATTTTTCCAGTATTGAGCATAAATTATTCTTGCTGCTGAAATCATGTAAAGTAATAGTATTCTCCTTGCTTTTACTATTTCAGGATCCAAAATATTTAATAAGTATAATTCTGGTTTAAGTTTCAGGTCAAGCTTTGTTATTTTCCGAGTATATTGATGGATCTGTACCCAAAATTCTTTTGCCTTTGGACATGTCCACCAAAGGTGATAAAAAGTACCATCAACCAATTTACATTTCCAACATTTTGTTAAACCATTTTTGTATATTTTAGACAATAATACCGGAGTCAAATAACATCTATACAGCATTTTGTAGTAATTTTCCCTTATATTAGTTGCTAATGTAAATTTTATATCTCTTTTCCATACCATCTCCCATTGCTGAAGCTTAATAGTGTGCCCTATATTTTGTGCCCAACGAATCATTGATTATTTTATCACTTCCTTCTCAGTGTCTTTTTTAAGTAACATATTGTAGATCTTTGTAATTAATTTCTCTTCTTGTTCATATATACACAGATCAGCCTCATTTTTTAAATTTTCAAACTGATAAACCTGTCTATCAGTTTTGAATTTGTCATATAACTGTCTATATAGAAACCAATTGCAGGTACCACTTGCTACTGTTATATCTTCCTTTTGTTTAAATTTTATTTGCTGTTCAGAGTAATCTAACAGATCTTTATATTTTAGATACTCCTCTGAGTGCCATTTTTCCCTACCATATAATGCCTCATGTGGCGACACCCAGTATGGAATTTTTGGCCACAATTGGTTCTTATATTTAGACCAAGTTCTAAACAGTGCCCGCCTTATACAATGATTTTTAAATGTTTGATGTATTCCTGTTTTCCCAAACCAGAGGTATGCATGCCAACCAAATTTTAAGTCATGACCTTCTAACTTTAGAATATAATTATTTCTTAACGTTAACCAGTCCTTGATCCAAACAAAACTTGCAGCATGATAATACAGTTCTAAATTTGGTAAGTTCAATCCACCTCTTTCTCTACTATCAAACAAATTTATTAACTTTATTCGTGGTTTCCTTCCCTGCCAAATAAATTTTGATAATTCCTTTTGCCAATCTCTAAATGGTTTCTCAGATGATATTATAGGGATTACCTGAAATAAAAATAACAATCTGGGTAAAATATTCATTTTAATAGCTGCAATTCTACCTAACAGACAGTGGTAAATTCCTCCATTTGTCCAAATCTCGTTTTATATCACACCAAGTTTTCCTATAATTATTATCAAACAATGTATTATTTTTACCAGAAATTACTACTCCTAAATACCTAATTTTCTTCTCTATTTTAAAGTTTGTTTTTGCCTCTAAAGTCATTTGATCCTTCTTTTGCATATTAAGTGCCAAAATTTTAGATTTCTGATTATTTATTTTAAGCCCTGATACTAAGCTAAACTTCTGAAATATTGACAAAGCTTTTTGAGAAGATGATATTGGATCTTCTAATAACAGAACTATATCATCTGCAAAGGCCCTAATTTTAAATTCTTCTCCCTTAATTTTTATCCCCTTAATCTCATTATCTTCCCTTATTTTATTCAATAATATTTCCAAAACCAAGATAAATAATAATGGTGAAAGAGGGCATCCCTGGCGTGTACCTTTTCGTACATGACACATCTGTGAACACTGTCCATTAATCTTAATATTTGTTACCTGTTCCAAATATATCACTCTTATACCTTTCATAAATTTCTCTCCTAATCCCATCTTTTCTAAGCATTTCTGCATAAACTTCCAATTAACGTTGTCAAATGCCTTTTCTATATCTAAGAAAATTAAGGCTGCTGGTTTATCTATATGTAAATTCAAATATTCTATCACATTAATCACAATTCTTAAATTATCTTTAATTTGTCTTTTAGGAAGAAAACCTGATTGTTCTTTTTTAATATAGTCTTTTAAGACACTTTTCATCCTTTGAGCCAATATATCTGAGAAAATTTTATAATCATTATTTAACAAAGCAATAGGTCTGTAGCTTTTAACATCCAATACCTCCTGTTCCTCTTTGGGAATTAGCGTTATATACGATTGTTTCCATGAACTAGGGACTTCCATTCCTTCCAATATGTCATTCATAGTTATCTGCAGGGGCAGTAGTAACTCATCTATACATGTTTTATAAAAGATATTTGAGATCCCATCAGGTCCAGGAACTTTATTCAATTTACTTCTTCTTACACTCTCTATAATTTCGCTTACTGTAATAGGTGCATTTAAAAGTCTCCGTTGGTCATCTGTAATAGACAATACATTATGTTGACTTAAATAGCTTTCAATTATTTTTTCATCTATTTCCTGATTCCTATACAAATTTGAAAAAAATTGAACAAAACGTTCTTGAATATTTTTCTCTCCTGTTAATACTTCTTGTCCATCTTTTAGTTTTATTATTCTTCTTTTTGCCTTTTCTTGTCTCAATTTAATAGCTAGCCATCTACTTGGTTTGTTAGCAAATTCAAAATTATTTCTTTTAATAAATTTCATTTTTTTCTCCATATCAGAATCCATTAACATAGAGAACTGCCTTTGAAGATCTTTCTGTTTTTGCCTTAACTCATCATTAAAGGGGTCTGCTTTAATTTCTTTTTCAATTTTTCTCAGTTCACCTATTAATTTTTTCTCCTTTTCTCGCTGTTTCCTTTTTAATCTTGCACTCAGTTGTATAAAAATGCCCCTCATAAAAGCCTTAGCAGTGTCCCATACAATGTAATTCTTGACTCCATTATTTAAATTGAATTTGAAAAATTCTTTTATTTGCTTTTTACATTGTTCTACCATATCTTTGTTTTTAAATATTGCTTCATTTACTCTCCACATCATCCTCCCCCTGTTCGTATCCTTAAGTACCATTGATACAGCATTATGATCTGAGAATACTTTAGGTTCAATATCTACTTTTAATGTTTTCAAAGCTAAATCTCCTGAAGCCCAGATCATATCAATTCTAGATAGTGACTTATGTCTATCAGAATAAAAGGTATAACCTTTCGAGTTCCCATTTTTCAATCTCCATATATCCATCAGATTCAAATCTTCTATCATATCAAAAAAAGGCTTAGGAAGCTTTCCTTTCGGATTCTTAACCAATTTACTTACTTTTTTATCTAATTCTAAGTTTACAACCCCATTGAAATCTCCCATTAAACACCAACTTTCATATTCCAAAGATGAAATTTTTTTAGTTAAATCATAATAAAATTTCTGTTTTCTCTCATTTGGCGCATATATTGCTAACATCATAATCTTCTTGCCTAGACAACTAATTTCCACCCCTAAATATCTTCCTCTGTCATCCTCGATAATTTTTTGTGGAGATAATAACGGATTAATATACATCACAATGCCATTCTTTTTAACATTATTTGAAGCTATAAATTCATTACCCAATGATTTATTAATTAACAAATTACTGTTATTTTTCCTAATGTGTGTCTCTAACAAACAAGCTACATCTATCTTTTGGTTCTTTAAGTGGTGAAAAACCTTTTTTCTTTTCTGTGGTATATTTAAACCATTAATGTTCCAAGACCAAATTTTATAACTCATCATTCAATAATTAATATAAACAAAAATACAGGTTTTGAGTCTTATCCTCTTGATCCTTGATTTTCCTCTTCTGTCTTTTCTTCTTCAGTTGAAAAGTCTCTTTCAAATTTCTGCCAAAAATCTCTTGCCTGTTGTAATGTTGTCAGTCTATATTTTTTTGTCTTCCATTTAAAGGAGACTCCCTCTATTTCTTCCCATTTGAAAATTATTCCATTCTTTTTCAAAGCTTCAGTCAGGAAGCCATATTCTCTTCTTCTTTTTAGAATACTAAGGGGGATTTCCTTCATAATAGGTATCTCCTTTCCTTCACAGACAAGTCTTTTTGTAAAATGCAGTTTTAACACATCATCTCTAGTTTTCTTCCGAAGAAAGAATACCAAAACATCTCTAACAATATTTTTCATTTTAGAATATCTTGAGTTCACTCTGAATACACGGTCTATTTCCACTTCTAAAGCCTCCTCTGTTATGTTAATAAATTCAGCCAGTATTTTAATCATTTTTTCTCTAATATCTTCAGCCTCCTCCTCCTTAATTCCTCGAAATCTCAAAGTTCCTTCTCTCTGTCGCAGTTCCAGACGTGCCTGCTCAACCATCAAATTCTCATGAACTTTAACAATATTTTTCTGTTCCTCATTTATGCCTTCCATTTGTTCATTCATCTTTTTAAACTCTGAATTTAACTTTACAGTAACAGTTTCTATAGCTTTAAGTTGAGTTATTTCTTTTTTCAACTCTCCTAGTTCCACATCCATTCTTGACAACTTATCTTCCATTTTATTTAACTTATCATCAATGCCGTTTAACCTTGAGGTTGCATCAGCTTTAAATTCAGAGAGCATTCCTATTAAATAGTCCAATTTAGTTGATTCAGAATCTGTACTATTTTTTCTCCTTGTGGTGGCCATATTCTCTCAAACTCTCTAAATAATTAACTCAATATAGCCTAATTCACCGTTTGATTTTTAAACAATGAATACCATATGACATATGCAGCTTCCAACTCCTCTTTTATGTCTGCAGACAGCTTTGTTCAAAAGTCTTCTAATATATAAGAAGGGAGTCCTTGTTACTCTCAAGTAAATTGTTACCGGCAATTAATTATAGCTTGGTATAGCGAAAACTCCTTTTTTTACATCTGTCAAGACCATAAGTCAGCACGTTTCTTTTCCAACCTGGTATGTAGACAGCCTCCTTATTCAAATACATTCATCAATCTTCTTTAAATTGGAGATAACAGCCATTGCCGGCTATAGGAAAACACTATCCACTGAGTAGCTTGATGGAGCCTTATCTCAAACAGCTGGAACCCCTCGGAGTAAGTAACTTCAAAGTGTATCCACGCCGCTTTTAAAAGACTTATCGGCAGCCTGGACACCCCCTTTTCGCAGGGGGGTGGAAGTCTGACAGAGGAATAAAAAAAAATATATCCTCTATCGCATACTTGCTCAGTAGTAGTGCTCAGCTAAGAAAGCTGAGCTGCCTAGCCCGCGATAGCCGGAACCGGAAGCCTCTTACAGCATTTTTTCAGCAGCCTGCTTGTGACAGTTTTGTAACAATTTTGTAGGACTATGAGGCAAGGGGATGCATGCTGCTTTCATGATAGGAATTCCAGGGGAGTAGTCCTGACACAGTAAAATTAAACAAGAGTTCAGGGGGATCTTAAAAGACTATCCCAGCCTTAGCTTTCAAATCTCATTTCATCAGATACATGGAGTCTACACCCCCAGGAGATTTATTTAGATATGAAATTACAAGAAACTGAAAGGTGGGAGTGGGGATAGGTTGCAAAGAGATGACAGGCATCTGATGAAGTAAGCTCTGACTCATAAAAGCTTATACGGTAATATATTTTGTTGGTCTTGCAGATGTCACTGGATTTAATTTTGCTTCTGGAGTAGTCAATTACTGCTTTTCACCTTCGGTATACAGAAGAAATGTGATCCTCCCCAAAAAATAAGATATGGTGATTGTTGTTGATTGAGCATGCTATGTGCTGTCAAGTCACTTCTGACTTATGGCAACTCTATGAATTGATGACCTCCAAAACATTGTTCGGGTGTTGCAAACTGAAGGCTGTGATTTCCTTGATTGGGTCAATCCATCTCATGTTGGGTCTTCTTTTCCTGTTGCCTTCACCTTTTCCTGGCGTTATTGTCTTTTTTAAAATAAATCTTGTCTTCTCATGATGTGATGAAAGTACTCCAGTTTATTTATTTTACTTTCTAGGGAGAATTCATGCTTGGTTTGATCTAGAATCCACTTATTTGTTTGGGGTGGTAGTGCTGGTTGGTTTGTTTTTTGTGGTCCATGATATCCATAAAACTCTCCTCCAACACTACATTTCAAATTAATCAATTTTATTCCTGTCAGTTTCCTTCATTGTCCAGTTTTCACATCCATAAATAGTAAGGAAGAATACTATATAATTATTATCTTGAGCTTCTTCTCCAGCAACATTTCCTTACATTTAAGGATCTCGTCTAGTTCCTTCATGGCTGCTCTTCTCAGTCTCTTCTTGGTTGGAGTTTTTCAAGAAAAGTGAAACTGCCGATTTTGCCAGGCTAAAATTTGCCTGAATATCAATCTACACAGTACATATATAGATCCTTATTAAACAGAAGGATGATCCTGATGTACAATATAACATGTGGTGTGAATTCCAATTTTTGGTGCTTCCTGATTTTTACATAGAATAGTGCCATTTGACATTTACCGAGTTCTTTCGGTATTCCCCAATTGTAACATGGATTTAAGGTAAGGGCTCTAAAAATATTTGCCGTTGACTACTCAATGGCCTTAGCAACAGATGTACTGTATATATAAATGTCGTGAACTGCCCCAAGATGCCAGGTGTGATAGGGAAAGTCTACAAATATAATAAATAAATCTCACACTCTGTGTTTTCTGGTTCTAAAATGGAACAAATACAGTCCACAGTATCTTCTAAATAGAGCACATGCTTAATCCGAGAACAGTACAGTGAATATATGGTGCATCCTATAATCTCTATCTTGGCTTTAGACATCACCTGTCCCCAACAATCCAATATGGTTATAAGGGGTTTCCCATATAGAGTCATGGGGAACCCCA
Organism: Paroedura picta; assembly: GCF_049243985.1. Classification (NCBI taxonomy): domain Eukaryota; kingdom Metazoa; phylum Chordata; class Lepidosauria; order Squamata; family Gekkonidae; genus Paroedura; species Paroedura picta. Next base: position 51,285,418 of record NC_135369.1, read on the forward strand.
ATGGAAAAATTACCTGTGTTTTCATAGAAACTTCCTGATCACCATATAATAAGCTGTTGGGACATTTCCAGACCTTAGCCACCCTTGAATAAGCTAAAGAACAATCACCCATGAAACAAATGGAAATGCAAGGCTTATTATTAAGTGCATGTTGCTTTAAGAGTTCGGTTATCTCTTTTTACAGTGTAAACTGTGAATTGACTTAGTTATTACAGAGCATATGCTATTATTTCCATTACATATGCACAAATTATAGTTCCTGATTAATGACATCAACAATTGAGACATGGCTCTTAAAGTACCAGATCTGTGCTTAGACCAGACACAATTACATTTCAGTTATTCACGGGTACTCATTAATGTTTTTCACAGAAGGAATACATCATTTCCCTCTATAAATCAATCCTTTTTGGTGCTCACCTCTCCAAGACCCCAATAAATAATATTTGATTTTATCCTTTCCACGGAGTGAATTCAGGCACACATGAGTGTGTACACAAATAGGGATGGGTACAAAATGGGAAAATGTGCTTTGGTTCAGTTTGTGGTTAGATATGAGAACAAACTGAATTTTTGCAGTTTAGTTGTGTTCATGGTTCATGGCTGAATTATGAACTGAATCACAAACCTGTACAAATTTGTCTGCATTGGTTTGTGAGCCATTTAAAACTTAAACCTCTGCTTTCTGCTCCGTGCAAAAAACTCCGTGCCATTTTTTGTGGTGAGAAGAAGGTAGGAGGTTAAGTGACTCAGAGCCGTTTCACCTCTTGCTTTCTGCTCAGCTGGGAGGCATTGTACCAGCAGCTTTCTGCTGGCTGTGGCTTTTCTCTGCAAGCAGAAAGCAGTGGTAAAATGGCAAGGGTTGTCAGTGAGCAAAAATGGTGGCTGGTGGTGAGCAAAAACCAGAGGTTGAAGTGGCCGGGAGATTTCTAGCTTCCTGCTGGCCACAACATTTTGCTGTAAGGAGAAAGCAGGGTGAAATGGCTAGGGCAGGTGGTGAGCAAAAGTCTGGTGAAAGCCGGCAGCAAACAAAAAATAGGGGGTGAAATGGCTGGGAGGTATTTCACCCCCTGCTTTCTTCAGATCATGTATTTTTTATGTTGAGCAAAAAGCAGGGGGTGAGATGGCTGGGACACAGACATTACATCATTTCCAGGGAAATCTCAGATGCCATACCTCTAGTACAGATGAGCATGAGCTGTTTCATAAACTCTTCAATAATTTTGGCCAGTTTGTGGTTTGTAAAGCAATCTTTGGAAACAGAAGAACCACCATGAACTTTGATGGAGTTAATGGGGATTCATGAAGAGAAGAAAGCAGATGTTTAAGCCCTTTCTTTCTGCTCTTCATGAAAAACAATCAGTATAACCACTGATTTCTGCCACAGCAAGCTCTTCATGAACTGCTACAAACTGAATCAAATTTCATGTAAGTTTGAGGTGGCTCTTCAGTTAGCAAACATAACCTTGAAAATCATGAACCCGCCAACATTTGTGATAAACATTAGCTTATCAGCCATTTGGGGCCCATCCCTATTCATGGTCTGCGGCATGCACAGTTCATGAACCATGGACCATCACAATCTTTTTGATGCTAGATGAACTGGTTCAGTGTCAGTGCGGTTTATAATGCAAGAGAATATCCCCCCCCCCAAAAAAAAGGTAGACACCAGACTTGCAGGGGATTTCAGATTCACTCTCTACCTGTCCTCCAATTTTGGTGAGGATTGGATTTGTGGGGTCTGTGTTGCAACCCCCCCCCAAAAAAATGACTATGTCATCACTGTGTCCAAAGAAAGGAAAAGAAAAAAAAGAGGAAGGGCAATAGAAGCCCAGCAAAACTGAATCAAAGTCCCCAAGAGTTTCTTCAGTAGAAACTGAAGGAGAAATAGCTTTCTTCTTCCAGCAAAAAGGTTGTGGCAAGCAGGAAGCTAGAAATGTCTCCCAGCCACTTCAACTTCTGGTTTTTGCTCACCACCAGCAGAACCAGTATAATGTGCCCAGAAGAACCATGTGGTAATGCAAACCCAACAGGACTAGGTCAAGCCAGGAAAGCTTTTTTTGGAGAAATGTTAGGTAGAGATTCAAAAGTGTATAGAATGGACCTCCTGCAAGCTACACACACTAAACACACAAGGAAACTTACTCTACCAGCTGCTATTCTACAATCTCTCCAAGTTGGGCGTAGATTACATTTCAGAGGGAAACTTCACCTGGGAGGACACCCCCCCCCCCAGCCAGTCAGTGGAAGCAAGGCAAGCATTCCCACTATGCTTGCAACCCTCTCCCAAGTCTACAAAGGCAGGTTCTGAAGGGCAGAAAGACAGACATCCCCAGAATTCCGACAGGGCTCCACAAAGTAACTTCATGGCTGTTTGGCTAGGACCATAGCAACACCAGACAAACATGGAAAGTATGCCCACAATCCTCACAGCATCCCCTCTAGTATTTAAGAAAAGGCCAGATTTCTTACTTACTTCATTCATCAGTGTAATCAGCTGTTCTAGGCCTTCCTTAGTTCCTGACAGGAGGGCAGTGTCATCAGCATGCTGAAGATTATTTCTATTCCTTCCTCCAATCTAGTAGGTTCTCCTGCTGTTATATTTTTACCATCATCTTGGGTCTTATTGACCCATTATGCACAGGCCAGAACACCCACGCTGGCAGCATCAAGGCATCAGGGAACATCCCCAATTATGCATGATAACAACGGCAGCGCAGGCGTGGCTTGAACCAAGCCCACAAAAGGCCCACGTTATGAAAACATGGGATCTTCTGGAGTCCCTGGGATACCACGGGCACTGTGAGTAACTGACAGTGCTGAAAGGCCCGGCCCGGCCCGGCCCCCACCCCGCCTTTCGGCCCGCCCCCACCCCAACCTATGGTGTCCCTGGAGGGATACCACATGCCCCTGCAAGCTCTGTGCAGCCGCGGATCTGGCCAGGGCAACCCCCTGCCCCTACCGTGGTTGGAGGGAGGCATGCCACTCTCTGCCAGCGTGCAGTGGGGGCCTGGCCCCTCCCCACTCCCTCCCGGCTGCCACTGCTGGGAAGTGTTCCAAGCTTGCCAGCCACGGCATAAAGCACATGTGTGCGCGCTACAGCAGGGTATCTGCATACGCCAGGGGAGCCCCGTGCATAATGTGTCATTTGGATGTTTTATTGTTATGGGATTTTAGATGTATGCAAACTGCCATGAGCCAGTTGATTCCGATAGTGGCAGTCTAAAAATTCGAAAATCAATCAATTCAGCCGGCAATATTCCAAGAAATTACATTTAAGATTGTATGGTTTATGGTTGCATGAACTGTCCTGGCTTCAGTCAGTCATGGATTCTGAATGAGATCGGGCTGAGTTCTTCTGGGGGGGGGTTGCCTGTTTACTAGAGAGTGCACTGATGATTTGTGAAATAAGCTTGTTTACTAGAGAGTGCACTGATGATTTGTGAAATAAGCTTGTTCCTAGAAAAAGAGATACTCTATCAGCTTTGTTGAGGCTAAAAGAGTGCCCTTCTCCAGGCTGAAGCGGTCACTGGCTGTGTTCAAGAGCCTTCAGGTCTGGGTGTAAAGTCAGTGATTCACACATGGTGGCCACGTTGGGATTTGAACCCATACCATTGAACTTGCTGGTCAGTGATTCACACAACCTCTAGGTTTATAAGGCTACATAACTTTAACCAAAATAGTAATTCTGTGTTGGAGAGAGGTCATAGTTAGAATCCCTTCCATAATCTCAGGTCCTAAATTGTATCTTGTGCATGAATCCAGCTCTGAGCAAGCCTGTACAATTTGTGATCCTCCAATCAAATATAGATCACCAATATGGAGGCAACCCTCCAGTCCCTCACTCCCCGGTTTCACTTGCTTTCACTCAGCTGAGCTGTGAGAGAAGAATGCTCGGGGACACGGGGACAATCAGCATTGCACTGACACCATGGCATCATTATAGTTAAACTGCAGAGTATTGGACAAATGCTAGAGCATCTCACCTATGCAATGCCATCACTTCTGGGTCACAGAGCAGAGATGTCACTTTGCAAGTGCCCCTCCCCTAGCTGAGTTTCCTGCCAGTTGCCATTCTCAGGATGGCAATTCTGTCCACTAACCTGAATAATTACACTCCAGCATTTAACAGATGAAAACAAAGACAGCCCTGTTTTCATGCGATCCAAGGCCCTCAGCAACCATAGGGCATGAAATAGAAGACTGGGCATTTCATGGTGCCCTAGTATTTGTGCATATACATTGTTACATAAACATGAGATGCATTAATGTATCCATGCCAAGCTTTCATTTCTAGATATGTGGAGGGAGTTGAAACTGAAAGAACAATGCTGCTAGCAACAGCTTCATATCCCAAGGTCCATAGTGAGGTGTTTGTAAAAGATCTATCTGGGATTCTTTTCCTTTTTCAAACTGAAATGGCAAACTTTCCTTCCCTCCTTCAAAACCTTGATTCTGAATATACAAGGAATGATTGATGATATGAAACTACCTCAGAGACAGGAAAAAAGTGCATTTTGTGAGTAAGGGGAATAGGCCATGTGAATAACATGTCTTTGGTATAATTTCAAACTGGCTGCATTACACATTTTTAAAATACAAAATCATATTGCCCTCTGTTTTTCAAATCAATTTACTTAGTTATTTAAATGAATCCAGCCTTATTTTGGTGTGTGTGTGTGGGGGGGGGCTGAAATAAATGAGAAATGTATATGAGTCATATGAAGACAATCACATTTACTTGGCATCCTTATGGTTCATTAAATACTGTTGGTATAATTCAACCTCTTTGGGAGAATTTGTATTGCCACTGGAATGCCTGTGGTAAGACAGGAAATTCTATCAACATTCAAGTGCCTAATCAAAAAGAAGAATAAAGAGTTTCAAGACTTATGGTTGGCTGGGCTTAACTTTTGTGGCGATTCCTGTTGGTTTCTTTACATCGCTTCCAGATCATATTGAGATCTAAGGTGGGAGGGAGTCATAATGACTGACTTAGCTCTGATCAAAACTGAGATTTGTTTCTTCCAGTAAAGCTAATGTTTTACAGATGTCTTGCTTTGTGTTAAAATTAAAGACATACATAGAAGGATCTATTTGAGGATTAGAAGCAGCTGCACAAAGTTTAAAGTTTATTTCAGGATTGTTCCACAAATATTTTTCTGCTGCATTGTGAAGTACATGATAGATGCATGATGCCCATGCTGCTGTGCAGTCATGCAGTGGAACAGTGTAGCAAATATTTGTATAACAATTCTGGACTCCAAAATTCTTAGTAGCTACACATGTGGGAAATCGTTTCCTTCATCCTACGAACAATGTCAGTGTCTAGCATGCATGTGTGCCTTCGGAAGTCTGTGGAGAAAGATGTTGTGTCTGAGTATACGAACCCCTAGACCCCAAGCCCTATAGGGTTGCCATGGCTGAGTTTTATCTATTTATATTTATTTATTATATTTGTATCCTGCAATTCCCTGAGGGTTCAGGTCTCATTACTACCTATAAAGTATAATCCCCCCCCCAAAAAATTTACAATATAAAATCTTAAACTTTAACATTACTTTAAAATACATTACTTAAAAATGCAATTTTCTGAAAAATAGAAAAAGATTGCTATTGCATGATACAACATCATTATCAAGAAAGAGGAGAGGGACAATGAGTAAAAGTAACATTCCTAAAATGAGGATGAATAAGGTGGGTTTGGGTAGATGGGGAAATAGGTGAAGATTTGGGGGCGGGGGGTGAAACCTGGGGATAGGGGGGTTTGGGACCTCAGCAAAGAACAATAGCACAGAAACCACCTTCCAAAGCAGCCATTTTCCCCCAGAGGAACTGATCTATGTTGCCTGCAGATCAGTTCTAATTCTGAGAGGTCTCCAAGCCTCACCTGGAGGCTGGCAACCCTACCTATCTAGCCTCATGTCTGTAAATGCTGTTACCTGTGAGGGCTTCCCAATTTCAAAAGATGACTATCTGAAGTGTCATTGCAGACAACTGGGCTATCGTGGTGCCTTGACTGGGCTATCTTGCCGTTTATTTGGATGCAATGTTTAAGGCAGGCTCTACACACACACATGCACTGCCATCAGTATAATCCTTTGTGTGTGTGTCTGTGGTTGTGTGTGTGTGATTGTATAAACTCAGCCAGAGAAGCAATTGGTACTCACAAAATCAGTCTTGCTGTAGCACATTGGAATGTATGCATGCATGAACAGGATGTAGTAACAGGGTCACATGCTTCTGGCAGCTGGTCCCAACAAGCTGTCTAGCTGCAGCTTCTGAACACTCTTGAAGGGTAGGCCCAAGTACAGCACATTCCAGCCTAGATGCAACTGAGGAATGGATCCCTGTAGTCTAAGGTGACCAGATTTTCAAACTGTTAAAACGGGACACAGAGGGGGGAGGTGCGGGAGGGAGGCGTGGGTGGGCAGGCTTTGCTGGTGGGGGTCCTCTACCGCCTTTCCCTGGTGCCTTACCTGGGCGCTCTCACCAGGCTTTGGAGAGCAGCTCCCACTTCCTGCTGGGCGCCGCCGTGAAGGAGAGCAGCTTCCTTTCCCCGGTGTTGCAGCCCGGGAGGAAAAGGAGGAGGAAGAGGAGGAGAGGGGGAAGGTCCTCTGGCGCCACTTGCCCCCCTCGCAGCCGGACCCACTCCTGGCCCCTCAGCAGCCCAGCCAGACCCGCTCCTGCCCCCTCATAAGCCAGAAACTGCTGCCAAATGAGTGCGCATGCACGTGGGAAGAGGACGAGGTTCGCTCTGCGCGTGCATGGCACCACGGGAAACCACGCCAAGGAGGAAGCAGGCGTGTTCAGGGTGAGTGTGGGAAGCAGCCACCGATGCAGCCGTTCCTGCCCGTCACAGCCAGAACCGTGTGGCTGGTGGCGCAGTGACAGGCAGGAGCAGCCGCATCTGTGGCCGCTTCGCAAAAGCAGGATTTTTGAAGGATGCCCCGTGACACGGGACAAATCCTGCAATGTCGGGATTGTACCGCAGGATGCGGGACTCCTGGTCACTATACTGTAGTCAGATCTGAGTGAACCAGTAGCCAATGCAGCTGATGCACTATCCAGAGTTTGGGTGTCAAGCAGTACTCCCAAACTGTGAACCAGCTTTTTCAAGGGGAATATAACCCCATCTAAAACAGGAAAGAGTTCAAGTCCCCAGTCTGCCTTTCTACTAACCCAGAGCACATCTGCTATACTAACCCAGAGCACATCAACTCGTTCATCCACATCCAGCCTGTTACTGACTTCAAACACAATTCAACAGAATCCTCAGAATCCGATGGGATAGAACGGTTGATCTGGGTATCATTTGCCTAAGCCATGTTCATCACATCCTGTGTGCCACTGGACCCAGTGGTGTTGCCAGTACCTTGGAAGCTCACTTTGGTTGCTTGGGCACAGAATTGTCCATGCATGCCAACCCAGATGAGCCAGTGTGTTGCTGTTTGGTATGCATCCTGAGGGATACCTACTCCTGGACTAAATGCTGCCCCAAATAAACATTTCTTGAAGGAAATCTATCATGGTGAAACTATCTTAATATTTTGCATGCTGTGCTAGTTTCCCACTGTAAAGGGGACTATTAATGTAGGGGAGCTTTGGAAAATATTTGCTTTCCTTCCCGAGAGTCGCTATCTATTCACACCTGGGTGGCCTTAAGGGCCTACTTATTCTCTTCCAAATGACTTTAAGAGACAAACATCAGCTTGTTGCTGGAAAGAACCATTCACTCAGTAAACAAGCCCAGCTAAAGAAAGTATCATTACATATAAAGGCTGTACTGCAATAAGCAATAAAGCCTGTAACTAAATTATGTCACCACAAACATTCAAAACAAACTTACAATGAACCTAAACACAGACATTTTCTGCAGACATAGGCAATAATACCTATAAATATATAGTTTCAAAACAGTTGTAAGAAACTCTCTGATCCAGCCGATCTTCCTGACTAAATGCACTGGCAGCTCCTCTCCTCTCATACCTTGGTGGTCTCATGGCCCTACCAATTCTCTGGCAGCCTTCCTATTTCTAATGTATGTTTTACAAATTCTTTAGCTGCTCATTCCTCAGATTCTTTCTTGGCCGACTTGCTCTTTGAACGTGCCAGACCATACGTTCCTGTCATTCCCCCTGCCTCTCTCTGAATAGCCTTCCACATTACAAAAGGATGTCTTCAGATTCTTGTGCCATATGCATCTTCTTGTCTGCTATTCACAGCATCTTCTCATGGTCATCTTTTCTTTTGACATTCTATTTGCTTGAATTTTTTAGACCTTTGTTGTTGTATTTACTGTAAAAGTGCATATCAGATTCTTGAGCATTTTGACTTACCAAAAGTTTTCAAGATTTTACAGAGCAATAGAAAAGCACTGAATTTGATTAGCATTTTGATTTTGGGTGCTTTAAATTTTCCCTCTGCAATATGCATAATTGAACCAACCTTCCCTCGCGATATCCAGAAGTGGATATAACCCTCGATATTTGAAAAAATTGGCATCAGGAAGTGTGCAGATTTTTGCTCTTTTTGAATTAACTCTCATCTCCATGCCTCGCAAATAAGTCTTTCCTGATTGGCCAGGGCATCAGTTCAAAGTTTTCCTGGTTCCCGGTTGCAAGGCTTCCCTTAAAGTGACTGTGCTCCAGAAACTTTTTTCAGCAGAAATTTGCCTCTTGGTTCCCCCCCCCTCCTCTGCTGTCTCCAATCCTCTCTCCTGCCCCCTTGTTCAAGAAAAGAAAAAAGAGGCCCCTGCTGCACTTGGCTCCCTTCCCCCCAGTTCTGAGCTTCCCCAATCAAGTGCAGAACACTTTTCTGTTTCAATGGTGGTGGGACAGAGGAAGTTCAAATCGATCTGAATTCAGCAGGATACACAATGGAATAAACAAAGTGCAGAATCAGCCCTGGTTCACTATAAGGCAGCTTCATTTGGGACTCATCTTGGGATTCATCTGTTACCAGGCTCAGTTTATGTATACAATTTACATACAAAGCCCTTCATAGCCTTGGATGACTATTATTTTCTCATTTTGCCTTGAAATAAAGAGTCCACATTCAATCTGCTGTTTAAAATTGGTAGCTAGCACCCCACCAATCAATGAACAGAATCCCTATTAACAGGAGATATTATGAAGATCTGGTCCTTTTGCTGCGGTTTATCTGTATAGCAAGTATGCCTAAAGGGAAATTGGATGATTTTTCTTCCTTTATTAATTTCATTTTGATTGTATAAAACTATTGATTATTTAAATTTGTGTAAACCGCCTTAGTTACCTGCCTAGGAGAAAAGTGGAATAATACCCATACAATGCTAAACAGTTCCAAGCCTTTTGATTGTAATCACTTTCAAAGGGTATAAATATGCATAGGCTAGCCCTGCATATTTTATCCTTAACACTATTTTGCTCCCTTATATATTTGGGAGACAGCCTCCTGGGAGGAGATTGTCCGGGGCCCTGTCCGTCCAAGTCCATCCCAATTGGCCCTCCCCCTCCAGCTCCCACCCTCCACCCTTGCCTGCTAGAAGCCTTGTGGCTCCGCCCTCCATCATCGCTCACGAGGAGAGAGGCAGCGACAGGGCTTTGTGGACCGCAGGTATGTTCCTGCTGGGAGGAAGCTGGGGGGGGGGAGTTTGTAGCCTCCCTGCGGGCCGCAAAGCCCTGTCGCCACCGGTGGGGGGGCTTTCCACTCATTGTAGCCCGCTTTGCTGACCAAAGGGAGCCGCGGCTAACCTCTCATGCCCTCCAGCCTGCCATCCCTTTCAAAGCCCATTTTAAAAATGGGCTTTGATACTAGTCTAAATAAATAAATGCATACAGAAAACAGTTCAAAAGTTTAAATTCCAAGTTTCAGGCCAAATTTCTGTTGTCCTTTTAGTATATATATCTATCATATGACAGAGGTACATACAGGAAGCATATAATAATATAAAATATATAATCAAGTTGATGCAATAGGTATGCAGACTGACTGGGCAATCCCCCTAAATACTAATATCTAAATTTTCAATCCACTCAATCGCAGCTCTGTCATATCACCCTGGAAAGCACTGTGGGAAGTCTTTTATATTAAAGAATGTCATGCTACAACAGATCAGTTTCCTTTAAACCAGTGGTTCTCAACCTTCCTAATGCTGCGACCCTTTAATACAGTTCCTCATGTTGTGGTGACCCCCAAACATAAAATGATGCAAGTTTTCTTTCATATAATGTAAACCAAAACTGACCAATGGCATGAAGATCCGTTGTTCATGATTGTATATAAATTGTTTTTTCCCCAGGGTTTCTCAATTCAGTTCTGCCTCTTGTCCCGCTGAGGTGTGCTGCCACCTGGAGCACCTGGTGGGAGTGTGAACTGCACTGGAGGCACTGCTGGAGCAGCTGGCAGCCAAGCGTGGCCACCTGCAGGAGGAGCGGCAACAGTGGCAGCGCCCGCCCTTCCCCCGCTCCAAGCTGTTTGCCTGCCGCAACCCCTGTGAAAGGGTCGTTCGACCCCCAAAGGGGTCCCAACCCCCAGGTTGAGAACCACTGCTTTAAATTATCCCCCCTGGGTGTGACAATAGTCAAAAGCATAACACTCATGGAATAAAGGGAGAAGTGTCAGCTCTTGCAGGGATGCAACTAGAAATTCATGAAACCTTATAGCAGTACAGGATGATCAAATTAATCTATCTAGAGCAGGGGTAGTCAACCTGTCGTCCCCCAGATGTTCATGGACTACAATTCCCTATTGTAGTCCATGGACATATGGAGGACCACAGGTTGACTACCCCTGATCTTGAGTATTTGTACACTTGCGTCAACAGGATAGCCTAGCCTAGTCAGATTTCATCAGCTCTCAGAAGCTAAGCTGTGTTGGCCCTGGTTAGTATTTGGATAGGAGACCTTCAAGAAATACCAGGGAGGCAGACAATGGCAAACCATCTCTGAACATCTCTTGTCTTGAAAACCCCATGGGGTCACCATAAGTCAGCTATGACTTGACAGCACTTTCTACCACTGCACTTGTATACTCCACCTACAGAACTCAAGGCAATACAATACAAAGTTGCTCATCCATTAAAAGGTAAAGGTATCCCTTGTGCAAGCACCGAGTCATGTCTGACCCTTGGGGTACTCATTTTACTGACCTCGGAAGGATGGAAGGCTGACTCAACCTTGAGCCGGCTGCTGGGATTGAACTCCCAGCCGCATGGGCAGAGCTTTCGGACTGCATGTCTGCTGCCTTACCACTCTGCGCCACAAGAGGCTCACTCATCCATTATGATCCTTAAAACATATGGTGAGCAGCAAAAGACTGGGGTGGAGGGACATTTGTTCATACTCTCATCTTTGTTATGTCAGATGCAGCAATAACAGTCTTCAGTTCACAAAGTCTGATTGTTAGCCTTCCCTGATTGTTAGCCTTCCCTTGCTCCAATGCTTGGGTTAACCCATTAGGCTTTTTGTTAATATTCATTCATTCATTCATTTATTCATTCATTCATTCATTCATTCATTCATTCATTCATTCATTCATTCATTATTCATTCATTCAATTTCTATACTGCCCCTCCCCACAAGTGGGCTTACAATAATAGCAGAACAGCAGAACATACTAGGCCAACTGGACTGGGGATGGTCTAAAATAAGGGGGGGGAGCCAAGGAGTGGGAGGGAGGCTCATATATTTTCCAGACAGCCATGGCCTCAAACTCAGCATAACAGTGCCATTTTACAGGCCCTGTGGAACTTTGATAGCTCTGTTAGGGCCTGGATTTCAACTGGCAACTCATTCCACCAGGCTGGAGCTGGTCAAGGTGAGGTAAATGTCTTTAGGACTGGGGATTACCAACTAGTTTGTATTGGCAGAGTGCAATGCATGTTAAGAGAGGTGGTTCCTCAGATATGCAGGCGGCCATCCCACCAACATAATATAGGCTGCCATCTCACCAATGAGTTTAATCTTGAATGTTGCAGTGGTTTCCTGCTGACCCCTTGCTTCCAGGTTGGCCCATCAGGCACTCTATACCACAGATATAAATTAAAACAAGGGATTATACCAGATCAAAACAGCAGCACCTGTTCAAGGTGCCCCATAAATTATCTGAAATGGTTTTGTCAAGGTTTTAAGGTGTTTTGTTGTGTTTGGATTGGTAATGCTTATATATTAAAATATCTAGAATATACAGAAAAACAGGTGGCAGAATCTGTAAGTGTGGAGGAAATTAACTTACACATAGTTATTGTGGACAGCTGCAGGAAGAATTCCAGTGTTCCATTACCATAAAACTTTTGTTATGTGATTGCATTCCTGTCCAATAACAGCTGTTGTTCATCATTTGTGCTCACAGTCAGACCATACAAGGCAGAATTCAATATAACCTGATGTTATCACCCCCTGTTTTGGAGATAGTCTTGTGATCTCAGTGCTCAGTAGCATTCTCCTTAGAAATCAAGTATTTCTGCTTCTTGTTGTATAGTATGTACGCCTTAATATAAGATGAATACTTGCATAACGTAATGACATGCCTACACCATTGATTTAAACTAGTCTCAAAACTCTCCTGTTTCTCCACTTTGAATTTACAGTTCTGTAAATGGTTTGATATGCTACTTCAAGGAATTCCCAAAAACTGCAGTTCCCAGAATTCCTTGGCAAAGCAATAACTGATTTAAAAAATTCCCCAACTACTTTAAAATATTCATAATATACCAGCTGACTCATTACTCCATAACTGGCCACTTGTGTTTTAGAAAAAACATTTTGATACTTAAATCAGCATTAGCTAAAAGACTGTTATCTAGGAGGCTGTCAATTCAGATCTCAGCTGCAAATAAAAATCAGGTGATGGTCTGTCACTCTCTTCACCTTAAAGGGCTATGATAATATATATTGTGTTGTGCAAGCACTGTACAAATGCTAACTTTCAATAGAAGTTTCGTAAACCAATGTAGATGTAAGACTAAATCCTCTTGAATTCAACATCCTTTCCCAGCAAACATGCTTACACTCCAGCGGCAACAAGACACATCATACCCAATATTGGGTTGATGTTAACAACATCCCCATGCTGCATTTCTACCTCTCCTTTATAATATGTAGGGTCATTTATTCTACTAATGAGATAATCACATTGTGTGCTCCACAATGATGGGATACCATCACACAAGAAAGTGAGTTCCATAGATTACAGTGGAGAGCAGGAGAACAAGGAAGTCATTTTGGATACCATGTGCCATTGTATTTGTCTACACTCCAACTCTAGAGGTTATATGAAGGGAATCAGGAAAGCTCTTTTGCAGTCAGCTGACCAGAGGAAATCTGCAATTAGATATCATTTTGCAAGATTAAATACATGTTTGGACCTCTCTGCTGTTTTAACACTCTGATTCTAGATTGGGATAATTGAGAGTGTTGTGGCAAATACGTTTGATCACCAGGTTTGTAAGGTTCAACACCAAACAGCATGAATGCCTGCTGAACAAGTTTGCATCAGGTTTTTGCAAAACCATGCATAACCCCCAAATACTGTCCATCCAAACATATCAGTAGCCATTTCTATAATAAAGGTCTATTTAAACAACAAAGGATGGGTATGTGTGTTACATACAGCATTTATTTATGACTGATTTGATGGTCTTTTTAAATAATCATCTGCCAAGCAGAGCTATGGTGTAGCAAGGATGGGGAATAGCAGGATACGTGAGAAACTTGTATGTACAAAAAGCCAATTGTGCTGCACTTTATGGTTAGGGAGAAATTGTTAAAGCAGCCTGCCAAACACCCATGAACAAGGTGATGATTAGTCCATTAATACATCAGCTTCCTGTTTGCACTGTTGGCCAGGTCATGAGCCTAACCATTGGGTGTTCGAATACCCCTAGTTCTGGACACAAAGGCCTTGAGTTGACCTATGTCAGATGAGATGGGAGCCAAAAAATACAATGAACCTGCATTGTTAAGACCTTTATTAGCACAGAATGTGAGAAAAAAGTGTCATTCTGCCATCTATGGAAAATAAAACACACAATGCTGAATTGAAAAACTTCTGTAATTGGATGCCTTCTGAGCCCTCCAGACTTTTGTAACACTCAAAATGCATTTCAAACCCATCAAAAGGGATTTTGGGGAAAGGCAACTTTCCAAGAACTGCTTAGATTAAAATGCCATGTCCTCAGGCTGCAACCAACCAATTAGCAATTATGGTGACAATATAATTTTACTGAAATGAGTCACTGAAGACCCTTCTCGAATGTCTTTGGGTGTGGAGCACAGTTGATTCTCAGAAATTTACATCACATGAAGTTGCTCTAATCTTTTAATATATGTTCCTCTTTGTGTTCCTCTATTCTTATTAGCCATTCCATTCAGCAGCAAATGCAGTGGCATCTGTCTAGACTTTTCATCCAGGAGGGCAAGTCTTTGCTTGAAAAAGAATGTCATTTCCACTCACAGCAGAGTGAAACTCAAGCAAGGAACACACAATCTCCTAGGAAAATATTTGCCTTGACAAAACGGATATTAGGCCTAATGGAATTAAATGGGTCAAACAATATACTGTATGCAAAGGTGACATTGTTTATTTCCTCTACAATTGTTGTCTCTAACTAATAATGGTTTTCAGATGACAGTTTTTAGATGAAAAGCCATTTTGCAGGGGGACCCATGCATTATGAAAGCCAGTGTGGTATAATAGAGCTTCAGAGCAGGGTCAAATCCCCATCTTGTTGTGGAAGTTCACTATGTGATTTTGAACTTGTCACATACACAGCCTTTTACAGTGTTTTTTTTTAATCATTGAGAGACCCCTAAAACATTCTTCAGGCTTTGAGAAACTCCAGAAGTGGCATGACCATGCTGATTATGGTCGGAAGCATAACCGTGTACATGCCCACTCAGGGCCCCTCCCCTTCCCACCCCCTGCAGACCCATCATTGGCCATTTTGGGAGGGGAGTGATCATGACCATATACGGTCATATCACCCGATAAATGTTTAACAAATGTTTTAAATATATAAAACAATGAATTAGCTCACACCCATTCAGGAAATCCTTCCAGGGCCATCAGGAAACCATAGGGTTTCATGAAATTCTGGTTGAGAAAGCCTAGCCTAACCTAACACAGGGCTGTTGTGTGGTTACAAATGTAAAGAAGAGAATCATGTAAGCTGCTTTAGTCCCCACTGTATAGAAAGGTGGGGTATACGTGAAGTAAATAAAGAATAAATATAGCTGACAATGGAAGGCAGAAAAAAGGAGGTGGATTGCTTTAGGGAAGGCCCTATATGATGGTGTCGGTTTCTGTCATTCACAAACCCCAACCAAAAGCCTGGTGTAAGAGCTTTGTTTTGCAGGCATTTAGAAACTGAGGAAGTTCCTGTAGGGCCCACAGCTCTTCAGGGAGCTCATTCCACCAGGTAGGGCCAAAAATATCCTGACCCTGGTTGAGACCAGACATAATTCTCTAGGCTCAGGGAACACCAGCTGGTTCGTATTGACTGAGCAAAGTGTTCTTGGCGGGGGGGGGGAGGGGGGATATGTTATGCATTGAAAGCATTCCCAGAAGCAGGATCTGGCATGCCGACCAAAAGCAATGGTTTCTCTTCACTGCTTGGTTATATAACTCTTCACATTGTTCCAGGACAGTGAATAATTTGAATAATATATTTGAATAATATATTTCATCACAAATTAGTAACAAAGAAAATATGTGGGTGGCTTAAGACCTCTCCAGAAATAATGATGAACTCTTAAATGAACAGAATAAGTAAATGAGTTCTAAAATGATGTGTGTGGACAAGAATGGGAAAAGAAGATATTCTAATGCTTAAATGAATCCCCTGCTGTGTACAATATTTTTAGATTTCACAGATCCCATATAGCAGGGGTAGATTCATAGAACTAAAGTATTCTGGAGTATGTAGCATGAATACCACATTCATAGTTCTTTACATTACAGAGATTGCAAAGATGTCTATGATGGTTCATTATTCAGTATCTTACAAGTTTTGCATATCTTGGATGCTTTCGCCTTCTTAACTACAAGGCAGTTTAAAACTTGATCCCACAGATAGAAAGCCCACATCTAAATCCATTGAATTCAGCAAGTATAATCATTCCAAAATCTGTATAAGTTCAGGTTTTCTTTTCTTTCTTTGCTCATGTTAATACAATGCCAAATATTAAACCGGTTAGTTTTTCCATCTCGATGACAGATAAAAGCTTGTGCCATACTTTTAAATTGTCATCCAGTGCTTGATAATGTAAATTTGTTATGTTTTAGAAAAATATGTACAGGTCCACTTAACCCAGTACTGTTCTAGGCACATTCATTTGAAAAAAAATTATTTTTATTCCACATTGGAAAGTCGAGAAGGGCATGGTTTTAATTAAATAGCAGGAGTATTGACATTCTATTTCGATTTTGTCAGGACATTTTCAGTTTTAACATCAAAAACCTGTTGGTACTCTTCAAGAGTGAAAGTTATAATGATGTTCTTTCCAAAATTATGAAACAAAACCTAATTTTTGAAATGCCTGTAGGCAATAGGAATTGGATAATCCTGCCCCAGCTAGTCCACAGCACATCTGCTCTTTAATCTCTGAAGAACTACTGCTTCGATAGCTGGAAGATCTGGCCTCCAGATTCTGAAGACTACCGCTACTATGGCTCTTTAATGGTTAAAGGGAACTCAAAGGTATTGATGCCCTGTGGATATGCTGTTTCCTACTCCAAGCACAAGGAGCAGCAAGAGAAGGAAGGAAGGTGAGGGGGGAAAGAAAGAGAGAGAGAGCTCCTCAGTGAGACCAGTGGACAGTACGCCAGGTTTCTGGAGGCCAAGTCTACTACAATCTCAATTGGAGTACATTCTTTCACTCTCTTCTCCTCCCGAGCCGCAGCCTCTCAGTCACGATTCACAATTCCAATATTTAGTGAGAGTGAAATATTAGAATTAGGAGTATCAAAGGGTGCCTTTTGCATTATTAGATATTGCTGATCTAATAGCAAAAATATTGGGCATCATATTAGCCTCCAAGTATCCAAATGCATTCTCCTACTGCCTCATTTGAGTCTCTTGTGGTGCAGGGTGGTAAGGCAGCCAACATGCTGTCTGAAGCTCTGACCGTGAGGCTGGGAGTTCAATCCCAGCAGCTGGCTCAAGGTTGACTCAGCCTTCCATCCTTCCGAGGTCGGTAAAATGAGTACCCAGCTTGCTGGGGGGTAAACAGTAATGACTGGGGAAGGGAATGGCAAACCACCCTGTATTGAGTCTGCCAAGAAAACACTAGAGGGCGTCACCCCAAGGATCAGACATGACTCGGTGCTTGCACATACCTTAACCTTTACCTTTACTGCCTCATTTGACAGTGGCTCTCCAAGGTACTAGGGAGATGTCTTCCCTAATCCTTTTAACTAGAAACAACAAAGATCAAACCTTTTGTTTGCAAAGTACATGTTCTACACTGAGCTCTGACTCCTTTCTAAAATGCTTTTTCTCCCATAAATTTCAGGAATAGGAAGAGCTGGGGAGGATGAGGGTACTATCAAGATGCTGCCACATGCATGCTAGAAGCTCTTGGCTACTTATGTTCCATTTGTAGAACAAAACTTTCCTGCTCACCCCTACTTCTGACTGCTGGTCTCCATGAAATGTCTCTCCCAGAGAGCAGGGGATCCTGAGGAATGGCATGGGGAAAGTGGTCTGCAGAGGAAAGGGGGGGATAGTAGAAATTGCAGGTTTAGACTGAGATCCAACTCCTTCTCTTCACTCTGGAATTTTCATATTGATATTTCTTCTCTGTTCTTTTTGTGCCCAGAATGTAAATCTGATGGCTGAGTCCTGTTCCTTAATTTGGGATTATCAACAGTTTCCAGTTAATGTTCATGCTACAAACATAATTAATGTTAACTCTATGGCAAACTAGGTCACAGTTCCAAGATGATGGCTCTCTCCACCTCTATTAACTGCAAGGTGTGTTAACCATGATGACTTTAGCCTGGTCTTTTGAATCTACTCCAGACAGCCAGTGTAGAGTAATAATTAAGAGTGGTGGACTCTAATCTGGAGAATCAAGTTTGATTCCCCATTCCTCCACATGAAACCTTCTGAGTGACCTTGGGCCATTCACAGTTCTCTCAGAGCTCTCTTGGCCCCACTTACCTCACAAGGTAACTACTGTGGGGAGAGGAAGGTGAGCCACTTGGAGGGTAGTGAAAATCAGGGTACAAAAATCAGCTCCTATTCCTTCTTTCTCTCACTCCTGACCACCAAACCTAGGTGTAAACTGCATGGAGCTTTTATTCCAGCCCCAGATTGATTCAGTCCCTGCCCTTTACACAGAATGCGATTTCCATTTGGATTTTGGGCGATTTTAATTTTCCTTCTGCAGCAAGAAGGATTGATTCGGAGTGACTCTACCTTTATTGTGCCATAGCTCAGAGTGCTGAAAATCCTCAATATCCATTTGGGAAAGAAAGCTCCGTGGTAGAGAACCTCTGATAGGCCACACCTGGTCATGTGACACACTTGCCTTAAAGGAGAAGCCCCTAATTTCTCTCAACTTCTGTCGGTCCTGGATTTTTCCTTCCTCCTCTGCCTTTTTCGATCCTCTCCCCCTCCCCTCCAAGAAAAGAAAGAAAGAGGCTTGCCTCCCCCCACACACACACACACTTCTGAGCCTCCCTAAACACGTGCAGAAGACTTTCCTGTTTCAATGGGGGGGGGGAGGAAGAATCGAGTTCAAAGCGATCTGAATTCAACAGGATTGACAATGGAATAAAGAAAGTAAGTGCAGACTCTGCCCTAGATCCTAAAAATAATGTGGCATATACAAACCTGGATCACTGTAAGTCAAGCAAGAGCACCATACTTGTCTCTTCTCTTCCCACCTGTCCATTTTTAAATTGGCAATGAAAATGGCAGGCCAGAAGGAGTTTCCCACCTACATAAACTACAGAACTGGAGTGGGTATGTCAGCCTTGGTTGTATTTGTGATGGCAGGCATGTATGTTTCTTGTCAGTTTCACTTTGAATTTTTTGACATATCACCACAGTACTCCACTGTATGACTTTCCAGACTCATAAGAAGGATCTCATTGCTTAAGAAAACCACTGTAATGTTGGGAGAACCTTTAAAAGGACTCAAATGCCACACGAGAGCCGAGTTAGTCACACCAATTTATTGACAGAATTTTTCACAGCTCCTTGACTGGGCAATAGTGTCATAGAAGTGCTGCAGGCATCCTGAAGACAGGAAGGAGGGAGGGCATGCGGGAAAGGAGCTATATGCTGAAAAGATCAGTGTGCAGGAAAACAACAGAACCATAATCCTCACACTAAGGCAAAAGGAATGAGCTCATGAAAGAAATAATTTTCTCCGCAAAAGCTAATTGCAATAAATAATAGGATACTGCCTGTCAGACAGCAGACTACCTCCACTTAACTAATGATTCAACAGGCACCTTAAGTATGGTTACATTTCAATTCTTGCATATGCATTGAGGGACTAGAGCCAATTTTGTCAGATGTGTGAAGTGGATCCTGACTTGGCAGCCATAGGTGCACATGAGGCCATGAAGGGAAAAAGCAGGGTAAAAGGGCCCTGAAATGTATCATAATTATGTAAAATTCAAACATAATCTGGAAAATTACAATGACCATTCGCAATTAGAGTAATAAGTAACAATGTAATATAATAAATATAATAATAAATAAATAATAAATATAAATATAATAAATAAATGTAATCTCCCTGGTTTGCTTAGCAGATTAACACTTGTAAGGGCTAAGAAATCCCGAGTCCTTGTTAAAACTCCCGTAAATGTAGTCAGACTTCATGATGATTTGTTAGTTCCACACTGGAGTCAAAATTACTTTTTCCAGAGTATTGTGGTTTTAGATCAGCAGTAATGTATCCTGAGGGAATGAACTGTTTATCTGCAGGTTTCTGGATATTGTCTTTTTGATGTCAGACACATCTGATGTTACTAAATCTAATAAAGAGATGTCCAGAGCAGATATAGAAACAGAGTTAGCAGATGGGTTTGCTTAAGCAAATGGGTTTGCTGAAGGACAGAGCTCTAAAGAAGAGTACCTACAAGTTACTAGGCACTGTAGATCAATCATCAGAAAGGCCAAAGCTGAGAGTGAGCTAAGATTGGCCAGGGAAGCCCACTGTAACGAAAAGATTTTTCAGTTATGTGAGGAGCAAATGTAAAGGAGGCAATAGGCCCACTGTTGGGTGCGGATGGACAAACTCAACGGAGGATGTAGAGAAATCAGAAAGGCTCAGCGACTATTTTACATCTGTTTTTTCCCACAGGTCAAAGGGTTTAGGCACATCTAGAGATGGCAGTAGCCAAGAGATAGTGTCTGGGTGGCAGGTTGACATGGACAGAGAGGTTGTCAAGAGGCATTTAGCTGCATTGGATGAGTTCAAATCCCCTGGGCCGGATGAAATGCACCCGAGAGTGCTCAAAGAACTTTCCGGAGAACTTGCACAACCCTTGTCCATCATCTTCGGGACTGGAGATGTCCCGGAAGACTGGAAGAGAGCAAACGTTATTCTGATCTTCAAAAAAGGGAGGAAGGATGACCCGGGAAACTACAGACCAGTGAGTCTGACCTCCGTTGTAGGGAAGATAATGGAGCAGATATTAAAGGGAGCGATCTGCAAACATCTGGAGGACAGATGTTCCTTGGTGATCCAAGGAAGTCAGCATGGATTTGTCTCCAACAGATCCTGTCAGACCAACCTGGTTTCCTTTTTTGACCAAGTAACAGGTTTGCTGGATCGTGGAAATTCGGTTGCTGTCGTTTACTTGGATTTTAGTAAAGCTTTTGATAAGGTTCCTCATGATGTTCTGATGGATAAATTGAAGGACTGCAATCTGGATTTTCAGATAGTTAGGTGGATAGGGAATTGGTTAGAGAACCGCACTCAAAGAGTTGTTGTCAATGGTGTTTCATCAGACTGGAGGGAAGTGAGTAGTGGGGTGCCTCAGGGCTCGGTGCTTGGCCCGGTACTTTTTAACATATTTATTAATGATCTAGATTCTAGATGATGGGGTGGAGGGACTACTCATCAAGTTTGCAGATGACACCGAATTGGGAGGATTGACAAATACTCCGGAAGATAGAGACAGAGTTCAACAAGATCTGAATACAATGGGAAAATGGGCAAATGCATCTGGGTCAGAAAAATGAAAAGCATGCCTACTGGATGGGGGATACGCTTCTAGGTAACACTGTGTATGAACGAGACCTTGGGGTACTTGTGGATTGTAAACTAAACATGAGCAGGCAGTGTGATGCAGTGGTAAAAAAGGCAAATGCCATTTTGGGCTGTATCAACAGGGGCATCACATCAAAATCACAAGATATCATAGTCCCATTGTATATGGCACTGGTCAGACCACACCTGGAGTACTGTGTGCAGTTCTGGAGGCCTCACTTCAAGATAAAATTGAAGGGGTACAGAGGAGAGCGACGAGGATGATCTGGGGCCAAGGGACCAAGCCCTATGAAGATAGGTTGAGGGCTGATCCTGCGTTGAGCAGGGGGTTGGACTAGATGGCCTGTATGGCCCCTTCCAACTCTATGATTCTATGATTCTAAGCTCTAGCCCTTGTGTTTTTGTTAGGTGGACAATTGCTGGTAAAAACTGTGTTAGATTGGATGAAGCCTCTAATCGATGGTAAACATTGAATTAAACCTTTGTAAACAAACCAGTGAGGAAAAGCCACCCAAGGACTCAATAAGGGAAGATGGGAGTCTGGATCCATTGTCTTTGAGGGAAACTTAATCCACTATTACTGACCTTTTCTATCCTTTCAAAGCTTTTGAAGAACCCTAGCATTCTTAGGAATAAAGTTTGAAAATGGCTGTCTTTGAATACTGTAACCCCCTATTGTTGCAGTAGAGCAAGAATCCTGAAATTTCCCAAGTGTATAAATCAGCATGAATGCATGCTTCTGTAATAAACACGCAGCCAAAGAACCAGATCTGCAGTCACTGACAGTCATAGCTACCTTAGAACAAAACTTTAAAGGTGCCTCATCTTCCAGAAATATTTGTTTATCTTTCACATACTGAATTTAAAAAAATAAAAATATACTATTTTCAAATATTAAGACACTGTCTTTCCTAAATAATCATTTTTGCTAACTAAAGCTCTCTCTCTCCTCTCTTTATATATAAAGGCTATATGTACACATCATTTCTGTACTGCCAAAAGTCTTCCTGTTATTTCTTTCCCAGTTCATCTCCTTCGAACTTTAGATGTGCATGTGGCTGATGGAACGCTGCAGAAAAGCAAAACCGGTATGGAGTTCAAAAAGGATGTGAGAGGGTGCATAGGAGAGCAACAAGAGCCTGGGGATCAAGCCCTATGAAGAAATGCTGAGGGACATGGGGATGTTCAGCCTGGAAAAGAGGAGGTTGAGAGTGGATATGATGGCTGTCTTTAAGTATGTGAAAGGTTGTCACTTGGAGAAGGGCAGGGAGTAATTCCTGTTAGCACAGTAATGGCTTTAAACTATGTTGCAGGCCCTGCGGGACCTTTCAACATTCCGCAGGGCCTGCAAGACGGAGCTCTTCCACCAGGTCTATGGTTGAGGCTGGGGCTGCTGAGGTACATCGACTGCTCTCCCCCGGGCTTCTTCTTGAACATCATTGACCTCCTTCTCCTCCACCCCCCCTTTTTTAGGACAGGGGGTAGGAACGGGATCTTATTATTGTGCCGCCATGTTGTGACATTTTAAAGTCTTTTAATGGGAGTTTTAATGGGGTTTTAAGACACTGTAACCCGCGATGAGCCATTTGGGAGTGGCGGGAAATAAATCGTAATAATAATAATAATAATAATAATAATAATAATAATAATAATAATAATAATAAAAATAATAATAATAATAATAATAATAATAATAATAATATGTGTAGAATGGTACTGGCTAGATATCGGGGGGGGGGGATTCACAGTCAGAGTAGTTCAGCAGTGGAATACGCTACCTAAGAAAGTGGTGCATTCCCTCTCACTGGCAGTCTTTAAGCAGTGGCTGAACAAATACTTTTCCTGGATGCTTTAGGCTGATCCTGCGTTGAGCAGGGGGTTGGACTAGATGGTCTATATGGCCCCTTCCAACTCTATGATTCCATGATTCAATACTGATGTGATGACTATATCAAGATTCATTGGGTATGATGTTTTACTAATGTGCACCTGGGCAGCATTGCATGCTTAAGGAAACTATGCATGAACCCAGCTGGACTCATGCATGCATCTCACTTTTCACCTCCCCCTTTTCTTGCATGGATAATTGCAGCTGAAAACTGCAACACTACCTTTAGTTTGCTGTGATGTATAGACATGCAGAATAACCAGAGAAAATTCTCCCTCCACCCTAGTCAGCATTCTTAACCAGAGTTTAGGGGAGGAAACTAATTATTCAAATGAGATGAAAGATATGGAAGCTTTGTCAGACTATGCAAGGGCAGTGTTCTGTATGAAATTTAATAATATGAGATAATGGAACAATAATGCATCAGTTATACTCTGAAAAAAGACAGGGAACTTGCAACTTCAAAATCTTGCAAGAAATTCAGAAGAAAAGACTTTTGAAGCAAACTGAATTGAATTACAATTTGCTGATGCTCAATTAAATGTAGTTTAAAGGTAAAGGTAAAGGTATCCCCTGTGCAAGCACCGAGTCATGTCTGACCCTTGGGGTGACGCCCTCTAGCGTTTTCATGGCAGACTCAATACGGGGTGGTTTGCCAGTGCCTTCCCCAGTCATTACCGTTTACCCCCCAGCAAGCTGGGTACTCATTTTACCGACCTCGGAAGGATGGAAGGCTGAGTCAACCTCGAGCCGGCTGCTGGGATTGAACTCCCAGCCTCATGGGCAGAGCTTCAGACTGCATTTCTGCTGCCTTACCACCCTGCGCCACAAGAGGCTCTTAAATGTAGTTTAGGTGAGTGCAAAATTTAGGACTAGGAACCTTCCAAAGGCTGTGACCTCCTTCTGATCTAGATATCAGGTTTTTCCCTATACAATAAAATGACACTTTCCAGAATGTTCCTGCACTGAGCAGAGGCTTGGAGTAGATCAGGTTTTCCCTATTATTTAATGAAACATCATTAAAAGAACATGATGAAGAAATATACCTTTATAGCCCACTTCTGCAGGGGGTTGGACTAATGACCCTTCCTTCCAACTCTGTAATTCTAGGAAGGAAGGAAGGAAGGAAGGAAGGAAGGGAAGGAAGGGAAGGAAGGGAAGGAAGGGAAGGAAGGAAGGAAGGAAGGAAGGAAGGAAGGAAGGAAGGAAGGAAGGAAGGAATTATGTGCCAGATTACTCTATAAACTCCATGGAAGAAGGGTGATATAAAGATGTGAAAGGTAGATTGAATGGTTCAGCCTAAACATCTCCCCAAATTTCTCCAGAGCTCAGCACTCCAGAGACAACATCTAAATTATGAATACAAAGGAAAGCAGCATTTTTGTAGAGACAGATGAGGAATGTTTTACAATAGGGAATTAATGGACCTCTGTCTCAAATCAGCTCTAGCATTTACATCAAGAGAGACAGAACTCAATGTGCCAAGGTTTCTTTTCGGGGTTATCAAAAATGGCATGGAGATTGCCTTTGCAGCCAGTATCTGTCTGTGTTTAATTTATCCAGCATCTACTAACCCAAACTGCCGTGTACTGTATACAAGAAACTAACCTTGAAATTTGATATGTTAAAATAAGACATTATTCATTAAATTCATTTCAGAAGTCCGACAGAAGGACCCGCTCATGAAATAATAACAGAAACAGAAATGAAAATAGCACATTTTAAATATGTGGCTGACAGCTTGTATATTTTATTCCTGGTTTAGAGACATCACACTCTGTAACTGATGCATGGCAGTGGAAAATGATTATTTCTAAATCCAGTATACATTCCTCTTGTACAATAAAGGGCCTGTGTGAGGTGATTTTTTTAATGTGTGTGTGAGTTTTATGTGAAACCAAAGAGGAAAAAGGTGGTATCCTGCCATGTTTGTAGGCATCAAAAGCCAGAATAATCAGAAAACAAAAGCCTATATTCACTCCCTCTGGAATACTAACCAGTCACCATCCTGATACATTTTAACACCTATAAAAGGAAGCTGCCAGCCTGAAACTGTTTACTCAGATGTAGCCCCACAAACTTTGCAGTGGCAGAACTGTTTCTATTGAAATTTATACATTCTATTGAATGAAATCTGTACAATATGTTAAAATATGCAGAGTTTGTACATATACATCTTTTTTCAGCCTGCTATGATACCCATGGTCCTCACCCGAGTCACACTGGAAACCCCAGTATTTGGGGGTTGTTTAAAAACAAAAAACCAAAATCTTTGTGAATGTCTGTCTTCTACTCCTTCTCCTTCGTCTCTCTCATTTTAAAAAAATCACAAAGAAAGACAATAAGTAAATAGTGATGCTTTTACTGCAACTCACTGCAGACTGGATGCAGCCTATTTGTGGTTTCTCTTGATCCACCAGTTGCTGACCAATAGTGAAGTCTTCCTTAACTTAAGTGGTATTTCATAGTTCAAGCCCACAAGCTGAAGATGGGCCTCATCATTTTAATGTTGTGATCAGAGGATAATAATCTAGCATTATTGCTCAGAAAGATGAATTGTTTGCCTCAAAACTGGATCAGAAATTGAAAGAGGTGCCATTTTTAAAACATTAAATGCTCAAAATTATTCTAAATTATATTGAAAACATTTTGCATCTTTCTGTAGCTGTAATGATCCTGTTCTCCATCCCATTCTGCTGTTGACCCAGCCCACCCAACGGAAAATACTACTAACTCACCAAAGAGGTACCTTTCTTGGTTGATTTAGGGACCCTGGGATGGGGGATAGAGAAGCTGCATCACTTGTCTGTCTATTATTCCACTGTTGTGCATTTTACTTGCCAGTCTCCCAAAGCTAAGCATTATTATGTTACTTGAAAATAGTTAACCAAATGCCAAATACTGCACACATGCTTACACTTCTTCTTGATAACTGAACTTATAGATTGACTTGCTTCTCTCCTCTCAGTTGTTCCTTTTTTCATCAGTGGTAGCTGGAGCTGGAGTCAAGAGGTGAATCCTTCTCTGGTGTGTGTGTGTGAGAGAGAGAGAGAGGCCTGCCCCAGATTATGGTATACCAACTTGATGAAGTGGTTAAGAGCAACGGCTTCTAGGCTGGTGAGCTGGGTTTGATTTCCCCTCCCCACATGCAGCCAGCTGGGTGACCTTGGGCTCATCACAGCACTGATAGTGCTATTCTGACCAAGCAGTTTTGTCAGAACTCTTTCAGCCTCATCCACCTCATAGGGTGTTTCCTGTGGGGAGAAGAAGGGACAGCAATTGTAAGTCACTTTGAAACTCCTTCAGGTAGTGAAAAGCAGGCTACAAAAATCAACTCTTCTGCTGCCGTGGGCTGGATTTTTGGCCTGCACCACAGCCAGTAGCATGAGGCTGGGCAGTCTCTTATGGGGCCACTCTGGACCTTGCCAGGTGGGTGGATGGGCAGCCAGAGGAAGTGTTTGATGTGGGAGTGGGAGTGGGTGTGGCTTGGCAACATCTGGTGAGAGCGTCTGGGTGATGTCATGTCTGATGACTTGTCACTTCTGGAGGGCATGATGCTGGATTATCTAGCCACTTGTGATAGGGAAAGTATTCTTTAGAATAAGTTTCTCTATCTCCTTTCCATTGCAGCCTGAAAGTGAACTGAATCTACTTGAATAAAGTTTTACTTTTGGGAGACTTATTTATTACACATAGGCGATTTCTGCATGAGGAAAATGTTCCTGGATAGCCTTAGCATGTTCGTGGCATCTTGAGCTCCCTCCATCTAATGTTGCCAACATCCCAAAGCTGTCCAGGAGCTGGGTCGCGATTTGGCCATTTTTAACTTGAGATTTTGGGAATCAAGAAAAGAGGATTTACCACCCTAAATTGTGTGAACCACTGGTGAGCAACCAGTAAGCAACCAAGGGGAAGACTGTATGAAGGGGAAAATGCACAATAGTCTGGCTAGCTCTGTCCTGGCCTCACACCCCCTTCCCTCTCCCGTGTTCCTGGCCATGGAAATAAAAAAAATGGTGCCACATGCGCAGCAGTGTGTATGCGCATCCACACATAGGTAAAATGTCAAAAAGAAAAAAATAGTTTAAATTACATTGTGTCATGCAAAGCGAGCATCTGCACTGTTCATTTCTACCAAAATAAATTAAATAACATTGAATAGTTTATGTCAACATTGATATGTTGGTGGTGGGTGGCAGCAACCACATTTACACATTTATTTGTTTATTCTATATTGAGAGTGCATGGAAGTGGGACTTTATTTGGAAGACCTATCAGCCATCACCGTGAGTCTGTGTTAGGGGGGTATTCTTCCCATGCTTAGAAAACACTTTTTTTTTCACTGTAATTGCCCCGCAACTTCATTAAATGGTGGCAGCCGCATGCTCCATGGAGGAGAGAAATGTTCCCGGGGACAATTCAAGTTCACTCATGATCCCCATAGTCCAGTCAACTTGGCCTGCGAGGCTCTAAACCCAATCAGGAGAGGAGAATCCCTTGGGCAGAGCAAGGCAGGAAGAAAGAAGACAAAACCATCTCTGCTCGCCAGCTATTTTCTGCGATCTGCCGCAAGGACCAGATGGAGTCCAGCTTGCAGGCACCATCAAACCCATCAACTTTGCAGGCATCCTTCATGCCCCCTATCTCTGGTGGCAGGGGACCAACATGGAAGGACATCGAGGTAAGAAACCTCCTGGCCATCTTCTCCAATGAGAAGGTCCAGGATGCCTTCAACACCTCCCATTGTAACTAGGTGGTCTTTGAGGATGTGGCAAGAAAGATGAGGGCTCTCAGGCACAATCGGACTGGGCTTGAGTGCTACTCCACAACAAAAGACACTGTGGCAGACGTACTTTTGGTGCATGACACAAAACAAGGGCTGTGGAACCACACCAGTTACTTGCCCCTATTTTACCATTCTTTGGGGCATCTATGTAGAGGGGGATGGCACTGGCCATCCAAAGAGTCTGGCTCACAGCCTGAGGCTTAAAGTAAGACAGCCGGCCACAAAGGAGAGAAGCCACCAGCAGCCAGAGGACCCAGATGAGAGGCCCTCCATTTCGAGGGAGCAGCCTTGGAGGCAAGCTGCCCTGGAGAGGGATCCTGGGACTGAGTTTGTGACCCTGGACCTTGTTCCTATTCAGCAAGGGGAACTACACAGCCATTGGTGCTCTACTCTCCTCGCCACAGGTAATCTTGGCATGTTCTAGGTCAAGGATTACTTTAACACTGAGGTCTAATTCTCGCTGGTGAGATAGTGCACCCGAATCTGGACTGTATCACTTCAAACGGCAAGTGAAGGTTCACTTGATTAAGTGTTCATGCCATGCTTCTCATGCAGAGAAAACGAGCATGTCAAGGAATAGTTTAAAGGGGAATTTGTATTCTTGATATTTAGTTTTCTACAGAGGTGAACTCCATAATGTGAACTGCTTCCTGTTATTTCAAATAATGCAGACCAGACACAAATTTACCACCTCAGTTGCTGTTTGCAGGAACTAATCTTGTGTGATTATAAAAAATACATCAATTAACAATATATTTGAAGGAGACTGGAATTCTCCAAATTTCATTTTCCAATTTGAAATTTAAAGAATTGGTAAGTCTTAGACTGTAATAACAGAAGCTTACAAGAACCCAAGGCCCCTCCCCTCACTTAGATAAACTGGAGAAAATGTGTTTGTTTTACAAAAATGCATTGTTTTGTTAAGAAATGTTTGGAATATTCAGGCCAGACGACGAGGCACCAAGATAGGAATACCCATTTCTTTCCTTTGACATTATGGAAATTGGATGAACATAGCAAAAAGGCACCAACAGTTTTAGTCTTCTCTTTCACCTTTTCTTTTTCCTGCAACTTTCCCCCTTAGAAGTGTTCTTGCATTCTTTTTTTCCTCCTTCTTTTCCTTAATCTCATACAACTTCCTTCCTTCTCTTGCTTTCTCCTAACTGTGGTACATATCATATATGGTCTTGCCATTTTCCTTGCCAACCTCCCTCCCCCCATCTAGGGACATTAGTTATATTAACTATACTGTAAATGTTTTAATCTTTTAAAATTCTATGCCATTTTAATGCTGTTACCTGCCCTGAGTGAAGCAAAGGGCAGGATACAAATAAACATGTATTATTATAATATTGTCATTATTGTCACCAGGTCTTGTACATGCTTACTTGGAAGCAAGCCCTACTGAAATCAACAGGATTACTGATCAAACAATCATGCATAGCATTGCATCATTAAAAGCACATGATGAAGAAATGTATATAGCCCACTTTTCCTTTAACCTCTCTAAACAGCTGCCACAGAATTCATTTGAGAGAAAGAATACTATACATGGTTGGCTTAATGTGAGTTGACTAGTAAATGTGTATAAACTATATGGATCATACACAGGAAGGTTTGGGGTGTGTGCACAAACTGACATTAGCATTAGGAATTTTTGCACATAGCCTAGTCAACATGGATAATCACCAACTGACACTGGATGCTATGAATTAATGGCAGGGTTGGTTTGTTTTTGTAACAGAATCCGTGCCATTAGTTTATGATTTGCCATGTGAATATTTGCAATCACTAGTGGTTATGCATATTTTCCATTCATCACTCCGTAAAGAGAACACAAAGGTTCTGCCCAAGCATCTGCTCAATTCTATATGCCTTTTAAAATTGAGTTCTTTATAGATTTCTGGAGCAAAATCCTCTTTATTTTGTCTTGAACCATGTTCCCAAATTCTATGCAGAAAAGAAAAAAAATCCCCCAAACTTTATTTTGTTGTGGTGGTTGTTTACTAAGATGCAATGTGCCCACTGTTGCTTCCTTAAATGCAGGTGGTATTTTAAGTGCTAGCAATGTTGATCCACTGGCAACATTGTGTGGAATAGGAAATGGAATAGCTAGTTTCTCAGACTTTATTTTGAGACTCAACAAGACTAAGCCAACTCACTGAGTACCCTGGTGTAAAAAAGTAATTGCTGGGATAAAGATTTCAGAGGATAGCTGTGTTGGTCTGCAGTAGAAAGCTAGATTCAGTTCAGTAAATTCAACAAGATTTGTAGGGTTAAGCTTTTGAGAGTTAATACTCCCTTCATAGGATAAATGTTGTCAGTCTTTAAGGTGCTACCAGATTTCTGGTCCCCCCCCCCCTACAACAGACTAATTTGGCTACCCATATAAAATTGTATTGGAACTGTCCATAGAGTTTTCATGGCAAAGATACTGGAGTGGTTTGCCATTTCCTTCTCCAGTGGAGATACGAAGAGAACATTTCATGCAAAGTTGGGTATGATAAGGGACCAAAATGGTAGGGACCTCACAGAAGTAGAAGAGATTAAACAAAGGTGGCAAAATTATACAGAACAACTATACAAGAGCGAGCTTTAACATCCCTGATGACCACAGTGGGGTAGTTACTGACCTGGAGCCAGACATCCTGGAATGTGAAGTCAAATGGGCCTTAGGAAGTCTGAGCAACAATAAAGCTAGTGGTGGTGACAGCATTCCAGTTGAACTATTCAAAATCTTAAAAGACGATGCAGTAAAAGTGCTGCACTCAATATGCCAGCAAATTTGGAAAACTCAACAATGGCCACAGGATTGGAAAAGGTCAGTTTACATTCCAATCCCAAAGAAGGGCAATGCCAAAGAATGTTCAAACTACCGCACCATTGCACTAATTTCTCATGCTAGCAAAGTTATGCTCAAAATCCTACAAGCTAGGCTCCAGCAATATGTGGACCGAGAACTTCCAGAAGTACAGGCAGGATTTCGAAGAGGCAGAGGAACTAGAGATCAAATTGCCAACATACGCTGGATCATGGAGAAAGCTAGGGAGTACCAGAAGAACGTCTACTTCTGCTTCGTTGACTATGCTAAAGCCTTTGATTGTGTGGAGCACAACAAATTGTGGCAAGTTCTTAAAGAGATGGGAATACCAGAGCATCTTATTTGTCTCTTGAGAAATTTATATGCAGGTCAAGAAGCAACAGTGAGAACTGAACATGGAATCACTGACTGGTTCAAAATTGAGAAAGGAGTTCGGCAAGGCTGTATACTGTCGCCTTGCCTATTTAACTTGTATGCAGAGCACATCATGAGAAATGCGGGATTAGAGGAGTCACAAATTGGGATCAAGATTGCAGGAAGAAATATCAACAACCTCAGATATGCAGATGATACCACTCTAATGGCAGAAAGTGAAGAGGAACTAAAGAGCCTGTTGATGCGGGTGAAGGAGGAGAGTGCAAAAGTTGGCTTGAAACTCAACATCAAGAAAACAAAGATCATGGCATCCAGCCCTCTCAATTCCTGGCAAATAGATGGGGAAGAAATGGAGATAGTGACAGATTTTATTTTCCTGGGCTCCAAGATCACTGCAGATGGGGACTGCAGCAAAGAAATTAAAAGACGCTTGCTCCTGGGGAGGAAAGCTATGGCAAATCTAGACAGCATCCTAAAAAGCAGAGACATCACCCTGCCAACAAAAGTGCGTTTAGTCAAGGCTATGGTATTCCCAGTTGCAATGTATGGCTGTGAAAGTTGGACCATAAGGAAGGCTGAGCGTCAAAGAATTGAGGCTTTTGAACTCTGGTGCTGGAGAAGACTCTTGCGAGTCCCTTGGACTGCAAGGCGAACAAACCGGTCAGTCCTAGAGGAGATCAACCCTGACTGCTCTTTAGAAGGCCAGATCCTGAAGATGAAACTCAAATTCTTTGGCCACCTCATGAGAAGGAAGGACTCCCTGGAGAAGAGCCTAATGCTGGGAGCGATCGAGGGCAAAAGAAGAAGGGGACGACAGAGAATGAGGTGGCTGGATGGAGTCACTGAAGCAGTAGGTGTAAACTTAAATGGACTCCGGGGAATGGTAGAGGACAGGAAGGCCTGGAGGATCATTGTCCATGGGGTCGCGATGGGTCGGACACGACTTCGCACATAACAACAACAACATAAAATTGTAAAGGAAATACCCTCAAGTTTGGTGCAGTGGTTAGGAGTGTGGACTTCTAATCTGGCGAGCTGGGTTTAATTCTGCCCTCCCCCACATGCAGCCAGCTGGGTGACCTTGGGCTCCCCACGATGCTGATAAAGCTGTTCTGACCAAGCAGTGATATCAGGGCTCTCTCAGCCTCACCCACCTCACAGGATGTCTGTTGTGGGGAGAGGAAAGGGAAGGAGTTTTAAGATTCCTTTGAGTAGAAAGAAGCGGCATATAAGAACCAACTCTTCTTCTTCTAACTTCCCTTGTTTCTTTGCTAAATATTCTCAAAAGAATGCTGTGAGTTAAAATTCATTCTGGAAAATTACCCCTGCAATGCAGTGTTTCCTGGATCTTTTTTCACTGAGCTCAACTAATCACCAATTGTCAATGATACTTTTATCTAGGCAAGCCAAGAAAAATAAAATAAAAATTTGATTAGTGCATTGATCAAGTCAGCAATGGAATGCCTCAATATAAATCACTGACAAAATAGTCCAGTAATGTTTACACTTATAGAGGCAATCTCTTAATGGATGTTCCCCAAATGATTCTGCAGAGGGGAAAAAGCAGGAATCAGCAACCTCAACAGCAGTATTACCAGAACAGCAACTTGTGGTCCAAAAACTCCCCTCAGTCTATGATTGGCTATCTGTAGACTTGAATTTTCAGCTCAATACACACTGTAATATCCAGATTTAACTGTTTTAAGTCACATTAGAACCAGTGTTTTGTCTTATCATTTTTATCTGTCCACTGAGGAGCATATTTACATATGCTTTATTTATTTACTTACTTATTTATCCTTTCAAGATTTTAAAAAGATAAATGATAGATACGAGAGAGAAAGAAATGATTAGATAAACAAATAGCAGGCTTATCCAAGATAATTCACATGTGCATATGAAGTTGCCTTCAAAAAAAAAAAAAACTAGGAGAAAATAAAAGGGCCACACCAGTCACTAAGAATAAGGCCAAGGTCAATGGTGCAAGTAAGATAAAATATATTTTCTTATTAAAATTCCCTATGCATTTCATCAACAGAGTTCTTCAGGGAATTGATTAGTCTTGCAATGTTTCTTCAACACGAGTAAAAGTTCAGGAACATTTCTGCAAGGAGGGACAAAACGCAAGTGGCTTCCTGCTTGCAAATGCAGGATGATAAATCTTGAGTTTTCAGCTTTCTTCACAGGGAGACCCCTCCCGCATTACCTCTCTGCCACATCATAGCTTTTTGCCTCCTGATGAGGCTGAAAGGGAAAACATGCTGAACTTCTCCCTCTGCTCCTTGGCTTGTAAAGTACAGCGAGCCACCAATCACAACACAGCAGTTCTCTCATGGACTGAATCTTTCTTCCCTCCCCAACCCTGAAATAATTTTGTTTAAAGGCACTCCCACATTGCTATGCAGGAATGCCACAACACAGATACATTTTTAATAAAAATCAACACTTGTGCGTTGCTATGGAGAAACACCAAAATGATACAGCATCCCCCCAAAAAGGGGGGATTCATAATTTTTGGGACTTTATTTCTATCTAGGTGGATTTCTGAGATGCTGAACATGGTCCCTGGAACCCAAAAAGACATTTTGTGTTAATGGTTGGCTTACAAACAAGGTGCTCAGACCCCTGTATGATTGGGAGAAGACTGCTGGATCACCATATTAAAAAAACTATACAGATCTAATTGCACACAAACAGACCAAACACGTTTTGACCCTACTGAGTCTTCCTCAGTGGTCAATATTATTGAATAATGCATTCTTATATAAAACCAATGATGAAGTATAGCTGTGTGGTGAAGGGAAATCCTGGAAAAATAAATGTAGGAACATGTTAGAATGAGCAAATGTTAAAAGGGAAAAGTCTAATATTTTTTTCTGTGTAAGCTGTTCAAATACAAGTGGTGACTTACTATTAGGTGTAGCTCTAACAAACACTGGTATAACATTTCTTTTTGGAGCACCGCCTTCTAAGATATTTGATATCTTTTAAAATTTTTCAAATATTTATTACATAAAGTGCACTAATTCAACATATTAAAAACATAGTCATCATGATTTAAAAACATAACCTTTCTGACTACACATGGAATAGACTAACACAGAATGGACAAAATGCATTTCGACCTTGAGGGGTCTTCCTCAGAGGTCAAATTATTCTGAGGAATGCACTCATGTATAAAATCAAAAGGCTTGCTGAGTAATAAAGAAAAATCCTGAAAAATTAAATTTTCAAAACATGTTAGAATGAGCATATGTTTAAAAAGTGTCTAATGTAATATTTTTTTATTTTATATATTTAATTTCTATATACTTTGTGGTAACTTACTGTTAGATGCTGCTCCAACTAGTCTTTCTAATATAATGGTATCTGATTTGGAGCCCACCTTCTAAAATATGTACTTCCAGAGGCTACTACTCTGTCAGTTAGATGGAGATTAAATTATACAATTCAAAAAACAAGATGTCTCTATTTCAATAAAAATATCTCCATATCAGCTCTCAATCAGCAGTGCATTCCCATGTGGGTCAGAAAAAGCTTTGTCACTGCAAAAGGTGGTGGTGGGGGGACTCTTTATGTCTACCTTCTAGGCTGATGCAATACAGATTCCTTGTGCGGAGATGGTCTCAGTGTTTCTGTTAACTCCCTTCCTGGTCACCAGCAGCCAAATAGGAGTTGGGCAAGCATTGACTTCAAATCACATGTTTCTTTTTCTAAATATTAGCTAGAATATATTTGGGAAGGGCAATAAATGTCAATTAGCAGTAGCAGTGAATCTCCCAAAATGCAGAGGGCCTGAACTACTTTTCTGGTTCACATTTTTTTTAATGTTTCCTTGTTTTGCCTGGCTCCTTCAAATAAAACTGAAAAAATGTAATGATTATAATAAGTGAGGTATGATTGATGAGGAAGAAAGACAGAATGTTTGTATTTGAACTTTGTAGAGCTTATTACTTCTTCCTGAGGACATAGCTAAGCTGAATCAAGCTTTCAGTGGATATAGCCAGGCTTGACATGTCATTTCTAAGCTCAAATCTTTGCATTGGCTACCATTGAAATTGTCTGCTGATGTGCAGTTTTTACTACTTTCAAAACCACAGTTGAATCTGTTACTTTATTTTCTTCCTTAGTGACTCAGACATGTGGCTTTTGGCTCACTGGGATAAGGAATGTTTACTGTTGAATCACAGCCATAGAACAAAAATTCCATCTGCTGCTCAAGTTTAATATAATGTGGACCCATCAACAGCAGTAGGCAATGGTGCCAATATCATGCCAAGCTACTGAGTTGCCCCAACCACCTTCCTTTCAATCTGCCTTGGAAAAGTCCAGTGTAGAATACATAGTAAATATCATGGACTCCAGGCAGTAGCAACTTTGCTTATCCTGGCAGAATCCAAGGCACTCCCTCTGTAGTCAGCCACATACTTCTCAGTGATAGCCAAATGGGAGAGGGAATGCCTCTCTTCCCATACCACCCCAGCATGGCCTGAAATGGGCTGCAGAAGACTAACATTGCAATTGTTGGAATAGGCAATGACTAGTGGACAAAGACCCTGCACGAGACAGCAAGAAGATTGTTAAACAGGAAAGTGAGGTTAGGACCTTCTCTCCTGTTAAGTGCCATTCCTTGTCTGTCTCTAGATTGCTACTCTTCAGGGCAATTTTCTGCTTCTTCTTGGAAGCTACAGCTCATTTTCTCTCTCCCCCCCCCCCCAGATATATATTTAGATTGCAACTATCTCTGTCTCTCCCCTGCATTATCAAGTATGCTAATTCCTGAATAAACCTTTATCCACTCTTTAATCAGCATGTGCAACCTCACTGTGTTATTTACTCCGCTAACAGCAATCCCCATTGGACTCCCAGTAACAGTGACATGGGGGAAGGGTGTTCTGCAGCCTGCCTTCATCTCCTGAGAGTGGTGATAGTGAAGGAATTGATGAAAACCACAAGCCACCACTGTGACCTCATCTTATCTTGTGACCTCTTCCCAGTCCTGCATGTCAAGCAACCACCTGGGGCTGCTTGGGTGGTGAACTGACCCTTAATCTTTTCCAGTAGGTGGTACCCTTAGCTAGAAAGCCAGTTTGGTGTAGTGGCATGTCAGGTTCGATTCTGCACTCCTCCACATGCAGCCAGCTGGGTGACCTAGGGATCGCCACGGCACTGATAAAACTGTTCCAACCGAGCAGTAATATCAGGGCTCTCTCCGCCTCACCCACCCCACAGGGTGTCTGTTGTGGGGAGAGGAATGGGAAGGCGACTGTAAGCCGCTTTGAGCCTCCTTCGGGTAGGGAAAAGCGGCATATAAAAACCAACTCTTCTTCTTCTTCTAGATATTGAATCTGTGACCTTTCACATGCAAGTGAACCACAGCCTTCCCCAGTCAAAGAGCTTGTGCAAGAACAGCTGCAAACTTTTAATCTGATGAGTCAATAACTTCAAAGAAAATCCAGACCTTTCTGAACTGGGGTTCAAGGGTGAATGAGGTTACTTAGTAAACATTTGCACCAACTTATAGATGGTGTTACAATACTCATGAGATGTACTGTCTGCCATCAGTAATGAGAACATTTGTGGTGTTGTACATTGCACACTAAAATATATGTCTGAATAAATCAGCTGTTAGCCTTCTGTGAATAGAGCTCTCTGGAGAAAAGCAGTTAGTTCTGTTGTTAATTGTGTAGACCAGAAGTACAGAGTTGACCAGAAGTACATAGCAATATACAACACAATATTGTGTAATGAATATACCCTATATACTCGTGTATAAGCCTAGTTTACAGCACCTTTTTCACACTGAAAAAGTCCTCCTTGGCTTATATGCGGGTATATACGGTAACTGAAATAAAAGACTGCTCCAGCCAGCCAGTCATTGCATTGCCTTTCGCAAATGTGCACTGCAAGCTGAGCTTGCTCTGGCAGCTTGTAGGACATCAACGGTTTGACTGAGGGACTCTGATGTTTTTTTTCCCATTTGCCTTCAATGGCAAAAGGAAAGGCAATGCTGGATGGGAGAGCCTGTGATGAGGAAGCATTTCCCACCCTCGGCTTATATGCGAGTCAATAAGTTTGCCCAGATTTTGTGGTAAAATTAGGTGTCTCAGCTTATATGTGGATCGGCTTATATGCGAGTATAGTAAAGTGAAAAATTAGGCTGATATCTTTAGGCCATTTACATGGAAGTAAGTCTCTTTGAAATGATTGTGCTTGGAGTGCCAACGAATGTCCATTTTCTCAGTTAAGATTACTGTCCTCTCTAAGAAGAAAAAAGATAAGGGAAAGGGACAATGAGAGTTGAGAGTGAACGCTGCCAGAAATTTTTATTCCATAATCACTTCCAGGAGACAGAAAGTGGTGAAATCATTTTCTCTTTGCAATGTAAGAATGTCCAATTGCAGTTGAGTCATTACTGCTACTGAAAATCTGCCACCACTGTACAAAGCTTCCGAGATGGACATTGTAATCCATTTCTGTGAATGTATAATCTTGAGACATTTGTGGTCAGAGTAATGGTATAAGCATTTCAGTTCCAAGGATGCTGTTCCAGGAATACAGCAGTGGCACTGAATTGATCCATTTTTTATTGATAGTATCATACAGGCCTTGGCCTTCCAAGGTCTTGGCCAACTGCTTGTTTACTTCACGGTACATTACCAGTACTTCTCTGGTACTATGTGTGGTACCTTTTTCTTTTCTTTCTTTCTTTTTTTTTTGGCACATGGGTTTTTGGAGTACTTTAGGATTTTAATTTAAGTGGAGAATTAAGATACTTTTTAATGCATAGGATCCAGTCCATGTGCAACATTGTCAGATAAGTGGCAGCCATGGCAATCTGCTCTTTGGTGGTGAGGGGCAACGAAATTCAGCCAGCTGTATCTCTTCCAGGATAACTGATTGGTGCTATGTTTGGTTATCTGACAGTGCTAGCTGTGTGCAGTAGAAGCAAATGGCCTGGCAGGTAGATCGTAGCTCACATTTGAATCTGAGAAATGGGGACTGATACATGGAAGCAAACTTCTGCAAGAATATGTCCCCTGGCAGAACTGAGGTGCTATGTTGTAACAATAACTAATGTGCATATATGGAACCTCCAGTCTGAGTGGACAGGATGGAGGGAGGGAGGTGATGTTCAGCCGGGTGGGTACGAATCCTGACCAAATTCAAAACATTCAATATCCTAGCAAAAGATTGTGGGTACCAGGAGAACCCCAGCTGCCCCATAACACTCTCTCCAAATTGCTGCAAGCCAAGAATTACATAAGCACACATTTTACCTGCTGCTAGGGAAAATCCATGGGAATGGAAGGTGCAGCTCTTGGCCTCTCAGGCTTTCAGGGCCTAGCAGACTAACAATTACATTTGTCACCTGATATATTGTTTTCTCGCAAAGGAATTTCAGAAACAGAAAGGATATTGCTGAGGATAATGTTACCCCCAAGGCTTAACAGAAATATGCAGGTTTTTTATCTTACTACACATGCTAATATCATTTGATTCTCACAGCTATGTATAAACTCTTTTATTATTTCTTATTCTAGGAACTAGGAAGAGTATTTATAATCTAATTATATGTTTTTCATCACTGGTATTTTGTATAGGAGGACGTTTTGGGAAAAATTGTCAATCCTTTTTTGTTTACCTGCTGGAAGTGTCTCTTCCTCCTTATAGTCACCATTTCTTCTTTTATTTCACCCCATTTAAATCAGAATTCAGTGTCCCAATAGTTATGCCTAACTTCAGCCATGCCAAAACAAGGTTTTAAGATAAAACTTCTTGACTGTAAATTCTAATTAAAGGAAGCCATGGTGTTGATAGTTCAACAGGCTAGGAAGGGTGAAGGCAGAAGCACAAGGAGGAAGAAGGGGAGAGCCATCTGCTGATTTTTCTGGGGCTGGCTGAGTCCCCCAAGTACAGCAAAACAATGAAGACTCCCAGCACACCATATCAGTAGCATGAAAGAGAAGTAGAGCATGAATTGTCCATATGGAAGATTTATTTATACTTCCCAGAGAGAGTTGCCCACTGAGCTGTCTCTTCGCAGCCACCATCTTTGATTCCTGTTTTTCATCCCATCCTTCCTCCAAGGAGCTCAGGGGCGCATACATGATTTCTCCTCCTCCATTTAAGGAACTTGTTTCCTAACCATATTATGCTGAATCTGATGTACAAGATAATAGGTAATAAGAAGCTGGGTTTTTTCCTGTTAAGAATTAACACAACCGTTGTTCTGCAGATTCAGATCCACGTGAAAGAATTAAAATTATGCAAATAGAAGCCCAGGCCCAGCCTATAATTGCAGAAAGTTCTCTTCCTGCATGGAGAGAGTGTGTGTTTTTTTGTGAGATAACTGAGTGGATAGTTTATAATTTGCCAGGTTAAAAGAGGGCAGTGGTTCATTTTTTTTCAGTATGAGGAGAAAAGGGTAGAGAGCCCCTGTGCCTATTCTTAGTAGAAGGACCTTCAGCAGGAGCTGCTTTTCCATATTCCAAAGTGTGCCTTCCAAAAGTCTATGTAATTATTTAAGATACAGGTGTCCTGTCATCGTTTGTATCTGATTACTGTGGTTGCCAATAAATTCCTGTCCAAGTCTTTCTGTGATTTCTGCAAATTTAGCCAATCTCTTTTTTCAAATACATCTGTTTTTCTCATTAAAAAGAAGTAAGACTTTTTGCAACAGAGAAAATGTTGTGGATTGTACCTACAATGTACTCCATCCGTCACCTATGTACAACATGGTATTGCACAGCATTCAAGAGGTGTTTTCCTTGGCATGGCCCCAATAAAATGGCTTAACCATTGGTCACATGAAGGTGATACGGTATCCATTTGAAATTTAACCCACAGTCTTCCATAATGTCAGGAATCAGGCTGAGCCCAGCCAGTGGAGTCCCAAGTGAAAGCACATCCGAAATCCAACAGCCAGTTGCAAATTTCCAAGATGAGCTTTATTAGGCAAAGTCCACAGAATGCTAAAGCAGGCCAAGATCTTCCTAAGCAAAGATCTTGATAATAACAAAGTACAGGGGGAACAGGTGGGGCAGTTATAGGGCTCA
Source organism: Paroedura picta (assembly GCF_049243985.1). NCBI lineage: Eukaryota > Metazoa > Chordata > Lepidosauria > Squamata > Gekkonidae > Paroedura > Paroedura picta. The sequence goes on from NC_135369.1 coordinate 51,325,565, forward strand.
CCAGAAAGGGGAGGGGGACTCAGAGGGTTTCGGCGGGAGAGTAAAGAGAGGCGACAAAAGAGAGCCTGTTCCCAGGCTGCCAGATGGCCAGGAGCCTTATCGGGAGGTTGGCACATTGTTGAGACTTTGCTGTCTCCGCAAGGACACTTACAGTAAGATTGATACATTTGGTGAAGCTCCTCACCCGCTGGGAAAGGAAGGGAGTGAAGTTCTCAGAGGACAGGTTTATTGCTTTATGGCCTTGGCCAGAACCGGCCGGGGAAGACATAGTAGTGTGAGAATATGCAGGGTCGGGATAGATCAGGATGGCATGAATTAGGGGATTCATGACACATAAATCCTAATAGAGGAAGAAATGACAAGGCCTGAAAGGGGTGGTGGTAGGGTTGCCAACTCCAGCTTGAGATATTCCAGTAGATTGGGGAATATTGCCTGTGGAAGGCAGAGTTTGGGGAAGTGAGGGAACAGAGTAAGGATGTGCTATCCTCTAAAGCAAACATTTTCTCCAGGAGAACTGATCTCTGGAGGAGATCAGCTGCAGTTCCAAAAGAAACCCAGACCTCACCTGGAATTTCACATATCTAAGTGCTGGTGAAAACAGATTAAGTAACAGTGTCTCCAGGCCACTGGTTTCCATTGTTCCTAACCAATGGAGAAAATACTATTTGGAAAATAAAGGAAAATAAAATTGCAAAATAACTCCCCAGGAACTATAAGAATTTTTGACTCTTCACAAACAGAAGTTTAAATAGAAATAGGGGTTATTCAACAAGGAAGGGGAATCAAAACAGGACAGAGATATGAGTGTGTTTATGTATTTTAATTAATGTTTTTATTTTCAACTGTATTTTACTTGTTTACATTTTTGGCTAGGGTCAGAACTCCTGCCCCTGCACTTATTTTCAAGGGCCAGGGGAAATGGGATCCCAGGAAGGCAGTTGTTCCCGGGGCCTAGGATCTGCCATTCCCTTAGGCCCATCCCTTAGGATCAAGAGTAGATGGCTGGAGGTGTCCTACCCCTAGGCAGCTCTTTAACAGTGCACTCTGGGGGAATCAGGGAGGAAGGGCCAGACCTCACCTAAAGGAACCAGCAGGAAGGGGAAGAGCTGTACCCCCCCACCTTCTGAGGTTCATCCCCCTAGGGCAAGCTCTACCGAAGGAACTTTTGACCCCCAGACTCCAGCTCAATGCCAGCGTCGAACAGGTTTTAAAACATATTTTTGTGTTTGCAACCTTATGGACCCTGACTGGGTGGAAAGACTGTACAAAAATGTTTAAAATAAAAATAAAGCTGGAACCCAACAAGCTGGAAACAAAGAAGCAATGAGTTTTTATGGAGTCTCTGAGGCCTTCTGCCAGTCTCTCAAACTCAGTCTTTGCTGCAATATGGTTGGGTCTTTCTGTGACCCTGGTGCTGCTCTTGGTGCTACTCCAGGTCCCCAGGGGCAGCCGCTTTCCTGGGCTTCCTTATCCAGCAATGCTATTCTCCGCACAGGACCTGAATGGTTTCCTTCTCCCCTTTCTTCTAAATAATTCCTTTCCCCTCAGGATCCTCCTACCATTTCATCTCAGAGCCAAAATACCCCCCACACCAACATGGGGCCAACTCATACAGTTATTTAAACAAATTAATGTAAGTAGGGAAAAATAGATGAAGACATTCCTTGCTATTCTCATTGTATGCCTGTAAGTACATGTTTCATTTGAAAGATGAATATATTGCATACCAAGAAAAACCCAAGAGATCATATTAATTTCAGCTGCAGTTGTTTTATTTAAAGAATATGAAACATGTTCTCAAATATCAAGAGTGATTTGTGAACAATTCCCTCAAAATGCTGTGCAGAAATGGAATTTAATAGGTTGAAATCAATATGGCTATTGAAAATGAATGCAACTGCCCTGAAGTTCTGGATATTATCTAGAGATTTTATTATTTTAAAATCCTTTAAAAATACTCTTACAGGGATTCTTCAGGAGGTAAACAATTTTCTTCAAGAATGCCACAAAACAATATCAATATCTTAAAAGTTTTTTTACCATAAATTCTCATAAGGATATAAATACTATGTGTGGTGAATTATTCACCTTGCATTTTGGACATGAGCAAAGATTATCTGCCTCATCATCTTCTAAACCTTTTAAAGAGGAAAATCCTAACTTAAACCCCCATTATTGATTTGGCATTTTTCCAGAGCTAAATAGGCAGGTCTCTAGATTTTTGCTATCTCTAGAGATTTGGGGGAGTTCATCTTTTGATGAGGGTTTTAATAAACCAGAAATAGCTCATTGTACTTTTCCTTACTGAAGTTTATTTTTTAAAAATGCCATTTGTGCCTCTTTAATTTTGTGGGTCATATCAATCCAAAGTCTTGGACAGCCATCTCTGAACTGGTTCATGGCAACCTAAAATCCTAAAATGGAAAGACAGGAAGAGGGAGAGAGAGAGAGAGAGAGAGAGAGAGAGAGAGAGAGAGAGAGAGAGAGAGAGAGAAGGCAAATGAAAGAATAATGGAATGGAAGACTCCTAATTAAGTTATTTCTGTTTTTTGGCAAATAAGATTGTTATCTCCAGCTGAATGAGACACATTCTGTGTTCTTGGAAATGTGACTCTACTCTCCTTTGATTTGGTTTGGCTTCATTAACATCATCACTGTCAAGAACAATGGGGAAATTTCACGTACTGATTGACTACATATTTATTGATGTACTATAAATAATTGTAGCCAGTGGGACTAACAACAGCTCCCCATTTCAAGTCAGAATAATGAGGGACATGATATCAAATGGGTGAATATATTTAGGTGTAGTCTCCTAGTCTAACAGGTTGTAGAGAGCTGAAGCAGTCCATATTACTAAGAATGCCCATAGAATGAGCTCAGCTATCTTGAGATTCTTTTTTCATTTTTTTACCAAATGGATCTTCTTACAGCCCTGTGACAGTTAAGGCTTTTTAAGGAGAATGGAGTTTACCATCTAAAGTATTTGCCTTTATGAAGAACTTTGCCCTCTGGAAATGATGTGATGTAACTTCTTACAACAAATGTTTGGAGTCCCTTGATGCATCCCAAATATTGTCCTCAGGCTGGAGACAGGGATGGTTCCATTTGAAGCATGCATTTGGGTTCAAATGATGACCTATTGGTTAAAATGAAATTGCAGTCCTCAGGGACTAACTCCGATAGGACTTGAGCCCTTCAATTTGATAGGGCTGTTTACAATGATACGCAGCACTGCAGACTAAGAATTTTTTGATGGCAGATTATCTCACTGCTTTAGAGTTTCCTAAGAACCGGATGTATTTCAGTGCATTGTTCTCAGCTTTTCTGGAAGGCAGCTATCTTCACATTCCTTATTCCCAACCAGTTTGCCCTTGTCAAATGGGAAAGGTTGAGACAGTTGTCCCTACTATAAGGGTATGTGTTCCCAATATATTATGTTGATTTTAATAATCCCATTCTGTACTTCCCTCCTTCTTTCAAAATCCTCTAAATAAATTATTTGTAATGTAACAAAATTTTGTATAATAGCAAGAATATGAAAGCACATGGTTGAGTCTTTGAATAACTGACCTCCTCTGTTATGAAATATGTGCAATAATTTTAAAATATCAGTATATAATGGCACACGTGAGTCTTTTTTGTTGGTTTTGGTATTGCATGTGATTGTTATTTTTTTTTTATTTTATTAAAAGTTTTGAAGCTGACCATGCTGTGCTCAATGAGTCTTGGGCATGAAAAGGTTGAATACTGCTGTTCTAAACCATAGTTTGCAATGGGACAGTGAGGCAAGATCAGCAGGCTTGGCTAGCAAATAGCATGCATGCTTTTGAACATCCCCCAGAATTTATAATGTACCGTGTTTCCCTGGCAGATGTGCAAGAGTCCTTCTTCAGCTGACAAATTAATGTGGAAAAACTGCCCTGAATATAGAAAGTTTAAAAAATGTTTGTTTAGCTATTTCGAAAGAGACATTTGACACAGATCTTACAATACATTTTTATGTCCTGTGCCAGTAAAAAAGTAAGAGTCAAAGAGCTTCTTGTTGAGAATTTTTCTTTTCAAATTCAATTCATATAAGCAGTTTAAATATATGTATATTAGCAAATAATTGCACATGCTGTTTAGGACATTCAGTTCTTTATGTGTGCATGATTTGGATTACTGACCCAAGTTTGTCCAACAGTCTTCAGTAAGATTGCCAGCTCTGGGTTGGGAAATACCTGAAAACTTTGGGAGTGGAGCCAGAAGTTGGTGGAATTTGGAGCAGAGAGGGCTGTAGAGTCCACCCTCCAAAGCAGCCGTTTTCTCTAGGGGAACTACTCTCTGTCACCTGGAGATGAGCTGTAAAACTGGGGGATCTCCAGGTCCCACCTGTGGATTGGCATCCCTAGAGTGGTACCAAACTGGTTTAAAATCAAAATTCCTAGGCCAGTTTCTGAATCACAAGTCAAATATTTGAGGGAAATCACAAGGTGCAGAAAAACATTTTAGCAGGATGGATAAAAACCCCTTATGATTTTACATAGAAAAAAGGTCATTCTTCAAAGGAGCTGTTTCCTTTCTAAAAAGAAAGGACTTTGAGCAGGATGCAAACACAAATGCCTCTTTTATTTGCCTTATGCCTTTTTGCACAAATGGGCGCTAGGAATTAGTGATCAGAAAGGGAAAGAAATAGGATTTCTTGAGTACAAACCTTTCAGCCAAATTGACTAACCATTGCCCACCAGCATGACCAAATGCAAAGAGAAATGCCCAAAAGAAGCCAGTAATGTTGCCTCTGCCATAATGTCTCTTTCCTATGAAATTAGGAGCAGACATTAAAACAGCCCAGAAGCAAGCTAGGCTGTAATGATGCAGGCATGCCTGGTGGGCTGCTGTTCTGTAGGGCCACAAAGGCCCCTGCAACACTGGCAGAACCACAGGATCCATTTGCTACACCCCAGGTCTCAGCCAAGCATATCTGAGATAAAAATTAGGATGGTGTGAACAAATTATAGTTTGCCCTTTCTCTCTTGTGCATCCTGTAGTCTTAAATAAAACTCTTGATCATGGCTATGCAACGTCTACATCTTGAAGAACATGGGCAAGATTATTCCCATTGACTCTGAGTTCACTTCTCATGCTCTCATGAGACAGTGATGTATGCAAGTGCTTTGCACTCTTTTGAGGTCTGTTGGCACCATAAGTTCTAAAATGCTACTGCTGTTGCAAGTGAGTTTTCCATTGGCAATGGGAGATCTTCAAGGTCTCTGTGTTATCAGTCTGAGCAGGAGGCCCTCATGACGCCCCAGCAACTCCCTGCAGAACTTACTCCTGTCCCCAGGCCTCCTACTGACTATAAAGCTGCCAAAACTCTACTACTGAAAAAATGCAACAATGCAAAACAAAAGCCTGGTTTCCTTTTGTCTCTGGGGAGCTTAGCTTTTGTCATAACTCGTAGTAGTAGTAGTAGTAGTAGTAGTAGTAGTAGTAGTAGTAGTAGTAGTAGTAGTAGTAGTAGTAGAAGAAGAGTTGTCTATTATATTCCACTTTCCTTTACCAGAAGAGGTTTCAAAGCTGCTTACACTCCCCTTCCCTTTCCATCCCCCCACAACAGTGGTCTCCAACCCCGCGTCCGGGGACTGGGACCGGTCCAAAGATCAGTCAGTACTGGGCCACGGCTCCTATTTGTCCTCCTCCCTGGCTGCTGCCTCGGGGCTGCCCTGCCACTTTGCCGCCGGCTCACCTTTGGTGCTCTCCAGCGGCCACCATGGCTGGGGCATCCCCTCAGCATGGCACTGTGCAGCTGCTGCTGGCAGCGCCCCCCAGCGGTTGGTGGGAAGTCAGGGGTGCTGTCGGGAAAGCAAGTGGAGCAGGGGCTCAGGGGCTCAGGCGGTGGCAGCGATGTCCCTTGGCAAAAGACAACCCCTCCCCCCAGGCCTCAGTTAAATTGTCAAGCGTTGACCGGTCCCCAGGGATAAAAAGGTTGGGGACCACTGCCCCACAACAGACAGCCTGTGAGGTAAGTAAGGCTGAGATAGTTCTAACAGGACTGCTCAGTCAGAACAGCATTATCAGGGCTGTGGTGAGCCCAAGGTCACCCAGCTGGTTGCATGTGGAGAAGGAGCGGGGAATCAAACCTGGCTCGCCAGATTAGAAGTCACCTCTGTTAATCACTACACCAAGCTAGCATGATTGCATTGTGGGACATTTTGTTTCAGAAAGGCAAAGAAATATCTGAAGGTATGTGTTGACAACAACAAGTAAATGAGTTTTAGCAGTCTTGGTAAAATAGATTAGAAAAATAGTCTGGTTCAAATATTTTGACTATATTTCATCACTGCCCTTCCCTAGCCAACACACTGATCAGATCACGAATGATGCTTGTGTATGTGTAATTGATATTTTGAGCTATCGGGGAGGGCAAATGGACAGAGTTGCAATGGAGATCTGTTATACTTGTCTTGTTAATTCCTCTTTACCTACTAAGAACACCCCCCCCCCCCCGCAGCCGTTTTCCCCAAGGCAACAAATCTCTGTAGTCTGGAGGCCAGTTGTAATTCTTGCAGATTCCCGGCCCCCACCTGGAGATCTGCAAACTCAGTTAAATGTCTTCCAAAATGCAAAGGAACCCAATGGGCAATGAACTGCATATACTCAGACCAATCTGGTTTCCTTTTTTGACCAAGTAACAGGTTTGCTGGATCGTGGAAATTCGGTTGGTGTCGTTTACTTGGATTTTAGTAAAGCTTTTGACAAGGTTCCCCATGATGTTCTGATGGATAAGTTGAAGGACTGCAATCTGGATTTTCAGATAGTTAGGTGGATAGGAAATTCGTCAGAGACCCGCACTCAAAGAGTTGTTGTCAATGGGGTTTCATTAGACTGGAGAGAGGTGAGTAGCGGGGTACCTCAGGGCTCGGTGCTCGGCCCAGTATGTTTTAACATATTTATTAATGATCTAGATGAGGGGGTGGAGGGACTACTTATCAAGTTTGCAGATGACACCAAATTGGGAGGACTGGCAAATACTCTGGAAGATAGAGGGCCTTTCTGCACAAGGACCAATGTTGCCAATTGGTTCCATAAAGCAGAAACGCTATTTTAAATAGTGGGTTCTCGGCGTTCCGCATACCTGCATTTGTAGTGGAATCCAGTAGCATTTCATTCGTTCCCCACAGGTTTCTGGTCTCGCAGGAATTGCTAGAAAGGAAGCGATTTTTTCTGTGCTTGTTCCCGCCCCTGGCCGTCAATCAAACAAACAGCCAATGGGCGGTTGTTATCATGCTCCGGAAAAGCCCCTTTCCCTTTAAACACAGGTTAAAAAAAAAAACCACACACATTGCAACGAATATGCGTTGATTCGTTGCAATGGAGAGACCCATCTAGCTGGCGTGTGAGCTGGTGATTCATCGTTACCACACTCCCCCGAGTGAAAAAAAAATCCTCCCCCTGCACGGGTGTGATTTTTAGCCCAAAATAAAAGGAACTTGCAAACAGGGGGCTGTGTTGTGCTTGGGGACTTAGGGGAGCTTTAAAGCACTTCTGTGGAGGGACTGTAGCCGGAGAAGCCTTGCTGGTTCGTTGCTTTCCCCGCTTGCTCCGCGGAAAAAAAAATGCCGATAGCTTCGCCGGAAGTTCGGAGGAGAGAGCCAGGGGAAGGGACTTGGTTGCAGTCGCTACATTGAGAACGCACAGGTCTTTATCGCTAGTGTTGCAGGTTGCTGGCAGGAGTGTAGCGATTTTCTGAGGGTGAATCCATTTTTCTGGATTCACCGGAAATCGCTACAATGGAGCGATTTTAGCGCTAGTGTAGAAGGACTGTTGCAGATTGTGTGTGATGTCATGTGGAACGGCAAATTAGTAGCGTTTACCATTTGTAAGCCTTCTGCTACTTTGAACTCGTGCGGAATGGCCCAGACACAGAGTTCAATGAGATCTGAACACTATGGAAAAATGGGCAAACAAGAACAAGATGCAATTTAATAAAGATAAGTGTAAAGTTCTGCATCTGGGTCAGAAAATGAAAAGCATGCCTACTGGATGGGGGATACGCTTCGAGGTAACATTGTGTGTGAACGAGACCTTGGGGTACTTGTGAATTGTAAACTAAACATGAGCAGGCAGTGTGATACAGCGGTAAAAAAGGCGAATGCCATTTTGGGCTGTATCAACAGGGGCGTCACATCAAAATCACAAGATTTCATAGTCCCATTGTATACGGCACTGGTCAGACCACACCTGGAGTACTGTGTGCAGTTCTGGAGGCCTCACTTCAAGAAGGACGTAGATAAAATTGAAAGGGTACACATAACACCTTATACCCAGTGATACATTCTCTGAAAGGAGGAAGCCAAGGAGATTAAAAACACCTTTGTTGAGGTTTCAAAAGTGACATATCCTTCAGACAACTGCAGCTGCCCATGAGACAAAACAGGGAGACAAAAAGCAAAGTATGGGATATAATCAGCCTTATTAAGGGCTAGGCTCCAACATTATTTTCTATGGCCAATACACTATATCCAGAATTAAATTTAATTGGTCCTAAAGCTGCCAGTGGGCTCAAACTTTTTTCTAGTCTGAGGAGAGTGAAAAATATTGGGGGGGGGGCAGGCTGAGGAAAAAACAAGGAAAACAGAAAGGAAGACTGAAAAGAGAAAAGGTGAAGGCCAGAGTGAAGGAATAGGGTTTCTCCTCTCATGTGAGTTTTTTGGGATCTCAGCTTGTTTTCTACTGCTGTAATGGTCAACCAAACCCTGGAGCATTCTGTTAAGAGATAAAGTTTAAATGGGATCTATGTGAGTATAGAATCATAGAATCATAGAGTTGGAAGGGGCCATACAGGCCATCTAGTCCAACCCCCTGCTCAACGCAGGATCAGCCCAAAGCATCCTAAAGCATCCAAGAAAAGTGTGTATCCAACCTTTGCTTGAAGACTGCCAGTGAGGGGGAGCTCACCACCTCCTTAGGCAGCCTATTCTACTGCTGAACTACTTTGACTGTGAAAATTTTTTTTCTGATATCTAGCCTATATCGTTGTACTTGCAGTTTAAACCCATTACTGCGTGTCCTCTCCTCTGCAGCCAACGGAAACAGCATCCTGCCCTCCTCCAAGTGACAACCTTTCAAATACTTAAAGAGGGCTATCATGTCCCCTCTCAACCTCCTTTTCTTCAGGCTGAACATTCCCAAGACCCTCAAACTATCTTCATAGGGCTTGGACCCTTGGCCCCAGATCATCTTCGTTGCTCTCCTCTGTACCATTTCAATTTTATCTACATCCTTCTTGAAGTGAGGAATCCAGAACTGCACACGGTACTCCAGGTGTGGTCTGACCAGTGCCGTATACGATGGCACAATGACATCTTGTGATTTTGTGCAGACTACACCCAGGACATCTTTGACACTGAAACATAAGAACATTTTTACTGAGGAAGGATTCTGCTGCATAGGAATGAATTCCGGCTCTAATGGGATATCCTAAAAAAAATGACTGAATTTATAAAGCAGCTGCACAATACAGAAATTGTTCCCTGACATATTGGATGATTTTATGCAACATCTGTAGCTCAATAATCAGAACTATGATTTCAAATGACAATTCCTTTAAGTATACCTTAGACAGGTGTCAGAGCCTGACTTTTGGGACAGGAGGCTCTATCTAGTTCATGAAAGCTTACACTAGAATAGAAACTTGGCCAGTTTTAAAATGCCACAAGTCTATTTTTGCTATAATCAGGGTGTCCAGCCTGTGGCTGGCACCCAATGAAAGATGGGGGGAGGACATGAGGGGTTCCAACATCATATGTGATGTGATGTCATTTCCAGAGAAAACTGGAAGTTATGTGACATTGCTCTTGGAATTACCAAAAAGCTCTATAGTAAAAACAAACCCAAGAGACTGGATCCAAAGTCATTTTCCACATGCAGAAGCCTCTTTGGTTAGGGGAAATGTGTGTGGTGTTTATTGGTTCTCCTCTTCAGCAGCAGCCCAGTGGAATTGTTGAATTACTGAGAGGTAATGGGAGAAAATCACATTCCCCATTCACTGATGGACAATTACTTTTGGCTCCAATTCATTATTTGTATAAGTCTTTTATTAGTCCAAATTCTGTGACACAATTTGTTATTTGGAGCCTTCCTGAGACCATTAAATGTTGCCACTGTTTCAGGAAAAAGAATCATTGTAAAGCTAAATTTGTTGTGCAACCACATCTTAGTCTCCGGTGCTTCTCTTTATTACATATTCTATTTATGGGGAGGAGGATGCTTCTGAAGGAATGTGCCATTACAGCCTAGCGTGTGTGCTAGTCACAATGCCCTCTGCAAAGGAACAGCAAGGCTGCGGTTTTCCTGCCCTTAGGGAAATACTGTCCTGTCTCTCTATATAAAGGTTGCTTAAGTTTAAAGGACAAGTGTAGTGACTTGAAGCCAAAAATGTGGCTGGTCATTTGAATCAACAGTTCAGCCCGCTTTATTTCTCATGATTATCCTTCCCATTAGCCACATGCATCTGTTTTGCATCTTATAACAATAGTTAACCTTGCTGTTGCCTTTCAGAATTGTCAGAGTTTCCCTTCTAATGGATGCTCATAACAGTCCTTTAAGGGAGGTGTATACTATTTCCATATTGGTAAGGTAAAGGTAAAGGTATCCCCTGTGCAAGCACCGAGTCATGTCTGACCCTTGGGGTGACGCCCTCTAGCGTTTTCATGGCAGACTCAATACGGGGTGGTTTGCCAGTGCCTTCCCCAGTCATTACCGTTTACCCCCCAGCAAGCTGGGTACTCATTTTACCGACCTCGGAAGGATGGAAGGCTGAGTCAACCTTGAGCCGGCTGCTGGGATTGAACTCCCAACCTCATGGGCAGACAGCTCCAGACAGCATATCGCTGCCTTACCACTCTGCGCCACAAGAGGCTCATATTGGTACAGGTCCTTATATGGACCCTGACTTTGACACGAGTTCTCCTTTTCTTACTCTTCTGGCTTACCCTGAGATATGAGAGTGGGCTAAGAGCATGGCTTCTCTGGGCTCTGTTGCAATAGTGGATCTTGTCAGCTGATTTTGCTCCTGAAGGACAACATCTGTTGAGGCCTGCAAAAACATGCACTATCCATCTCTCAGTCCTTCTTCCTTTGTCACCCTGTCTATGCATTCTTTGGGTGCAAAATGCTTTGGGTAACTATCAACCCATCAGCTTGACATCTTTAGCTGGCAAAATTTCTGAATCATCAAAGTCAGTCCTTGAGCAGCTGGAATAGAGAGCTGTGATTTCTAAGACTCAGCACGAGTTTTGCAAGAACAAGTCATGTCAGACCATCCTTATCTCTCTTTTCGAGAAAGTGACTAACTTGCTGGATCAGGGGAATGCTGTGAACATAGTTTATCTGGATTGCAGTAAAGCTTTTGATAAGGTTCCACATGATATTCTTGTTGATAAGTTGGTAAAATGTGGTATGGATCCTAATTCTGTCAGGTGGATCGATAACTGGTTGATAGATTGTACCCAAAGGGTACTTGTAAATGGTTCAGGATCTTCTTGGAGAAGAGTGACAAGTGGAGTACCCCAGGGATCTGTTCTGGGGCCTGTGTTGTTCAACATATATATAAATGAGTTGGATGAGGGATTAGAGAGGGTACTTATTAAATCTGCAAACAGGGAGGAGTAGCAAACACAACAGAAGACTGAATCAGAATACAGAATGATCTTGATAGGCTTGAGAAGTGGGCTAAATTGAATAAAATGGAATTCAATAGGCACAAATGTAAAGTTCTGCATTTAGGTAGGAAAACCATATACACCAATATAGGATGGGGGAGACTTGTCTTGGCAGTAGTATGTGCAAAAAGGATCTAGGAGTCTTAGTAGACCATACATTGAGCATGAGTCAGCAGTTAGAGCAGTTTCTCAGTGCAACAGGCTTCCTTGGGAGGTGGTGGGTTCTCCATCTTTGCAGATTTTAAAACAGAGGCTGGATAGCCATCTGACAGAGAGGCTGATTCTATGAAGGTTCAAGGGGGTGGCAGGTTACAGCGGATGAGCAATAGGGTTATGAGTGTCCTGCATAGTGCAGGGGCTTGGACTAGATGACCCTGGAGGTCCATTCCAACTCTATGATTCTTCGAGTTATAATTATATAAAGAGCATGCACAAATAGCTCAACATATTTAGAGAAGGGAATAATAAAATTCTGTAATGGAACTGAGCTGGCTTCTGGAGACAGCAATATCCTCCATCATCCTGATGTCCCAGCTTCAGTTGCTCCTGATGTTTCTAAACTAGGTTGCTAGGTAGCTTTCTTCCAATGAACTTGGCCTGCATATTTTTCCTGCCTTGTCCATAAGCAATGTAGGGCTTTCTGAGGTGTTCAAAGTGATCCACACATCTTATTTGATTGTAATCATTACCATAAGGTACATTTCTAGTATTATCCATTTCTAGTATTAGTGGGGTGGGGAGCAAAGGTTCAGAAAGAGCATCTGGTTCTATGTCACAACTTAAATCCTTATCAGAGGACAGTCTTGGAGTGAGAACTTCCGAGTTAGTAGTTCTGCTTTTTCACCATTTTGCAACACTGACTTTCCTTTCACTGGGGCCCTGTTATTTGATCTGAATCCCTGACATGGTTCACAAAATAAAATTGCATTTAAAAACTGTTTATACCCATTAAATATATGAAACCTTGAGAAGAGATGGGCTGGCAGATGGATGTGAGGGGAAGAAAGGGAATAGCTTGAATGATGACATTTTGAAAACTCAATGGGGGAAAAAGGAATAATTTATCTTATGCCCAGGCCTTTTTCCTGAGGGCGAGAGTAGAAGTACTAAACCACAGATCTACATTTGTCTTTAAACGAGAGGAGGACAAAGCCATAACTCAATCTTTTAATTAAGAGGAGTAAATTCAATAACCAAACAGCACTTTGTCCAATTAAACACCAGTGGTATTTAGCACAGCTAAAGCAAAGCATTTTATTGATTAATTAAGAGGTAGAAACACTAAATGATAGTGCTCAGCAGATTATGTGTCAACTATGGGATAAGCCATCAGAAATCTTGGCTTGAAGCTGTGAGAAAGACCACAAAGTTAACTTGCTTGATTGCAATTTGTGTTTCCTGAAAACTTGGAAACATTTAAAGCAGCTGGCTCCAACCTAGCACAACGTAGAAATGTTGATTACCTAGAAAAGCCATGTTCTCCTCATGACTCTCATGTTTACAATTAGAGAGGGACAAATAATATTTTCTCATACAGAAATGAAGCAAATATGGCCAGACTTGAAAAGTTGGGTGAGGCTAAATTGTTAATTGAGCAAAGAGGGGCTGGAGGTTGGGTTAGGTGAGACTCTTCTACTTCCTTACAACAAACCCACACAACATCTTTAGGCATCAGGTGCCCAAAAGGTACAGCTGCCTTGGAACCCGAGTGCTGGTGCTTTGGAAGGGTTCATCTGCTACTGTCAGGCGCTGAGAGAACTCACAACTAGCTTCTTAATATTCAGAAAGCTTTATTGAGAAGTACTACACGCATCAAGACTGGCGAAGTCAAATCTGACCTGAGTACAGATTTGCTTCTTCTTATCAATACAATTCTCCCGCTCAAAACTTGAAAGTTCCCAAGGGAGGGGAGAAGGAGAGAAGAGGCACATGCAATTAAAACAGTGATACATTCTCATGGCCTTGACTGGGTGATAGCGAAACCGGGCCCAGCCGAGAGGCCTCAACAAGTGATAAGAGTTACAACAACATATATTTCACTTTTAATTGTTAGCATGAATACAGGACCTGTAGCAACCAGGCGCCAAGCAATATAACTGTCATGGAAGAACTCAGGCTAATTTATGACAGAGATTCCACAATCCTGACAGCTACAGAGTCAACCATCTCCTAGATCATAGAATCATAGAATCATAGAGTTGGAAGGGGCCATACAGGCCATCTAGATCCCTAGGCTGGAACCAAGTACTCACTTTGGTTGAGTAGTGCCCACTGGATAGCAACTTTTATTTCACAAAGTTGTTTAGAATGCTTAGAAACTGGTGCAGAGGGTTCGAGTCATACTAGGCTTCCTTGTATATGCCATAATTCATGTCAGAGTCCTGGCGAAGCAGAACCCAGATGTTCTACTAATTCCTACCTTAAACTATTGCATATAATTCTGAGCAGTGATGTGCTATCACTTCTGTATGGTACAACATCAGTGTTGCATCAATTTGTTTGCAAATACAGCAAACAAAGTTCTTCTTGGGTATACTTAAATTCTGCCCTGTAATTATCTGCTGCTCTTCAATGTGGCTGAAAATTGTCTCTGATTGGCCTGCTGTTGAGTAACAATACTAGTGGGAGTGGTGTATTCTGTACATGAAACAATAAAAAATCTGGGATCAATTACTCGAGTTATAGAAGAAGAAGAAGAGTTGCTTCTTATATGGCGCTTTTCTCTACGGGAAGGAGGCTCAAAGCGGCTTACAGTTGCATTCCCTTTCCTCTCCCCACAACAGACACCCTGTGAGGTGGGTGAGGCTGAGAAAGCCCTGATATCACTGCCCGGTCAGAACAGTTTTATCAGTGCTGTGGTGAGCCCAAGGTCACCCAGCTGGCTGCATGTGGGGGAGTGCAGAATCGAACCCAGCATGCCGGATTAGAAGTCCGCACTCCTAACCACTACACCAAACCACTACACCAAACCACTATGCACATTTACATGAGCTCTTTAATTTTGTTTAATCTTTCCTGCTTTTGCTTATCATTTGGAGGAACAAGAAATTATGCAAGGCAATGATATCCCACTGATTTCCCTGCTAGATTCCTACATAGTGACCTTCACAGAACTGCTAGAAGAAAATATATATATTCCTTTAATAGAGCTTAATCAAAAGTTATCTTCCAGGTGATATTATTTACATCCATGTCCTGAAAAGATTGAACTGCCCATTTCCAAATGATAAGGGATAGCATATTTTCTCTCAGACATTTTAACAGTCTTGGGTTATGAACCTATAGAGTAGGCTTTCTCAACCAGGGTTTTATGAAACTCTCGGGTTTATTGATGGCTCTGGAAGGGTTTCGCAAATGGGTGGGCGTAAATTATTTATAGCTTTCTTACATTTGTTAAACTTTTATCTGGTGATATGACCATGTAGGGTCATTCTTGACCTGCCCTTTCTTCCCAAAATGGCCAATGATGGGCCTTGGAGGGATGGGAAGGAGGGTTGGCACTTTGGCGTCCAAAGCGGCCGTTCCCACCCAAAGCAGCCAGCAGTACAGGGGGAAGGGGAGTTCTGCACCTGTGTATGTGAGCCAAATGGCGCGCCAGTGCCCGTGCCTCTCTTTCCACCGTGTGCCGCTTGCTGGCTGCTTCGGGCAAGAATGGCCGCTTCAGATGCTGAAGCACCCAACCCTAGTGGGAAGGCGAGGGACTGGGCATGTACACAGTTATGCTTCATAACCATATTCTGCATGATCATAACCATATTCTGCATAGGGTTTCTCAAAGCCTGAAGAATGTCTCAGGGGTTCTCAATGATGAAAAAATTGAGAAAGACTGCTCTAGAGAGCCACCACATCTTTTGCAGCTACTAAAGCACATGCATAGGCAGCAAGAGCATCATACCTTCAGCTTCTCTTTGCATACTCACTGAGAAACTCGGAAGGACAACAGAGCCAAGTCAGTCAGTGCTTGAGAGGATTTCTTGATGGCTCAAGAATTTAAATTTTCAAAGAGGTAGAGTACCAGCTCCTTAAAGGATAAAGTAGTTTTATTATGAAGAGAAACAACTTTGAAATTAAGAGAAGAAGAAAGAGTCTGTCTGTTTTTCTTCATCTGAAGGCAAACAGGGAGAAAGTGTGTTCAAAGCAGCTGGAAGTATCAAGTTGAGCAAATGAGGACACTGGAGGAGATAGTTCAAAAATATTGGGAAGTTTCTGATCTAGATAGGCTAATTACACATCTCTTCCAATGCCCCCTGTAGGATATTCTTCAGCAATTTCTGTACATCAGTAAAAATAGCATTATGACAGCGGACTGGCTAGCGTTAAATCATATTGTGCCTCCCAACCACTCCTCACATTTTTGCTGTCTCGCTTTTGTCTGCCGCCTTTTCACACTTTTCACCCTCCACATCTGCTGGTGGAAATGGCGGAAGGGAGCAACCACTTTATATACAACTATCTTCCTCCTGTCAATCAATCTTGGCAACCCCTTTCTCCATGTTTTAACAGTCCCGCAATGCCCGCTAATTTTTTTAATTCATACGTCTCCATTGAAACACCTATGCATATAATGTAGATGTACAGTGCTTTTTGAACATCACTCCTTATTGAACCATGAGTCTTTTGATACTTTTTAAAATTAATCTCGTTCCTGATTTGGGGGGGGGCTTTAGAGAGGCATGCTTTGTGTTACAACTTTGGGGGGGGGAGAAATCTTTTATTTCTGGCATCACCTGCATGCTTGTCCGCCTATTCATTGCTCCAAGATGTTAGCCATTAAAAAAAATAAATTCCCATCCCCAGGAACAAGGAAGAGGGAGGCGAGGGCGAGGGCGGGGCAAGTCAGGCGCCTTTAGCACGTTTGAGCATCCATACCTTCCCTCTGCTGGTTGCCTGCTGGTTGCTCTCCAGTAGCTAGCGCTAAATAGGTTGGTGAATCCACTTTATGCAATTCTCCAACTAGCGCTTTAAAATGGAGGATGTAGCCAGCTGGTTACTGCCCAGACGCTGGATGTTGGCGACATCATATGGAGAGGCTGGAATATACTGACTATGTAAGGTAAACATTTCGCTACATTTAACGGGTGCAGAAATGCCCTTCATATTCTGTGGAATAATGCACAGTACAGATCCGGCCCATCCCAATAGTTCTGAACCTTCACATATCCCTACCTAGGATATACCTTTTGCTGCTTGGTTTGTGCTTCCTGTCCCTGGTTCTTTTGGCTTGCTGCCTGGGCTCCTGAAGCTCACACTAGAGATATCATAATTTTGGACATCATCTTCCTGTCAAATGACTCTGAGTGCCACATGACTTTCCGCTACTTACCTGCAGGTTCAGTGGGTCCCATATGGGGTGGATCCTATTCCAAACATGTGACAGACATACAGTGTGTTGAAGGAGAGGTTTGCCCTTCTTCTTTGAGAGATATGCTTATTATTTATAACTGAAATATTCAGTGGGTTCCTCTGAACCCATTCAGTGGGTTCCTCTGAAGCAAGGTTAAATAACCAGAATGAATCAGAACAAACCACTTCAGGAAAGACTGGTAAAAACACCCTCTATAGTTTCATGGTGAGATTATGTGATTCAACATTTTGGCAAGTCTGTTACCCCACTTGTGTTTTTTTAACGGCTAAATTCCAGCTCTGAACATAGTTGACTAAAGAGTTTAGGATTCTTTTGAATACCCATGGAACCAAAGAACTCCTACTTGCCGAGTATTGATTTTAAAATATTTTAACCCATTATGCATTAACCCATTATGCAGGACTTTGTTCTCTCCTCATTCAGGGTCCAAGGCTTATTCTGTTTGCCAGGAAGAAGTGATTAAATAGGGTTTCTTTTCAGAGTGACATGGTGACATGATAGTACCATTGCTATGTACACTACATATAGTAATATCAAGTGTTGCACAGGCTACATAGAAAGTTGCATTATATTGAATCAGTATCATTCACTCAGACTGTTAGCAGCTCTCCGTGCTCATGTCTTTCATGTCACCTACTGCCAGCTCCTTTTTACTGGCGATATCGGGGTTTAAGCCTATTCCTTCTGCATGTCAAGCAGAGGCTCTACCACTGGGCCACAATGCTTCCCAAGTGCACATTGTTTCACGCTGTTCTGCTGTGATCCCTAATACTGTAAATTTCTAGAGCACTTAGTTCTGTATCTGGAATAAGGATCCATTATGTATACCGTTTGCAGGGACATGTATGCATAACTGTGTAGGGACTTATGGGCTAGCACCTATGTGTCCTTGGACTCCAATAACACTTTTCCCACACCCATCCCAGAATTTTTAGATCTGTAACTTTAGAAATATCATATATATATATTAGTAATTTGAAAGATGAATCCACATGCTGTACAAGAATGTATGGCATTATGAAAAAGAGAAGGAGACTTTTCAAGTCAACTTCCTTTCCTTTTGCAGAGCTTTGCCGTTTTAAAATCATTTATGGCTTAAAAGCTGGGCTTCGCTGACAGAGCGTGGTTTCTCCACCTTCAGAACTGGAGCTATTCTGTTTAAAGTATTTTCAAAGAACTGTCTTCCATTAATGATAACGCTCATTGTAAGATTTGGGATGCTAAATGCAACAGCGGAGTACTCTTTTGAACTTTCAACCATTAATGCAATTATCTGAATATATTTAGGACAGTTTGGAGCTCTTACTGCTGGTACTGAGTACAATGGCTGCTTTTCTCATTTGACAATAATAAGAGTTGGTTTTTATACCTCGCTTTTTCACTACCAAAGGGAATATCAAAATGGCTTACAATTATCTTCCCTTCCTCTCCCCACAACAGACATCTTGTGAAGTAGGTGGGGCTCAGTCAGTTCTGAGAGAAACTGTTCTGTAAGAACAGCTCTAACAGGACTGTGACTAGTCCAAGGTGACCCAGCTGGCTGCATATGGAGGAGTGGGGGATCAAACCCAGCTCTCCAGTTTAAAAGCTGCCACTATTAGCCATGACACTATGTTGGCTTAAAGGAATGGTAAAAACAGTGCAATCCTTAACAGAATTATACTTTTCTACATACATGAAATGGATTTAGAATAATATAGCTTTGCATAAAATGGTACTAAAGGTTTCTACATAGAAAATGCTATGATGTGAGAATAAGACCATTTCTGCATGAGGAATCTGCCCCTGGACAGCCTTTGAATATTGGTGGCTTTTAGAGCCCCCTCCACATGATGAGTCACTGAAGCAGTCAGTGCGAACTTAAATGGACTCTGGGGAATGGTGGAGGACAGGAAGGCCTGGAGGATCATTGTCCATGGGGTCGCGATGGGTCGGACACGACTTTGCACCTAACAACAGCCACATGACGATGCCTGTATTCCAAGGCTGTCCAGTAGCTGGGTCAAATTTTGGCCATTTTTAACTCATGATGAGAGAAATCACTAAAACTAGTTTTAACACCCTCAGTCATGTGTCCCACTGGTGAGCAACCAGAGATCAATCAGAGGCAAGCCTGCATGGAGTGGGAAAGGCACGATAGTCTCAGCAGCATTCACACCCACCCACCCACCCCTCTTCATTTCCTGCTTCAAGTAATTTTTTAAAAAATGGCGTGGTCCATATTGCAGTACGACCACAAAGGTAAAATATGTTGTCAGAGGTAAAATAAATCTTAAAGTGTCCACAGACTTTTGGGAATCAGGCAGGCAAAACACAGCCCCTTTTCTGTTTTCTGGAGTTGGGGAATGAGCTAGGAAAGGGGGGGGGCAGGTGATCGAGCAGCCTTCTCCTGATCATACAGGGGTCTGAGCACCTTGTTTTTAAGCCAGCCATTAAAACAAAATGTCTTTTTTGGCTTCAGTCGCCATGTGCACAACTCAGGCAGGCAAAAATAGTTCCATTTATGTCTTCTGGAGGTGGGAAATGAGCTGGGAAAGAGGGGGGAGGTGGGTGATCAAGCATCCTTCTCGCATTTTACTCCTCCGTGAGGAAATGGTCTATATATTCATTCTGTGCAGAGATTTTTTAAAATGTGAACTAAGTACCAAACATTAAGATTTATTTCAGTCCTGCATATATTGAACCAAAAGACTATGATTTACACACACCTCACAAAATTATTTTTATCCTTCAAAGAGTTCATACCGGCAGCATAAAATAAAGAGAGACAAGCTGAGATAATTAAATGATTTACACACAAGTGTAACAACGGAATTAAAAAAATATGTTTGTTACTATTGACATTTGGCTGCTGTTTCTTCTCCATTTTGACTGACTAAAATCAGTCCTTAAAAAAAAAAAGATTTTGCCTGAAAGGAATGTTGACTGAGCTCTGCATGACTCAAACTTCAGACATTTAAGAAAATGAAAAAGCTGAAATGCTTTTTGAGTGACTCATAAAGTAATTTTGGTTCTCTCTGTGGCCAGTACAAAGTTACCATTATAAAGAAAGGATTTCCTGATCTTGAAAATGCTACCAAACCATTCTCTTCTGACAAGAACCTATACTTAAAAAAAAAAAAAAAGGTTAAATGGCAGTTCACAAAGTATATACCTTAGTACTGTTTGGTTTCCAAATATTCCTGAATTCATTAACTGCTCTCAAGAATATTTACCCCTCTACATTTTTCAGCTTCCATTATTAGCTATTTTGTAAATAAACCTGAAAGAATGTATCTGCCTGCAAAATGTCCGTGGCTGCAGCAAAGGCTCTGTGCGCTCTCCTCAGGCAGTCAGCGAACTTCCTTGTAGGCAGGCAGCCGCGTAATGGTGGCAGCTGCCCGAAGCCGGCCGAGGTGGGGGGGTTGGGAGGCGCTGTGCGCCTCCTGACTCGCCAGTCCGGGGGCAAGGGGGCAATTATTGGGCCCCCCCATCCCGGACCGAGCCCTCCCCCACACCCCTTAGCACTTTATTTATACCGCTCCCCCAGAGCGGTGTAAAGATATTTAGATAAGGAGCATCCTGGTATTTTAAATAATCTCCTCTTGTGTTCTGATTTGTTCAGTTGAAAACTTCTTGCTGCTTAGAGTATACTTCTTGCCTGTTTTCCTCCGGGACATTGTCAGTTAAACCATTAGGATTATCTCTCTCTTCTCCCTACTTACAAAATGTGTTTCTCTCCTTAATAAAACTATTTTATTCTTTTAATCAGCTTGGTGCTCTGCTCTCTTCCAGATTTCAACTTTGCCAACTGACTCAGGTTAGAGTCAGAGTCAGGTTAGAGTTAGGGTTAGCTTATGCACAAGTCCATTTGGGAAGTTTGTAGGTTTACTGGGAGAGGCTGGGGGTGGGGAAGAATTTGTGATATGGTTAGGAAAGACTATCGGATGTCTAAGTATTTTTTTACATTATTGTTCGTGTAAAACTTGAGGGATTTATATTAATGTAAATTCTCAGGTTAGGGTTTGGGTTAGCTCAGGCATGGGTCCTTTTGGGGAGTTTGTAGCTTTATTGTTAACGCCAGGGGTGGGGCAGAATTTGTGACACAGTTACAAAAAGCCATCGGATGCATAAATATTTTTTGACTTTATTGTGCATGTAAATATATAGGGATTTATAATAGCTGGGAATATGTCAAACAGAACAAAGCAAAAAAGACACCCAATAGCAGAAGACAAAAACTGAGGGAAACAGATTGACACTTTTTGAGGAGGAAGATCCAAAGTTTTGTTGTTGCTGTTGTTGTTAGGTGCGAAGTTGTGTCTGACCCATCACGACCCCATGGACAATGATCCTCCAGGCCTTCCTGTCTTCTACCATTCCCTGGAGTCCATTTAAGCTCACACCAACTGCTTCAGTGACTCCATCCAGCCATCTCATTCTCTGTCGTCCCCTTCTTCTTTTGCCCTCAATCGCTCCCAGCATTAGGCACTTCTCCAGGGAGTCCTTCCTTCTCATGAGGTGGCCAAAGTATTTGAGTTGCATCTTCAGGATCTGGCCTTCTAAGGAGCAGACAGGGCTGATCTCCTCTAGGACTGACCGGTTTGTTCGCCTTGCAGTCCAAGGGACTCGCAAGAGTCTTCTCCAGCACCAGAGTTCAAAAGCCTCAATTCTTTGACGCTCGGCCTTCCTTATGGTCCAACTTTCGCAGCCATACATTGCAACTGGGAATACCATAGCCTTGACTAGACGCACTTTTGTTGGCAGGGTGATGTCTCTGCTTTTTAGGATGCTGTCTAGATTTGCCATAGCTTTCTTCCCCAGGAACAAATTCTGTTACTATCCATCTAATCTTTGATGGCAAAGAATGTGTAGAGGACTAGCATGGTCTGGTAGGTTTACAAGGGGGTAGGCGGTCTTTAAGATTGTTATGATAGGGAGGGGAGAATGGGATAATTCCTCATTGGGAGGTGATCACTGAGAATGATCAAGGATTCTCTGGAAAGCACCCAGGAAACACACTACCAACATTCATGACCTCCTGAGAACTTTTATACCTTTTCCACACAGGGGAAAAAGGCAGGCCCTGTGCTTGTATTGGAATGTGGCTAATCCTCGCTTCTACAACATTGGTAGCAGCCTGTCCCTTTCCCAGCCCTTTCCTGCTTTAGTCCCTCCATTGTCCTGTGGCAAGGGAATCCAGATATTTCCATATTCCTTTTTTTTGCTGCGAGCACCAATGGGGCTTATCCCAGTGCAGGCCCATGTGGAAGGGGAAACAATGGACCTTCCAGGCCTGTCTCCTCCCTCTCCTACAGTGTCCCAGAAGGGGGGGAATGCTCCAGTCAGCTCTGTGGCACTTTGCAGCAATCCTCACTTTGTGAAAATAACCCCCCTGCTACCACAAAGCATGGTGGAACCTCTCTGTGCTGGCTGCTTCATGTGGAGGCAGTAATCTGGGGCAGAGTGGGTCCAGTGGGGAAAATCTTCCCCTGTGACGAACTGGGATGTGGTGGGGCAAAGTGCCACCGTGCAGAATGGGTCTTAGATGACCCACTGAGCAGATATCCTTCGAGAGTAGTAATGGAGCACTAACATAGTGGCAGAGTAGAACCCTAGAATTTAACTCTTAGCAGCCATGCTCTGGAGAAGGGATTGAAAAAAATACCCCACATCCCACATAATGGCTGAGGCGGTGGCTGGTGAGGGCCAGGGCCAATCCCCGCTGGCTGCGCCGCCACTGGCACCTCCACCCATCTTCCAAGGCTGTCCCTGCTGCCCTGAGGGCAGGACCAGCCTTGGAAGATGGGTGGTGGCAGCACAGAAAACGGGGCTCAGCACTTGCTTCGCCAGCTGCCACCTACCAGTGCGTTTCCTGGGGCAGGGCTATTTCTGTTTTAGAAGAAGAAGAAGAAGAAGAAGAAGAAGAAGAAGAAGAAGAAGAAGAAGAAGAAGAAGAAGAAGAAGAAGAAGAAGAAGAAGAAGAAGAAGAAGAAGAAGAAGAGTTGGTTCTTATATGCCTTAGGGGGTATGTTTCACATAAAAAACACAATAAAGGAAAAGTACACAACAGCAGCACAGAGATGTTTAAATGAAAAGCAATACAGTTGGACTAACTAATCTAAACAGGTTCCTCAGAGCATGTGCCGAATATTTTGCAGTAACAAGATGTTGAAGGGGTTGTTAACTCCTATCCAACCTTCTGTGGATTTAGGGGAAATGTTAGATGTCCAGATATTTATGGTAAATGGAATTGGACCTAAGCCAACTTATTTTCCAAGAGTGACAAGCTGCTTCATTGAATCCCATACAAAGCTCCATCTCTGATCAGAGCTGTATAAAATGCAGAGCTCCATCTCAATCAGAGATGTATAAAATATAGTCCCACCTCTATCAGTCATCTAATAATGGCTCTAAACTTCCATGGCAAATGGGTGGTCTGGTTCAAAACAAGTTGTCCTTTGTCAAAACTGGAATGAGTCTGCTAGCTAGTTGCTAGTTAGCTAGGTCGCAGTTGCCCCTTGGCTAGGGTGCAATTTAACATCACATCCTGGGCAAGGAATTTGGGAGTGATCTTGGGTTTCTCCTAGTCTGTGGAGGCCCAGGTCACAGGGATAGCCAGATCAGCATTCTTCCACCTCTGCCAGGCATGGCATCTTATCTGTCTTCGGACCACTTGGCCACAGTGATTCATGCAACAGTCACCTCCAGGCTGGACTTCTGTAAGTCTATGTGGACCTACGCCTGTCCTTGACCCAGAAATTGCAACTGGTGCAGAACGCAGTTGCTAGGGTCTTCACAGGTACATACTGGATGGCTCATATCTAACTGTGCTGAGGCAGCTGCATTGATTACCAGTTGCA
Source organism: Paroedura picta (assembly GCF_049243985.1). Classification (NCBI taxonomy): domain Eukaryota; kingdom Metazoa; phylum Chordata; class Lepidosauria; order Squamata; family Gekkonidae; genus Paroedura; species Paroedura picta. The sequence continues at coordinate 51,349,477 of NC_135369.1, forward strand.
GCTAGGATCAAATTCAAGGTTTTGGTATTAACTTTTAAGGCCATCCGCAGCCAGGGCCCCACTTATCTGAGGGACTGCTTACCTGCTTATGCCTCCCAAAGAGCACTCTGCTGTATGGGTGCTAACCTACTGGAGATCCCTGGCCAGAGGGTAGCCCATCTGGCCTTGACCCAGGCCAAAGCTTTTTTGGTCCTGGCCCCGACCTGGTAGAATGAGCTCCTTTGAGGGCCCTGAGGGAGCTCTCGCATTTCCACAGAGCCTGCAAGACAGAGCTGCCAAGTCTACAGTTGAGGCCAGGGCCATTAAGAACTGGCCTCCCCTCCTCCTGACCAAGTAAGATCTGGCTACTCCCTATTAACCTACCGAGGTGTCTTATTATTCTCTGTGAGCGGGGGTGGAGTTGGGCTTTAGACCTCTGCCAACTTTCTTTGGTTTTACTGTGGGGCTTTATGTATTGTCAAGTGCCACAGGCTGGATATGGGAGCAGCAGGGTATACATTGAATAATAAATAAATAATAAATAAATAATAGCATGAGCCAATGTGAAATGGAACTGAATGGATCATTCTGATATAATCCTCCAGGGGCCCAAAATCTCAGACACTATAGGTGGCACTCCTTAATAAGCTTGAGGGTTTCTGTCACTGGCTCCAAGGCATATAGGGCTTTAAATGTCAAGACCAGTACCTTGACTTGGGCCTGGAAGCAATTTGGCAGCCAGCATGGATGGAGTGAGTTCAGCAGGACTATATCATTCCTGTTTTGTGTAATTTATACCTGTTCCCAATTTGATGTTTTACTTGCTACTTGCTACTTGCTACACTAAGAGATAATAACTGTATTTAAGTTTGACTATCACAAGACTTTAGAGGAGGTAGAGCTAATTGACTCTGAAGTGTGATTATAATGGGTGAAGGGTGTGTATGTATTTATGTATGGCCCTGGATTCCCTCTAGAATCTCACTGAGACAGATGGAGATTCTGCTTGAGGAAGGCTGATGAGAAACTTTAATAGTGCAAAACACGAATACTCAAGACTATTATGATTTCCTAATACTTCCCCATGTACTTTCAAAATAAAAATACAAACAGTGCAATCATTTTTCAGTCTGGTTCAAAATAAGATACTAATTTAATGATCCAAACCATTAGGAATAAAGGAGGCACAGAAATAACAGTCAAATGACATATGTTTGTTTCTTTAAAAATTTACCACTCAGATTCATCTGTACAAACTGTTAATGCTTGAATATTGTTTTTCTTTCTTCTGTCAAAGAAACCTTTGCAATAAAGCCACGGCATGTTTGTCTTTCTACTCAATCAGCAAAAAAATGTGAAATGACAATAGTTCATTGCAAAAAATAAATCCCCCTCAGTGATGACCGTATGTAAGAATGAGCTAAAACAACTTTAAAGGTTTGAATTTTAGCCCCAAAAAATAATGAAGGGCCATAACCGGAAATATTCTATGACTTTTATAAAATGAATGTTTCTCAAATAAGAGTCTGGAGACAGCTGAGGGTCTGTGCAGGGCGTCCAGGGGGTATACAAGTCCTCTTTCTGTGAGTCTCTTAAGCCCTCACACCCAGGTTATGATGAATAACTAGTGTAGGGGCTCATGAGAATTGTAGTCCATGGACATCTGGAGGACTACCCCTGAACTAGTGTAAGGAGGGCAAAGACTCTGCCAGGGTTCTCAGCTCTAGCCTGGGAAATACCTGGAGACTTTGGGGATAGAGCTGGGATTTGGGGTGGGGAGGGACCTCAGTGTTGTATAATGCTATTCTCCAGGGAAACTGATCTCTTTAGTTTGGAAGATGACTTGTTAATTCTGGGGGATCTCCAGGTCCCACCTGGGGACTGGCATCTCTAGACTCAGCATTCCACACCACTCAAAGGTATTTTTAGTATGCAGATTTTCCTGGAAATATTATAAAATACATAATCAGGCTGGACTATATGGATCACTGATCTGATCCAGCAGGGCTCTTCTTATGTTCATAACCCATTAACGAAAACCCACACAATTTTTCTTTCAACACCACTGTATTAATGACAGACAGGGTTGCCTGTTGCCAAAAGTCTGGAAACCCTAGGCATTTCTCTCTGGCAACTACCTACAGGTTTAGATCACACAGACCACAAAAAAAATGAAAGCATCTTCTATTCTCTTGGAAGCAGTGGTTTATAGCTGGTGGGAAGAAAGTAAAGTGCATTGATTGTCATGGGGTTTAATCAACAGTTTTGTTTTTATTCTGCCTTCCAAATGGTTCTTTTAAATGTTAGAATGATTTTTTTTAAAATAACTGCTATGCTGTGATATTTTGACAATGTGACATGTCCCAATCGCAGTAAAATTTCACTGACTGGAAGAAGGTGAAGCTAACCATTGTTCAAATTAATTTCTCTCAGCAGTGTTACAAAATGAGCACTCTGTAAAAAAAAAGTTACAGTTCAGCTAGTTGTACTTTATAGTACCAGCTGTGAGAGATTTTTTAAAAATATAGATCATGAAAATAAACAGCTATAGAAATGAAGCATTTACAGATTGTTGAGAAATGCAAACATAACAAAGTGTTTGTAATTGGGTGGGTGTCTGGCCAGGCTTTCATGGTGGCACAATATCCCAATTCATCCAGCCTGCCAAAGTGGTCATGATTAATGTTCAGTGAGCTATACACACTTTCCATCTTTCTCTGAATTGAGAGAAATGCAGAAACAAAGCTTAGGTTAAAACTCACCATTCATTAGCTGATATAAACAAAAACGTACCATATCTTCAGATCCCAATTTGTGCTTTCTTCATGGGTGGAGTAGGCCTGGATCCGTATCACTTCTGGATTGCTCTGGTTGATTTGAGCACTTTGAATTTGTCAGGTTGGATTCTTCTATGATTACAAGGATCATAGATCTTCCTGAGCACCCTCCTTACAGCTGCCATTTCCAGTTCTGGGAAGGAATGTTCCTGGAGCTGCAAGACCTGTGTGGAATCACAGCTATATGGGTCAGGAGGTCCAGTGACTGAAGATGCAGAAAGTGCAATTTTATCCACTCTGCACTACAACCTGCTGACCTACTTGGTTATTAGTTAGTTTATGTGTATCCCATGACACAAGGAATAAACTTTCCCTGGATCAGAATGGACCAACGAGAGGTAGAGAATTCTGCTGCAATTCCCAGCACCCCTTCACTGATGGAGCCCTGGATACAACTCAAAATATCCTACTTGAACTAGAAGGCAACTGGTTGTCTGGAGATGCTATAGATATGAAGATTAAAAGTTTGATATAAAGTTAGATTCACAACAAAACATGAGTCCAAAACAATAGGAGTCAGCTACACAAGAAGTAGCCCTAGGTGGTTCAAACTATAGCCCAAGGAATGCAAAGGAAGAAAGGCAAAGGAGAACAAAAAGGGATGTTCACATTGACCTATAGTAGAAAATGGAACAATGACCATTTTATTTGTTAGAATCACAAGTTCTGCCAAGAAAGGAAGTGCACTGTAGTGTTGAGGAAATACTACAGCTTGATGCTGAACTTCAAAATCTTGTATTTGGTGTTTTGACACAGGACATGGTAAATTATGTTGAAAGATTTTTGAAAAGTGACTGCAGAAACACAATGTTTTCTTTGAACACCCTTTCTCCCATGAGTTGTAGAAACTTATACAAAACCTGTCATATGCTCCTGGTCACAGGACTCTGCCTTAACTTAAGCTGTCAGCATGAAACATATTTTCCATATCTTAATTCATGAAGGGAGTTGTAAAACATCCCACAACATAGTTTTGTATAACTCTGGATAGTTTTGTGGAGGCCAAAACTCATCCACGTGAAGGAACTGCATATTTATGTATCTGGACAAATTGTTCAACATACCAGTAAGTCTATGTACCAAGTATCCAGTTCCACAAGATTTTGGAACACTTTTGACAATCATGCATTGCATATCAGCTGCCTTCTCTTATCTCATGTGAATGAATGAGACAACAATGGTGGAACTATTTTCTCTTATAGGCGCTATAGAAAATGTCATAAAGGGCTCTATTAAATGTTGTATTAAAAATCTCATGAAGAAGAAGAAACATATTTGTATGAATTCCTCAGTGGATTACAGTAGTTTTTGGACACAAAAGTACAACATGCAACAGAATTTCTATCAAGTGGGAAGGACTAAGGTGTATTTTGCTTTGTTCTTTATTGAATTTAAGCTGCACCTTTCTACACGAAAAGGAATCAATAAAAATTACAGTAAACCTATTTTAAACGGTTTTCTAAACCAGTAACATTAAAACCAACTTATCAGTCAATTGTAATAAATAGCAGGATACAAACACAACTCACACACACACAAACAAAAGAGTGAAGAAAAGCATCTAAAACATACTGGCATGGATCTTATGACTTTCCTCCAAGCACTCTCTATGGGGGGCATGGAGGGTGCCCTTGACCATGATTGAGTTATTGTTTGCTTCCTTGACCATTATTGAGTTGTTACGCAACATGTCAAGCAACTAGAGAGGTCTGGGGGCAAAATACACCCCAGGAGGAGAGGGAATGCCCAAGGACCCAGAAAGACCGAAGAAGCCCAGGGAATGCTGCTTCTGGCTCAGGTGGGACTCAGGTAAAGGGTCCATGGTCTGCCTGAGGTGCTGCAGACAGGGTCGAGTTGGCCTCCATGAGCTCTGGCTCCTCAGAAGGGGATTTTCCCTTAGATCACCAGCAGAAGGCCCCATGGCAAAAATCCAGAAGGGAGAAGACATTTAGGACAGCCTTGGGGCGAAAAGGGTTGGCACAGCCTGTCCAAGCCTCTGTTCTTATCCCCCCTGTGGTGGTCAGGAGCAGACTGGCACCAGAAGCTCAATCAAGAGCTCTTTCTGATGTCCAACTATAATCATTAGGATTAGAGAAGGGGGAGGGACTGCAGTCAGGGAATCGCTAATCCTGGGGTCAATGTTAATGGAATTTTAAATGCCTTCCATATAGTCTTAGTCTTTTGATTACCAAGAGGTACTTTGGAAACCAGGTATTGGTTGGAAAGCAGAATAATAATCAGAGAAGTAGTATGGTATAGTGGCCAGTGTTGAACTAGTACTGGAGAGGTTTGAGTTCAAATCCCCATTCAGTTGTAATGGCCACTGTGTAACCTTGGGACAATTACTCAGCCTATTTTACCTCACATGGCTGTTCTGAGAAAATGGGAGGAAGAGAAAATTAGTTGTATAGTTTAGGATTGTATTAGTTTAGGATGCTTTGAGCTGATCCTACGTTGAGCAGGGGGTTGGACTAGATGGCCTGTATGGCCCCTTCCAACTGTATGATTCCATTATTCTATATAGGATGACATTTGACTAATTTAGTTTTATTTATTGGCAGTCCAAATTGAGATTTTAAATATTGTCTTATTTTACATTCAGTTTTATTTGGATTGTATGCATCTTGAGTGCTGCAAGGTAGAGAGGCAGTTGATAAAAGTTTTCCAAGCAGTAAAATAAATAAATAAAACCATGGACAGGATCCTTAGCTCCTTGAAGGATGGGAAGATGTCAGAGAGAGTGAACAGCACAACTTTTTTGACAGACACTAAAGGAATCGTGAAGGAATTTATCTGGTTTCCCTGGGGGATTTATCAGCACTTTGCCAGATACTTCCACCTCACTCTCCCCCCCCCCCCACACACACCTTACACATCTTCCTCTGTCCTGTTTTTTCCAGCTTCTTCCCCAACATGAACTGATGTGATTAACCTATAGAGATCCACTATTTCAATATCTAATTTTTGATTAGCTAAAGTATACTTTATCATTTAGAGCAGTGGTCCCCCACCGGGGACCAGTCAACACTTGGCAATTTTACTGAGGCCGGGGGGGGGGGGGGGGAACGTCGTCGCCTGAGCCCCTGCTGTGCTTGCTTTCCTGCCAGCACCTCTGACTTCCTGCCACCCGTTGTGGAGTGCTGCCAGCAGCAGTTGCGCAGTGCTACACCCAGGGTGAGTCAAAGTCATGATGGCTGCTGGAGAGCACCAAATGTGAGCCGGCAGCAGACTGGCAGGGCAGCCCCCAAGGCAGCAGCTGGGGAGGATGACAAGGAGTAGCTGCGGCCCGGTACCAACTGATCCACTGACCGGTACCGGTCTACAGACCAGGGGTTGGGGACCACTGATTTAGAGTACAACCATGTGAGGAAAATTCAAACACATGGTGCAAAGTTTCTTACTGGAATGGAATGTACAAGGTAACAACATTGAAAAAGTTAAAAGCTTCACATAATTGGGAATATTTTTTCACCATAATGCAAATTGGGCTACACAGAGGAAATATGCAATCACATCTGCAAAAACTAGTTCCCTGGCAATCACACATTTCTTCTACACCAGAGGTAACCAGTACATGCCAGGAGCCCTCATTCAATGGGAAACTAAGTGCCCAACTGCTTTATGGCATCCCTATTTGGATCAACACTTTTAACCAAGCAGTTGAAAGTCTCCAAACTATCTTCCTTCGTAAAATCCTTGGGACCCCGAAATGTGTCCTTTATGCAGTCCTACGTCTAGAAACCAGACAAAGACTATTGGAAACTAGAGCATGGTTGTTAACAATCAAGGTCTGGCTTCACATTCATTTTAGATCTGACTCCAACAGTCTAATTTCCCTTATGCTATCTGAACATGAGTCATCTACTTGGTTAAGACACATTGAGGGAAAAATTAAATCTATAGGAATCTCTTTAGACTCCTTGTACCTGGTATCTGAAAAGACTGCATGTGATCCAATTAAATGCAGACTGTTAGACATAGAACTGCAGGTACTTAGCAGTAAGGCTAGAAATGTTTGGTCTCCATTGAGCTTGGGGATCTCACCAAGCTCTCAGCCCCTAGCTGCGTATTTCTACCATCCAATCATCCCACAACAGCATAGAGCATTCACATTAGCTAGTACTAATGCTCTACCTTCTGCTGTGCTGTATGGGAGATTTCAACAGATCCTGTATTCAGCTAGGTTGTGCCCCTGTGGACAATGTTGTATAGAATCAGTTACACACGTTTTCTTCCATTGTCCATTTTATTCCTCGATCCGAGTTAAATTTCTTAACTCAATGCTGTGTAAAAGAGAACTGCATTCAGATGAAGGTAAGATTAAGTTTCTTTTGACATCCCAGAACCCTGATATAATTGAACCAGTTGCACAGTTTTTATATCTTGCCATTAGAGATCGTGAATGTATTTTGTCCTACTCTAAAGCATGATCCCTGCCTTTGTTTTCTCTGTATAGCAGTGGATCCTTTTGCACTTTCCCTCCTTATATTGTACTTTTATATGCTATTAAAAGCTTGTTGTTGTTGTTGTTGTTGTATTAAAGAATCATTGAACTGAAATATATATTCATCCTGGCTCTACAGTGGATATGCTGGTGTGGTTTCCATGGGGCAGAGGGTCCAGCATCAGCAGAAAGGTAGCAGGATGCCTTCCCTTTCTCCCATTTTAAAGGCAATCCCAGCCAAAGCCCTTATGCTCATTGGCACATTTAAATGTTGCTGGATACACCCATCGTGACACAGGAGTCAGGTAGCATGCACACCCCTGAAGCGCCAAAAATGCTCCTAGCACCCCTGGCACACTCTCTGAAACTCCTTCCAGCCCCTCTGAGAAGCTGTAGACTTCCAGAGCACTCCCAACGTGCCCTGCAGACAGACAGCCCTGCAGGGATGGGCTTTAGCATCAAATATCAAAAATTAGTTCATTTTCTTATTTTAATCGCTCCTTGATTGGATACAGGGTGTAGAGGGAAGAAAGGCTGAAGTGCTTTTTTACACGCTGGTAATGATAATACATTATTGACATAAAACTAGCAAGGGGCAGATACATTCAAAGGGGGTGAATAATTAAAAATGATTTTAAATATCCTGGATCTAGCACAGAATACAACCATTACAAAATTCAGCCACACACATCATTTAATATGTGTTGGATGGGGGGATGTTAACTGAGGGCCAGGCTGGGAGCTGTGCAAAAGGATTCCTGCCAGCCTCATGTTTGAATCAGGAAAGAGTGGGGGTGGGGTTCATCCCCCGATTCCCACCCTCCAAAAATAAATCAGGCATCTCAGAGGCTCTTACATCAGTGGCTGTATACAGCTATCAGCTCTCAGGCTCTGTGTATCAGGAGCAGAGGCCTGGTACAGTGTACTATTGAAATTAACAAGAATAAAAACTTCAGCCAATGCTTAAACGCCAACCATGGCCATTCTGATAGCTTCTTGACCTAAGTGATTCTGCTGGGAGACTCCCCTGTTTTGTTTGTTTGTTTTTAATTGATCTGTTTTAAGAGTGCAGCCAGAAATTCCTATATTCTATCCCACAAATCTGCTGATATCCCCCACAATAGAAAAAGTATTACTCATCCCCCGCCATCTACTAATCACATCAAAACACACAAACTACAATAAGACAATGTTATCTACACAAACATCTGCGCACAGGCATTTCCAGAACCTGTCAACACATGATGAGAAGGGTATGCCCTATATACTACTGCTTGCATATGTGGTGGAATGCTTGTTAGCAGCAAGCACATTCATCCTAATTTAGAATGTGAATAGTTAACTGACAAAATGTGTCTCATGTCCTTATTTGGGGTACTGATCTAATGTGCACGTAAGATTTTTAGCCAGTGGCATTTCTGAAAAATCCAAGCCAGAATCTTCTTTAATTATGGGCTTTTCTTCAAGTTGCAGAGTAGCATAGCTTGCTGCAGTCCCATTAAAATGAATGATAAATCAAGTAGTCTACCAGTATAAACAACCTCCTTTCCATCAGGAGAAATATTATATTCAAGATGTCATTAAGAAATGGATGCACTTGAGGAAATGAGAGGAGTTATGTTAAACAAACCTTTCAGGGATATTTTCTCATTATAGGTTTTATCTTGCAAGTCCTTGCTTGCTGTAAGAGAGGGAAATAGTTCCTTTGCTTCAGGGCAACTGCGAATCAGCGGAGTTTAAAGCACAAGGTTTAGGCCTCTGCATGTTCCTTCCATATATCTTTCAGAATATATGGCAAAGAGAAAGCAATGAAGAGGAAGAATGCTGAGAGAATGACAGGGAAATGTTGCATCTCCTGACTGACAAGATGCCTGCAAAGGTTTTTTGCATCATTCATCTGTCCCTGGCTGCTGCTACTAGATATTAAGGCAATGTTTCTTCCCTTCTCAGATAAGACCAAAATGAGGCTAAATAGAAGTGCAAACTTAAAAATGTTAGTGAGGAACATTTGATATCTTCTGGCCGTAGACAAAAAAAATTCTTGGAGGCTAACAAGACCACAGCACTTTTAAGAACACTTCATCCATCTGGGTTTTGGATCGGAACTCTCCACACAGCAGTAAGCCCAATGCACAAAGGATCTCAAATGCTGGTAGATTTGTGCACATTATTAGGAGTGGAGGTTTTGGCAGCTTCACTGCTTATGATGAAAGAGCCTGCATGCCTGTGTCTATTCCCACAGCTAATACACTTAGAATACAGGTAAACAGGTCTCCAGAGTTGAGAGCAATGTTTTTTATTTATTTAAAAACCACATTTGCACACTGTCATCTCCCCCAGCCCCCCCCAAAAAAGGGGGCGGCAGGGGAACTTATAAAACTAACCATGCAATTCTGAAGATTCCATCTTGGGAAAAAAACTCTACTGGACAGGCCAAAATATGGTTCGGAGTAGATCTGACTGAAATTGCTCTCAAAGGGAGACATTCTAAACTGGCCCCCCTCAGCCTCCCTTCCTACAGCCATCATTGCAGGTTCACCCACCCACCGGGCCACCAGTAAGCATTGATTTATTGTTCTCCCCAATGTTCTATTGTTCATAATGTTATTGTTATTATTGAATAATATAAACTGAGATGATATGTTAGTATTGTTCCTGTTTGATGCAAACCGCCCTGAGCCTTCGGGGAGGGGGGAAAAAAACAAACAAATAAGTCCAGTTAGATACTTGTTTTATTCAGTGGACTAACTGAGTTTACTCCAAGGAAGTCTTTTTAGGATTACAGCCAAAGTCATTTAAATCTTTTGAAGAGGGGATTGTGGGCTTTGCAGATTGTTCCTCCAACTTCAGATTTGTGCTTTGTTCAGCTTGTTTCTGGGGAATCTACTGAACTCCAGAAAGAAAACTTAGTGGATTCAGAGTATTGAAAAAGTTTAAATATGCAAAAGAGCAGAGCACTGGCTGCTTAAAGAATTAATAGTATTCTTCAGAAGAGAAACAACTGTGTAACGAGAGAGAGAGAGAGAGAGCTAACAGTATGACTCACCGTGGCTCTTCATTACCTGAAGGAAAACAGGGAGAAGTGTGCTCAAAGGAGCAGGTAGTCTCCAATTGAGCCAATCAGGACACAGGAGATTCTTTGGAAAATATCAGGAAGTTCCCAGGTCTAAATATGCCAGCAATGCATCTCCTTCAATACTTCCTGTAAGATATTCTTCATATATGTTGTTGAGTCATGTAGACCAGTGGTCCCCAACCTTTTTATCACCGGGGACTGGTCAACACTTAACAATTTTACTGAGGCCCAGGGGGGGGGGGATAGTCTTTTGCTGAGGGACGTCGCCGCCTGAGCCCCTGCTGTGCTTGCTTTCCTGCCAGCGCCTCTGACTTCCTGCCGCCCGCTGTGGGGTGCTGCCAGTAGCAGCTGCGCAGTGCTACACCCAGGGGGAGTCCCAGTCAGGATGGCCTCTGGAGAGCAAAGTGGCAGTGCAGCCCCCGAGGCAGCAGCCAGAAGGAGGACAAGGAGGAGCCACGGCCCGGTACCGACTGATCCACGGACTGGTACCAACTTCTCTGGACCAGAAGTTGGGGACCACTGATGTAGACTACAGATCTTGTCTATTCCAACACAGTGGACTATGGCAAAGTGGGAAGTGGGAATGGTCTGATTCATTGTACCCATTCATTTTTGGATGCACCTCCAGATTTGTATGGTAGAGGAACACCTATATACTCAATGGCATATGATATGCATGCTACATGTGGCTACTGAATTACAAGGAAACCCAATAAAATCCATACCTCACTCCAAGAGATCTCAGTTGACTTTTTTTAAAGTAGAGAAATGCAGCAATACTTTAAAAGTTTGAAAATCGATACCACTTTAGGATGACAAAATAGCAAAGCAAAAGCGCCTTTGAAACTACAACTGTGCATAATGCCCAAGGCAAAATGCAGTGGCACCTTGTCTTTGTATAAGCTGATGAAATTATATGCATTTAACCATGCAATCTCAAACAGATTTATAGCCTTCTAAGTCACTGACTTAGGTGTGACTCTGCTTGGGAATGCTTTTGTAAGTGTTCACAACGAGAAACTTGCATCAACAAGAGAAAGCAATAAAAATTGAAAATGGGTTTGCTTAAATGCACAAACAACTGGAGGAAATTCCATAGATATATGTTTTAAAAAATAGCAGAAATCTCAATGGAGTAAGCAGCACTTCCTTTGTAAACTTACGGGCTCTGATTTATCTTGGACTTCCTTCAGGGACAGACAAGGTCATTTCCTTTCTGAAACATTCCATCAGAATTCAGTGTCTTCTTGCCAGTTTTCCTCTGGGTATGTGTCTTACAGTTCCTATATAACAATCTGTGACACAAAATACGTGTAGATTGCATTTCTGGAAAACAGAAGGCATCTAGAATTTCCTGCTGTGCTGATAAACCAAGAGTGCGGTCTCCAGACGAACATTGAAGCAGGCCATTATAGTGGTAGGATCAAAGACAAACAGTCCTTATTTTCTCTGAGACTTCTCAGAGGTGTTTTTAAATTTAGAGTTTTAAAATTAGCTGGCATCAGGACAAAAATATACACAATAATAAAGGGATTTCAAATGAATTAAGCTTATGCACATGGCTTGCATTAAGATCTGAATTGTCCTGGATTTATTTCATACTTGGATTTTGAAACTGTAGCATCGTGAACATAGGACACCTCAGCTTTGCTGCAGTCTGACAAAAGGTTTTATTCAGCTCTCTTGCCCAGTCTCTCTCTGGCGGGGCCTTCTTACAGTCAGCTTTTCATGATAGCTTACTCAGCTCCAAACTGCTCTACAGGAGCCTTGCAGGGCCCAAACTGTAAGACCTGCAGACCAATAACTTGCCCCCCTAGAGGCTACTTGTATACATTACAACATAAATTTCATGTTGCTGTAGTCCTTTTTAGGTTGCACTTCCCTAACTAACACTCACTATCATTTGTATTGTATGCATGGTGGCCAGTTTCTGCAGGTCACACCAATGTTACCCTATTTAGGGATGCCAGTCCCCAGATGGGACCTGAGAATCATCTGGAATAATAGGTCATCTCCAGACTAAAGCGATCAGTTCCCCTGGAGAAAATGGCTGCGTCAGAGGGTAGCCTCCATAGTATTACACAACAGTCAGGTCTCTCCCCATCCCGAATCCTGTCCACTCCTTGCTTCAGGTATTTCCCAACCCAGAGCTGGCAACCATCTGTTCACTGGGGGTATAAGGAAAAATCGTATAAGGAAAAATCTTCCCAGAGTGATTGGAGGGCTATACAAGTAGCTAATCTCAGAAAGACTCCAGATTTTTCTATAAAATTGTACGTTAATATTTTAGAGCTGCAAGGAAATCCTGACAAGAGAGAACAGACAATGTGTCAACACAGAGCAGAGCTGCCTGTTGACTCATCTTTAAGAAACTGGCTATATTCTGTTACCGGTCCTTCTAGCTAACCCAGCTCCTTTCCTTTCCTTTCCTTTCTTTCCTTTCCTTTCCTTTCATTTGTTTACTAGTCCTATGAACTTGGAGCCATCTGTAAAAATGCAATATTGGAATAAGATTTTTAATGTTTTATTATCTTAACTATCTGATTGATCGTGTATATTTAATTGTAAACTGTACCATTGATGATTTAATTTGATGATTTTTGTGAACTGCCCAGAGCCCATCTCTTGGGGAGGGCAGTATGTAAGCCCAATAAAGAAAGAAAGAATTTCAGACACAACTGGCCTGAATTGTTGCATGCTAATTATTAGTAGACATACTTAATTGTTGTTCCATATACTTTGTTTCAGAAAAAAAGAAAGAGGAAATTTAAGCCTGTGCCTGCATGTGTTCCCGCGCCTCCCCCCCTTCCCCCGCAGCACGGATGCTGCCATGCATAACCCTAGTTGCTACTAGTCATAGGATCAAAAGAGAAACATAGGGCATAAGGAGGCTATCCATTCAAAACCACTAGTTCTGAAGTTCAGCAGAAATTAACCACTCACCAGTGGGGAAGAAGGATTGATTTCAATATCAAGCAGGGGAAATACTCACTACAAGTTTCCAAGTGTGTTTTAAGACTATGTTTCCCTCATGACAGCCAGAGGTTGAGTTGGTTCTGTATAACCTAATCTGAAACACAGCAGGAGGGACATGGTTCCCACTTCTCTTCTTCTTGCCTGCCCTTGGACTTGACATTTTCACACATGACACTTTCAGACTGAAAAATTGCTGTCTATCCTGCATATGTGAGTTCAAACAGAGAAGGATGACAATAAGAATTATTTCCCTGAAAGCTTTTTATTTGGCCAATTATTCAATAACTGGATATTAGAACCTGCTCCCAGAACTGAGGGTCCGCATAAGACATTGCGAACCTTCTACTTTAAGCACACAAATTTATTTATTATTTAGTTCTTTGATTTTCACATTGCTCCTCTCATTCAAGTTGTCTCGGAGGACTACTGACCGCTGAATCCTTTGGATGATGAAGGGTGAAATTCCAGACCCTAGAGAGGATAGAGTCGAATGCCTTAGACCAGGGGTAGTCAACCTGTGGTCCTCCAGATGTTCATGGACTACAATTCCCATGAACCCCTGCCAGCATTTGATGGCAGGGGCTCATGGGAATTGTAGTCCGTGAACATCTGGAAGACCACAGGTTGACTACCCCTGCCTTAGACCATTGTTAGTCAAACATGCCCAACTAAAAAAGCAGACAGATGATTTACAGGAGTTTCAAAATGTTAGTAAACACCAGTGCAGTCCTAAACAGAGATACATCCTACTTAAATCTATTGAAGTGAATGGGCTTAGAAGTGTCTATCTCTGTTTGGGAGTGGCCTATAACAAAACCAGCTGAGGTAGCAAATAGTGCAATCATGCAAATACACCGTGACTTACATCACTGTGGATAATTAGGTGTCCAGATGCACTGAGGGCTCATCCAACTGCCTTGTTAGGGCTTGTCTAACTGCCTGGAACTTGTCAGCGACATCAATACATCTTCCTCACAGGCTGTTTAGTTGACGTTTATCAGGGTGGAGTCAGCACTTCCTCCTGCAGTCCCAGCTCTTTGAATAAGCAAGTGCATGAAATTGATTTAATGGTTTACTATTTTTGAAGTAGTCGGGGATCCCGCAAGGGTCTTCTTCCGTTATGGCCTGAACTATTGTACAAGGCTGAATTTAAAATAACAATGCTGCATTTTTAAAAAACGAGAGGGCAAATCTGAGGGGGGGAAATGGAGAAATATTGGCAAGTTATATACCACCTTAAGCTTGTGGATTTTTTGTTTGCTTGTTTATGAGGACTAGGAGTTGCAACATTATGACATCTTTCAAAGTTAGCTTCACCAACAGATTTTGATTTCAGTCAAGAGTTTCCTGCAAGTGAGGCGCAGTTCAGGAATTTGGTTATCAGACGTTTTATACTGACCTGGATAACCCAAGCGACCCCGATCCCATCAGATCTTGGAAGCTCAGCAGGACAGATCCTGGCTGATATTGGGATGGGAGACCCCCAAGGATTTGGGTGGTGGAACCCTAGGGGTCATGATACAGAGGCAGGCAATGGCAAACCACCTCCAAACATCTTTTGCCAGTCTGCCAGACAATCCTGGGATATCTTGGCTATACCACACCTGCCCTACAATCAACAAATAATAAATACTAGAAATAGCAATCCAGGATAGTTCTACTAAGCATGTTTGGATTACTTGTCATTACTGATCTCGCCCTTTAGCCAGATATAAACCTTCAAAGTGACAATCTATGAACAGTTAAGAGTGACTGATGACAGAGTGAACATGAAATAACAAAAACACTCGTAGCCAATAAACATTAAACAAAACAAAATTCAGACACTAAAGCCAAAAAAATGCTGCCAATGCCCTGGGTGATGTATTAAATTGATGCCTCCAAGATAGCAGTGCAAGCAGATAGAAGCTATTATCGAGCAAAGTATTCCAATGCCTGGGAGCCACCACAAAGCAGGCCCTCTCCGTAGGGTCAGCCACTTTGCCTTCCAAAGCTGAACTACTTGAAGTAGGGCTTGCCAGAAGATCTTCATGCAAAGACAGGTCCATACAAAATCAGGCATTCGTTCCATAGAAAAATGGTAGCAGAAATTTTCTAACAGTATTCCTGGGGGGTGGCAGTGGAAGTGGAGGAAGTGGGGGGGGGGTTCTATATAACTCTAAATGCCTAGAAAGTGTAGAACAAAAAGCTAAGAGGCTGGGAGCCAGGTGGCATCAGCAGCTGCAATAAATTTTACAATGTGTTTGTACAAAACTGTGTCCAATAGAGATCTTTTGGGATGGATTAAGGAGATCATGAAAGAATTTTGCAGCCTGCTCTCCACAAGTCTGGAATTTCACACAGAGCTCCAGGTCAGATTGTGAGATTTCCAGACAGATGCAAGCCCCAGCACCTCTACATTTTAGAAATTTAGCACTGGGTCAGTGTTCTTCACCAGACCTTCATTTCAACAGTTTATGAAGAGAACACAAAAATGCAGAAAATATCAAGTATCATACTATACACTATGCTACTAGTGAAGGGTATGTGCTGCTTCTGTGCTTTGTGTTCCATTCGGACTCGCGGCAGCTCACAATAAAACAATAAAAACCAGTACAACCCCATTAAAACCCATTACAATTAACATTAAATAATGAGCATTTAATAATTTAAATAATGAGAGTTCTATCCCCCCAACCTCTTCCTCTGTCCAACTATAGAGGGCCAAGAGCTCTTTCTCGTTGGGAGTGAGGGTCCAGATTTACCACCAGGTTGGGGCCTGGGCCAAAAAGGCCCTGGCCCTGGTCAAGGCCAGGTGAATGTCCTGGGGGCCTGGGTCAGCCAGCAGATTCCTACCCACAGAACATAACATCCTGTGGGAGGCATAAGTAGATAGGCAGTCCCACAGATTAGGGCCCAAGCCATGTATAGCCTTAAAGGTTAATACCAATACCTTGAACTTGATCTGGAAACAGACTGGTAACCAATGAAGTTGATGAAGAACCGGCTGAATATGGGCCATCCAAGGTGTTCTAGTGAGTACCCTTGCAGCTGCATTTTGTACCAGCTATAATTTCCAGGTCAAAGGCCACACAGAGCGAGTTACAGAAGTCTAACCTAAAAGTGACTATTGCATGGATCACTGTGGCCAAGTGGTCAGAGGACAGGTAGGGCGCTAGTAGCCACGGTTGGCACAGATGAAAAAACGTCACCTGGGCTACCTTAGTGACCTGAGCTTCCACTGAAAGGGTAGCATCAAAAGTCACACCCAAATTCCTAGCGGTCGGTGCAGGTGTTAATGACTCCAATACCAGTACCTCCCCCCCCCCCACACACACACACCCTTGTTCCTTTCTTTATGTTACATTTGAATGATCTACAAGGAAGTTATAAATCCACCACTTGGGCTGGAATGCAACGGAATGTTTGTCAGCCTTTCAGTGATTCCTGTTCCTTCTTCTACCAAATGATCCTTCAGCATTAGCTGCATCTGATCCACTTCCCACCCTTATAGTTAATTGGTATTGCAGTATTAAATTATAAAGCCAAGAAGGTCTTTGGGAACGTGATGATGTTTTGCTGATAAATACCCATAACTACAATCTGGTTTTAATTCAATATAAGGAACTGAAAAGAATGATGGCTTGTTACATTAAAATTCAGGGGTAGTCAAACTGTGGCCCTCCAGATGTCCATGGACTACAATTCCTGTGAGCCCCTGCCAGCGAATGCTGTCAGAGGCTCATGGGAATTGTAGTCCATGGACATCTGGAGGGCCGCAGTTTGACTACTCCTGCATTAAATCGCCAGTGATGCTGAAATAATTCTTTTTTATAGTACCTGAGCAGTCACAGTGAAAATCGATACCAAAAGCTCCTAACTCGTGCAGGTGCTTTGGAACTGGCATTTATTGCTTTAGTAATGAAATGCAGCGATACATTTGCCAAGGAGACAACACTGGGTTTGACTCGCCAAACGTTTGTTTGATGAATGCTCTAAATCTGATGGGTTTATACAGATGCTCCATTTCCCAAATATACTAATAGCTAATCTTGAGAATTACTCATCAAAAACTTTCATACTACTGGAGACTTTCCCTGTGAATGTAAATCTTCCTGTGAGATGCTATTGCATTTATTTTAGGAGACTTGCTGGAAAATATGGTACGTTTCTTAGGCCAAGGACATAATTTGTCACATTCTGATTGTGATTTGAGATGTCTGAGAACTATGGCAGGTAAACAAACCATTTCCAACCACCCAAATAATTCACAAACAGAGCCTTGGATCTCTTTACCTCACTGCCATCCAAGGCAAGCACTATGTCAAACAGCTTTGTGGCTGCGCAAACGATGTATGGCTGCATGGTAGAATTAGGGCTGCCAGATGGTGTCAACAAAATACTGAACAGACTTAATAAAGAATTGTTGACCAAATGCAAACACACACACACACATACACACACATGAAAAATGCCTTGGCCCTTTAATAAAAGCAATAGTTGCCAACTCCAGGTGGGGAAATTCCTTAAGATTTGGGGGCAGAGCTTACTTGTAGAAATGACCCTTTGAATTTTTTATGGCATGGAGGTAAAGAAGGTCATCTTAAAGCTCTATTAAAGAGATTGTATTATACTCTCCAAAGTATACAAGTAAAAATATATATATATATATACACTAGGGGCAAAGCCCGTTGTATCCAGGAATACAACGGTGCTAGAACTTGGCGGTGGGAAGAGGAAGGGAAGGAGTTGTCCAGTCTGCAAGGATATGGGGTTGAATGTGTGTGTTGCGTGGGAGGTTTGGGTGGTGTGGAGACAAATGAGGGCATGGGCGTCAAGATATGGGTGTCAAGAACCTGTGGTGTGGAATGTTCATTGAGTGTGGGAAAAGACTGACCTTCAGGAATTGTGGCATAGTGGATACAGATGAGCTTTCCAGAGCCATGTCTTCAGATATGTGAAGGCTTCGTGCCTTCCGATTAGCCCCTCACCCGGACCAGCCCTGCCCACTCTCCGCCCACTTATCCCTTAACCAATTATGTATGGCTCCCTGAGCCGTTTAAAGATTGTGGTGTGTGTGTGTGTGTCACACAAGTTTTGCTACACCTGATGGTTTAAGTCAAGTTCTCTCAAATTCTTTCAGCTTCCAATCCAACTGGGGTGCGGGGAAGCATATAACATAACACCAACCACTCCCGCCCCCCACCAGCACTCCCCCCAAAAAAGCTTGCTGATGCTTAAGTGGACCTGTCCAAGTTGGGGAGGGAGGGAGTCCCTGCTAGCAATTTTTAATATGTTGTTATTTTCTTTGATACTAGTAGTAAAGTGTTCTGTAATAAAACGGGTGCTAGCTCATGGTTTGGTCTGGGTTTAATACCTCACTTGGAAGACGGCAACCCTGAGAGGAAGTCTCTCTGTGCATAGTAGTCTTGACCCTAGTTAGACTTATGCACACCTGGGTAGTGTGGAATTCCAGAACATGAACCTACACCAATCTGGCAACCTTACCTCCTCTCTGCAATGTTTTCTTGATGGCTGGTTAGTCAGCTGCAGAGGCATTATACCCTTTTGAGCTCCACTTCTAAACCTCAAGAAATATTTTCAGACCAGGGACAGCCAACCTCCAGCTGGGGCCTGGAGATCTCCTGGAATTGCTGCTCATCTCCAGACTATAAAGGCAGAATTGGCTACTTTGGGGGTGGACAGAACTGTTGTGAAAAAGAAACTTTTAAGGCCTCTCACACAGCCTGTTGTGGAGATAAGGCCTACTCCACAGGGTTGTTACACAGATGAAACAGGAGACAAAAGAACCCCCTACAGCATTATCCAGTTTTATATGCACAACAACCTTGCACACTAGGCCTCAAATGTTGAGAGAGTGGGGGAAAAGAGAAATGCATGGCCTAGTGAGGGGCACTCTGGTGCATTCGCTGCCAGTCTCCCCTGACCACCACCAGGAGAGGAGGTTGGTGGGCCTCCCTTGGGGGGGGGAAGGAAATTCTTGCCACAGCCCCCCCTGCCCTGAAATGGCCCGCTGAGGCTTGGAGAGGCAATGGCAGGCCTTTTTGGGACAAGGGGGAGTGCTGGTGGAGCGGTTGCCCGGGGTTAGGTACTGAGAAAGAGAGTTACTGCCAGCACTCCCCACTGCCCCGAAAAGCCTTGCCATGGCCTCTCCAAGCCTTGGCGGGCATTTTCAGGTTACAGGGGCCCAGGAACTCCACGCCTCCCCCACCTACCAAAGGCTGCTGGGAGGCTTGACCGAGGGGGGGGGAGGAAAGGAGTCCCCACAAGCACTCCCCCCAGCAGTACTTGAGCATCCCTAGTCATGATCCACAGCTACTTGCATCCCAAAATCATCAGCATCCAGGATCTGTACATAATATACTCAGAATACAGGTCAATATTGGCCCATACAGGGAACTGCTAATCATTCTTCAAGCCTGCACTGTACACACTCTCTGCCTCTTCCAAACAATGCATCCATTGAGATCAGGTCTTTCACTTCTCCCCTTAGGGGCAGCTATTACGTAGTGTGATCACTTCCCCCACCCCCTCCAGCATCTACACAGCTTCAAACACAACCAGTAAGGCATATAGACTTTTCACTTTTTATTTCATTTTGATTCTTCCTGGCACTTTTGCCCTGGTTTGTCTTTTGAATCACCCAGAAGTTCATAAATTTCAACTTATTTATATAGTGTGGCTGATAATTGTTGTCATAAATTGCCCCAAAGAGGATTTAAGAGAAATATCATTCTTCTCCTTCCTTTGCTTGCTTGAGGAAAAACAAATACATTGGTTCCCAGGTGGAATAGGTTCTGAGGAAAGTCGTTTGTCTATGCCTGTTTGGCATCATGACATTTTAGAAAAAATGTTTTCAGGCTACATTTAAACTGATATAGATGAATAATGGGATTACTCATGTGACTCTTACTTGCTGCTCCATAGAATCCTCTTCATTTAGAACTGTGCCTCCCTTCTTTCCCGGTAAAGTATGCTGTAACTTAAAAATCATGCACCAGTTTGTTCAGAGAGATTACTTTTTACTTCAAGCAGCTACCTTTGATCTGATCCTATTTCACTTCATCTGAACTTTTCAAAATTAAATAAGGAAAATAAGTGATCTTAACTGAACATCTGTGTAAACAATTCAGAAGATACACATATTGTTTCATTGTTTTAGATGGAAAGTGTATGCAATTATTGGCTAAGGAGAAGAAAAAAATGTTCTATGGTTTTAATAAACAATGCAATTGCGAGTATTAAATATTCAAAAGGAATTCCCTGGCAAATGATAAAATTGGGAAAGCAAAGACATCCTTCAGATGTAATGCCAGAACACGGTTTGGTGTCCCATGAATAACTCTCAGAGAATCTTTGGTTTTATGTTTGTCCCACCCTTTTCTTCATGTGCAGTAATCTGATTAAAATCTTCTGCTTTCACAGCAAACCATAATTTGTTGTTACATCTGAACCACAAACAGTATTTTTGTCTCTTTCCTGTTGAACAAGGTTGCATACTTTCATTTATGTCTAGTTTGGAAGCCTGGTTTATAGGACACAAGAAAGGCAGAAGCTGTGAGCATCTGTGTTGCAGGAGATCAGTTCCTGATGTCTCCACTTAAAAGAATCACATAGTAGTGATGTGAATGACCTCCACCTGAGATGATGATTCAAGTCTTAGGCAGGTTCATATATTGAAGATCCCTGCAGCATCAGACTAATGGCCCAACTAAGTCAACCTCTTAAAATCATAGAGTTGGAAGGGGCCATATGGACCATCTAGTCCAGGGTTAGTCAAACTGCGGCCCTCCAGAGTCCATGGTCTACAGTTCTCACGAGCCCCTGCCAGATGTCCATGGACATCTGGAGGGCCGCAGTTTGACTATCCGTGACCTAGTCCAACTCCCTCCTCAATTCAGAATCAGCCTAAGGCATCCAGGATAAGTTTCTGTCCAGCTGCTGTTTGAAGACTGCCAGTGAGGGGGAGCTCACCACCTCCTTAGGCAGTTGATTCCACTGCTGAACTATTCCAAATGTTCCCCCCGCCTGATATCTAGCCGATACCATTCTATATGTAGTTTAAAGCCATTACTGCAGGTCCTATCCTCTGCTGCCAACAGGAAGGGCATTTCTGCACTTCAGTAGAAATAGCGTTATACCAGCTGATATTATTGCGCCTCCGGCTACTCTCGTAATCTGTTCCTCCATGGAGAGGGAGGCATTGAAGATCATACCCAGGTTCGTGGCAGAGTGTGCTACTAGTAGCTGCACCCAATCCAGGTAGTACAGTTGCACTTCCTTGTCAGGTCCCTTTCTACCAAACTACAGGAACTCCATCTTTGAAGGATTGGGTTTCAGATGGCTGTGCTAAAGCCAGCCTATCATTGCTTCCAGACATCCAGCTAATGAGTCTGGAAGTGAGTCAGGATGGCCATCCATCAGGAGGAGGAGCTGGGTGTCATTGGCATATTGATGACATCCTAGTCCAAACCTCCATATCAGCTGGGCAAGAGGGTGCATGAAGATGTTGAATAAAACAGGGGTCAGAATCAATGGCCTGTAGTTTCCTGGGTCATCTCTCCTCCCTGTTTTGAATATTGGGATAACATTCACCTTCCTTCAGTCTTCTGGCACCTCTCCAGTTCTCTAAGAGCTCTCCAGAAAGTTCTTTGAGTACTCTCAGAAGTACACTATCCAGCCCAGGGTCCATTATGTAACTCACAATGGCCAGCTGGAAGATCTGCACCCCTCCTCCCCAAGCAAGAACATACTTCCTCCCTTACCAGAAATGCCTCTTGCCATGCTAAATCTTTTGCAGCTGCTTCTAACCAGCTGTCTCTTTAATCTGTATTGTCCTAAGGAAAACTGGATTACTTATAGATGAAGTTATCAAAAATTAGTGGAAGGAATATTAACATACTCAGATATGCAGATGAGACCACATTATTGGCAGAAAACCATGAAGATTTGAAAAGTCTACTGATGAAGGTTCAAGCAGAAAGTGCCAAAGCAGGATTACAGCTGAACATCAAGAAGACCAAAGTAATGTTTACTGGGAAATTACAAAAGTTTAAGAGTAATGATGAAGACACTGAAATTGGTCAAAATGTTCTCCATCATCAATTGGCTCCATCATCAATGAAAAGGGAGATAGCAAAGTCAGAAGAAGACTGGGACCCAAAATGAAAAGCATTTTTGACATGGACCAAGCCTGGAATGACTGACATGAAGCATCTCACTGAAAATACACACACACACACACACACACACACACACACACACACACAGGTCAGTCACATGGATAATTGTCTGAAGATGGCAATGTTAGGCAGTGTCAGCAGTGATGAACAAATGGACACAGATGGACAATCACCTTCCCATCTTCTCCCCACAACAGACACCCTGTGAGGTAGGTGGGGCTGAGAGGGCTCTGAGAGAACAGTGATTGGTCCAAGGTCACCTAGATGGCTACATGTGGAAGATCAAACCCAGTTCTTCAGATTAGAGGCCGCTGCTCTTAACTACTATACCAAACCAGCTCTGAAGCTGAGAATAACAGGTAAATGCTTAAAAACAATCTATTGCATAAGATTCTGTGGGGTGTTTCAACTGGAGTTTTTGGGCATGATGAGACTCAGGACTCAGTTAATTAAGGAATGTTCAGAAGTCTGGTGAACATGGTTGCTTCATTCACTTTCTGCCATGCAGTTTCACTTGTATTGTGCCACAGCACGCAGAGGCCTTTCAAAAACCACTCGGCATGAACTGCATACCCACAGTGGCCAGATATTATATTGGGAGTTGTAAACAACTTCATTTATGGTCTTTGAGGCTAGTAGCTCCACAGATGTGTCAATGCTATACTGATTTTCTGCTGTGTCAATGGTGAAGACTCAACAGTGGAACCCTTCTTTGCACTCACATGATTGATGGATCCTCATGCTGAGACAATTGCACTAGGTTAAAGTCAGGATCTGAAGGAAGTGTTCTCTACAGAGACCGACAAGCAGGAACTCATCTCTCAAAATTATGAAAGAGTGATTGTGATGCACGGGCAGCATGGAGGGTTTCAAAACAGGGTCCAAAACATATACCCAAATGCCCACTATATTTATTGTTCTGTCTGCCAGTGAAGTTTGATAACAGAAAACAGAACCTATCCCGGGCTATATTAAACAATTCCACAATAAATACAAATAAACGTTTCTTATCTCTTCTTATATGTTTATGTGTATAAGCACAACCAGAACGGCCTGTAGATTAAACCGTTTTCAATTTTGTTTTCCTCAGTGGTTGTCCTTCTTTAAATTATATTATATATATGTGGCCTTTGGCTCTCAGGTTTGGGGAGGTCTGTTCAAGGTCTGTTGGGATGAGTCTTTTGAACATACCTCCCCAAACCTGAGAGCCAAAGGCCACATATATATAATATAATTTAAAGAAGGACAACCACTGAGGAAAACAAAATTGAAAACGGTTTAATCTACAGGCCGTTCTGGTTGTGCTTATACACATAAACATATAAGAAGAGATAAGAAACGTTTATTTGTATTTATTGTGGAATTGTTTAATATAGCCCGGGATAGGTTCTGTTTTCTGTTACAATAATTTTGAACCGTCCCTTTCTTTTCGTGGTGTACTCTTATCTAGTGAAGTTTGATAAGGCTACAAGCGGCATCCCAAATCAAACGTGTGAGAGTATTTTTTGCAGACATTCCCGTGCTTCCTAAATTTGGCCATTTTCAAACTGCCTCTGTATTCCATTTTAGTAACTGGTTGCTAATGGGTTTTTTTCTGTCATTTCAGAAAGACCAGTTTTAGTTGCTAGTGAAATTTATTTGCTCATACAAATCTGCTTGCATCATGCTAGCAAAGTGTGTTTGAGCTGCTTTGGAAGGAAACTGCTATCTTCCTTTTTCTACCCCTTTGTTGTACTTTTGAATTGCTGTTGTGTGCTGTTTAAAATGTCCATAGCACTTCCTACTATACCTAGAGCCACCGTGGCATCGTGGTTAGGAGAGGCAGCTTCTAGTCTGGCAAGATGGGCTTGATTTTCCGATCCTCCTTCAAATGCAGCCAGCTGGGTGACGTTGGCCTCGCCACAACAGTGATAAAGTTGCTCTGACTGAGCAGTGATATCAGGGCTCTCTCAGCCTCACCTCCCTCACAGGATATCTGTTGTGGGGAGAGGAAAGGGAAGGCAATTGGAAGCCGCTTTGAGACTCCTTCTGGTAGAGCTGTTCCGGCATTTGGTGTCCACGCAGGGCCACCATCAGTTTTGGGAGTTTCCATTCTGCACGGGTCTGGCCCAGCAGGGCCGAGGACAGTGAATGTGGATGAATCTGTGTTCCCTTACCGTGGGCTATCCAAGCCCCTGCTCTGGGCCAGGGCCAGGATGGCAGCAGTGTCATGGACAATCGGGGATTAGCCACGTTTCCCTGATGGCACCACCCCGGACTACCCAGCCCATGCATAATCGGTCAAAGTGACCAGAGCAATCTTAGCTGCCTACAGGAAAAAGCACAGAAAGCTTACATCAACTTGCAACAGAAGTTTGTGATATCATAATTTCAAATGCCAAAAAGGCAGCTTGAATCCACTAAACATTTACTAAATGTAACACTGGAACGGAGAGTCAACCGAATGCTAAAGAAAGGCAAGCTGAAAGTAGGGCTTTCCATGTTGAACAACAGGCAAGGGCTCTTCTGCACTAAGGACGTTTACTGAACACACTTATGGAGAAGAACCGGGGTACATTTTCTGCAGAAACAGAGGTCTCTTTCACATAACCATTCTAAACCAGATGTTATCTGTTGTTGGCTATGATATTACTTTGTTTATTCCATTGTCAATCATGTTGAATCCAGATCGATTTGAACTCGGGTCTTCCTCTCCCCTCCCCCATTGAAACAGAAAAGTGTTCTGTACATGGTTAGGGTACTTCAGAAGGGGGGAGGGGAGCCAAGCCTCTTTCTTTCTTTTCTTGAAGGGGGGTGGGAGAGGAGCCAAGCAGGGAGCCTCTTTATTTACTTGGAGGGGGGGGAGAGGATCGAAGAAGGCAGAGGAGGGAGAAAAAAATCCAAGACCGAGAGAAATTAGGGGCTTCTCCCTTAAGGCAAGCATGTCACATGAGCAGCTTTGGCGAATCAGGGGTTCTCTACCACAGAGCAAAGCCCAGATTCAAAACAGCCTGCTTTCTCAATTCGATTTTTAAAATATTGAGCATTAAAAGCACTCTAAGGTGGGGGAGTCGACTGAAGATGGCGCCATAAAAGCTGGACTTCTGTTCAGCTCTTAAGCCATGCCGAGGGTCAGGAGCTTCTGCACCTGGCTGACCTGAGCAGATACGCAAATCTGCTCGCCGGTCGCCCCAGGAACCGGGAACGGCATCCTGAGGGTCCTACAGATCTGTGGGGAGGTAGGGGGACCGAGCTCCCCAGATCAACAGCGGCGTGTGCTCAAGGTCACGATGGCGCCCTTGTCGCAAACAACTTTACAAGCTTGAAACGACCAGCTGACCTTACATTCTTCCCAGACCATCTTTTACCAGATTGACAGGAGCGTTGACAGAAGCTGAAGTCTACAACAGTAAGGATTGAAAGCTTTCTGGCTTTTCTCTTTCTTTTCCCACAAGCTCTTCCTTCCCCCTCCTCAACCAATTTACAAGTGAATTCCTTCTTTCGTCGAGTGAGAGACTCCCAGGTAATTATACCCGCTAACCAAACAAAGAGACAGCTTTGAAGTTTTGTTGGAAAAAGTTCAGTGGGGGTAGCTGACTTGATACGGAGATCGACAAACTGATAATTTGGGATCGCCCGTGCTCCCGCGAGACCTCACGAGACTTTCTGTTTATAATTTGTGACTGCCTAGAACTATGGAAAAATTAACTAAGGCACAGCTTTTCCATTTGTTATGTGAAGGGAACTCAAAGATACTGAAAGCAGTCAATAAGCTGGAAAAGGAAATCCGTGGGATTAAGGGGGAGCTTTTGGACGGAGCCGACGGTCTGGAGAGAGCAGCTGATATAGCCCAGCCAATAATAAATCAAACAAAAATTCAATGCTTGGAAGTTAATCAACACGAGGGGGAGAGAGCTAGAGATGTAAAAACCCAAAGTAACTTTGAAGAACCTGGGAAAACAGATTCAAGGAAGGAAAGCACCGAAAACCTGGAAGTCTATTCAGAGCAGGAAGTGATTTGGATCAGCAAAATAAAAAGAGTCTATTCAAAAGCGACAGCACCCAGGAAGCTATCATGAGATATTCCTGTGCGACCAGAGGAAGAGATCCAGATTGATAAAGTATACAGAGCCTACTCAAAGGCGACTGCAAGCAAGAATCAAGTAAGAGACTTCTTTGGCCCTGACAGAAGGACAATCAGAAACACTCTACTATGGAAAAAAACACAATTTCATTTGCTGCGACCACCTGAAGGATGAGTTGAACAATGGAGTATTCTCCTGGCTTCCTGTGGGAAAGACAGCAGCAGTAACTTTTAGGACAGGACCAATATATGAAGGGAACTGACTTTATATCATCTAAGACAATAATAGAATATATCCTTATAATAGATTATACTCTCATATGTATCAACAACTACTCTGCTAAGGAAGATGGTAATAACTCCTAGATCAGGATCAATATGTGATGGGAATTGAATATGTATGTCAATATGTATGCTAAAAGAGGATGACAAACTATACTTCATAGGTATTAACAAGACGGCAGTAGTAACTCTTAGGTCAGGGCCAATTTATGAAGGGGACTGACCTTATACCATTTAAGATAATAACAGAATATATTGTTATAACAGATCATATTCTCATATGTATTAACAATCACTTGGCTAAGAAAAATGGTAAAAACTTCTAGATTAGGAATAATATGTGATGGGAACTGAATATGTATGTTAAAAGAGATGGCAAACCATATCAGCTGGTCGCTTTTTTTCTTAATATTTCTGTAAATGCTTTATATAATAATAATAAATAATAAAATTATTTTTTAAAAAAAGCACTCTAAGGTATCGCACAATAAAGGTAGGGTCACTCTAGATCAATCCTTCTTGTTGCAGAAGGAAAATTTAAATCACCCAAAATCAAAACGGAAATCGCATTCTGTGTAGACGGCAGGGACTGAATCGACCTGGGATTGGAATAAAGCTCTGTGTAGTTTAAACATAGGTCTGAGTAAAATGATAGAGGGACTGGGAGTTCATACAGCAAATTTCAGCCCATTAATGAGCTGTCTTTGAAGCGCTATGGCCATTTCAAATAGTGCTGCTCCCTCCCCTTTTTTGCCACAGTATCTTCCTCACTCTTTCCCCCTTGCAATTGTTCTAATATAGTTTCTCAATAAGTCATGGCATCTCAATAGTGCCCCTGTAACACTGAAGTGGTATATTGGCTTAGCACTATAGTGCTCAATTTAGAATGCTGGGGGTGGGGTAGGGGGAATGTTCCTGTGGCAGAAAAGGTTGGGGGAGCGGCATTGTAGGAAGCACTATGGCTATTTTAAACAGCACACCCTGGCAATTCAGAAGCACCAGGAAGAAGTGGGAATGGAAGAGAGCAGTTTCCCTCAAAAACAACTTGGCCCCATTTTGTTAACAGGACTCACGAGGCTTTGCATGAACAGGTAAATAAAATCCTTTAGCATCCGGTTGCGAAAATGGTTGTGTTGGAAGGGATGCAAAAAATCCATTGGCAACATGCTACTAAAGTGGATGACAAAGACAGTCTGAAAGGGGCCAGTGAAGTTGTTGAAAATCACAGTGATTGCTTCCATTGCTGTTGCAGGAATAGAGTGAGCTTTCTCTGCTCTGAGAAGAACAAACGCTTTCCTGAAAAATGTCATGTCTGAAGACAGGCCCTTTGTGTTAGCAGTGTTGTTCATAGAACAGCATCTGATTGAAGAAATCCCTTTATTTAATCTGCTGTGGGCCAGCCCACCATTTGCTGCCCTCTGCCTTACCAGCCTCACTGGGCACCAGTCAGCACTGATGGCTGTATATGCTCAGGAATAGCAAATTCTTGGTTCTCCTCTTCCTTACTGGGCTAAACCTATTTATTTCATTCCTGGTATAACTTTCATTACAACATTACAAACAAATTATACATTTGTAATTCTCTTTATAATTATACATAACCGGATATTTATTTACAATTGTACTTGTTTCCACCTTTTCTCTTTAGCCGCCATGAAACAGAATATATCATACTAAAGCATACAAAAATTATACACACACAAACACACAAATACAGTAAATTACAATAAATTTAGTTTAAAGTCTAAAACCATCTAAAATAATTAATTATTCATTGCCTAGTTCTGTTAAATACTTTGGAAAGGAGGGTGAGGAGGTAGGATTCCTACCTGCCCAATTGGGGCTTTGATGGCTAGACCAGCATCATTTGATGGTGTTTTAGATCTCAACTGTAGACCTGGCAGATTAACTCTGTTTTACAGGCCCTGTGGAACCATTCAAGGCACTGTGATCTTATTTGGGAGAGCATTCTGCGAGGCTGGGGCCAGGGCGCAAAAAGCCCTGGCTCTGGTTGAGGCCTATCTGATTTCTTTGGTGCTAGAGATCCTGAACAAATTTTGCTGGCTTGATCTTGGCATCCTTTGGGTGCTTTCAGGAAGAGGTGGTCCTACAAATATGGTAGTTTCAGACTGTTTAGGGCTTTCTCTTCTTTTATCCTTTAGCTGGTGATTGGTAGAGCAGGTTGTCCTTTCATTCAATACGCAACTGTAGGTGCCGCTGGATTTTTTTCCTTGGACCCCCATGTCAGTAAAGTATTGGGCTAGAAGCCCATGATTGACTGTGTTGAGTGCTACCTTCAGATCAAATAACGACGCCAGTGCTGGCCTGCCTAGACCCAACTGTCTCCAGAGATGGTCTGTGAGGGTGACCAGAGCCATCTCCACCCCATGGCCAGTTCAGAGGGCAGACTGAAATGGATCAAGACCCGATGTTCCTTCCAGGAAACTCTGTAGTTGTTCATCGACCTCATGCCTTACCCAGCTCTTTACAATGTAATATGAAATAGAGTTGGAGAAGGAACACACTAAATTCTGGAGGAATTTTACCACAAGGTTTGAATGTTGACTCAGCTTTTATATATCAAGACAAGAATTATCATGAAATCTTCCAGGAAAACTGAAAACATCCCAATTTATTGTAAAACTGTCATCAAAATGTAAAGGATTCGATACAAAAACACAAACTTTCCCCTCAAACCTCATTACAGTTTTCAGTTCCTCCAATTATAAGCAATTTAAGTGTGATGATATCCAAGCATATTCATAAGGATGCTTTTCTGAGAACAGCAACAAAGTAACCAATCTAGCTACTCTTAATAGTCCATCATAGTGTTCTTTTAGGTCAAATATTTAGAGAATAGGAAAAAGACCAAGTCACTACAATATCACAGTGCCATCTGCTGTCAGTATTTAGAAAATGCATACTATGTTGCAGACTGAGGAAAAAAAGATCAGGAAAAAACAAGACTCTATTCTGGTTCTGTACATTCCAAATGCAGATTTCTAACTGGTCATTTGGAAATCTGTGAAGATTGCAAGTGCGGGTGTTTTAGCTTTGACATTCATTGTAAACATGTTGCAAGTTAGCTAAAATAAATTAAATTTGCAAAATCAACTGATTCATTTTAAATAAACCACCGTATAAACCACCACTTCTTTGTGCAACACTTTCTCAAAATAAGGAATCACGAAGCTAAATTTGGAACCAAGTTCTGAGTTGGGGAGGAAGAGAACATTAAGAATGTGGGACTTGCTGTCCTAGTTGTTCTAGTTCTAGTTAGTGTGTTGTTATACTGTTATATTGATTTTGATAGTGTTCTATGTAAATGTTCCAAAATGTTTTATGTAAACCGCCCAGAGCCATAGGGAAGGGCAGTATAAAAATCTAAATAAATAAATAAATAAAAATAAATATGCTGAATTGCTAGGAAAGAAACCATTGACTTTTTCAAATGTTACCGTCTCATATATAGAAGCCTACCAACCAAGTATTAGATGTTGCGTGAAGAGGGACAACTGCACACAGTTATTAAGCATGCAAAAAAATTGTGGCAGGGTATGAGGTTTTATGAGTCACTGGTGCTCTGAAGAAGTGAAAGTTCATTGTTGTTGTTGTTGTTAGGTGCGAAGTCGTGTCCGTCTCATCGCAACCCCATGGACAATGATCCTCCAGGCCTTCCTGTCCTCTACCATTCCCCAGAGTCCATTTAAGTTTGCACCTACTGCTTCAGGGACTCCATCCAGCCATCTCATTTTCTGTCGTCCCCTTCTTCTTTTGTCTTCAATCGCTCCCAGCATTAGGCTCTTCTCCAGGGAGTCCTTCCTTCTCATGAGGTGGCCAAAGTATTTGAGTTTCATCTTCAGGATCTGGCCTTCTAAGGAGCAGTCAGGGCTGATCTCCTCTAGGACTGACCAGTTTGTTCGCCTTGCAGTCCAAGGGACTCGCAAGAGTCTTCTCCAGCACCAGAGTTCAAAAGCCTCAATTCTTTGACGTTCGGCCTTCCTTATGGTCCAACTTTCACAGCCCTACATTGCAAGTGGGAATACCATAGCTTTGACTAGACACACTTTTGTTGGCAGGGTGATGTCTCTGCTTTTTAGGATGCTGTCTAGATTTGTCATAGCCGGCTTCCTCAGAGCCACATCCATTCTTCAGATGTACATCAGTGTGTCAGATGTACTTATGCTTAAAGCTCCAAATGGTAGAAAGGTGAAAGGAAGACCCCGTTCTGTTGGTTGAATCACTCAATATAATTGTAGCTGCAGAACGGATTTAAACTTCATGCATCTGATAAAGTGAGGTCTGGTTCAGGATAGTTTACATTGGAAAAAATGTTGTGAGTCTTTAAGATTCCACTGGACTCTGGTCTTGTTTTGCTACTAATGTTTTGCTCTGGTCTTGTTTTGGACTCTGGTCTTTTTTTGTAACTAATTAATTGATTGATTGATTCAAATGAGTAGCCGTGTTGGTCTGAAGTAGCACAATAAAATCAGAGTCCTTTAGCACCTTTAAGACCAACAAAGATTTATTCAAGGCGTGAGCTTTCGAGTGCAAGCACTCTTCATCAGACAAAGAACTGACCATCAAAAGTTAATCCTGCTACATTAGTAAACTGTGTCATAGCATCCAAACACAGCCACATGATAACTCCCTGCCAAACCAGCCAATCAAACCCCTCGAACCAATTTATAGTTCACAAAGACATGTCATAAATAAAACTGTCAAAGCCACGGCTCACACCCTACTATTTACTGCCGGCCTCATAGCTTTCCTCCCCAGGAGCAAGAGTCTTTTAATTTCTTTGCTGCAGTCCCCATTTGCAGTGAACTTGGAGCCCAGGAAAATAAAATCTGTCACTATCTCCATTTCTTCCCCATCTATTTGCCATGAATTGAGTGGGCTGGATGCCATGATCTTTGTTTTCTTCAAGCCAACTTTTGCACTCTCCTCCTTCACCCGCATCAACAGGCTCTTTAGTTCCCTTTCACTTTCTGCCATTAGAGTGGTATCATCTGCATATCTGAGGTTGTTGATATTTCTCCCTGCAATCCTGATCCCAATTTGTGACTCCTCTAATCCTGCCTTTCTCATGATGTGCTCTGCATACAAGTTAAATAGGCAAGGCGACAGTATACAGCCTTGCCAAACTCCTTTCTCAATCAGTGATTCCATGTTCAGTTCTCACTGTTGCTTCTTGACCTGCATATAAGTTTCTCAAGAAACAGATAAGATGCTCTTTTATTCCCATCTCTTTAAGAACTTGCCACAATTTGTTGTGCTCCACACAATCAACAGCTTTAGCATAGTCCAGTGGTCCCCAACCCCTGGTCTGGGGACCTGGACCGGTCCATGGATCAGTTGGTACTGGGCCGTGGCTCCTCCTCATCCTCCTTCCTGGCTGCTGCCTTGGAGGCTGCCCTGCCACTCTGCTGCCAGCTCACCTCTAGTGTTCTCCGGCGGCCACCATGGCTGGGGTTCCCCCTCAGCATGGCACTGCGCAGCTGCTGCTGGCAACAACCCTCAGCAGGCGGGAAGTCAGGGACGCTGGCGGGAAACCAAGTGGAGCAGGGGCTCAGGCGGCAGTGGCAACGTCCCTTGGCAAAAGACTACCCCCCCCCCGGACCTCAGTAAAATTGTCAAGCGTTGACTGGTCCCCGGTGATAAAAAGGTTGGGGACCACTGGCATAGTCAATGAAGCAGAAGTAGATGTTTTTCTGGAACTCCCTAGCTTTCTCCATGATCCAGCGTATGTTGGCAATTTGATCTCTAGTTCTTTTGCCTTTTCGAAATCCTGCCTGTACTTCTGGAAGTTCTTGGTCCACATATTGCTGGAGCCTAGCTTGTAAAATTTTGAGCATAACTTTGCTAGCACGAGAAATGAGTGGAACGGTGCGGTAGTTTGAACATTCTTTGGCATTGCCATTCTTTGGGATTGGAATGTAAACTGACCTTTTCCAATCCTGTGGCCATTGTTGAGTTTTCCAAATTTGCTGGCATATTGAGTGAAGCACTTTTACGGCATCGTCTTTTAAGATTTTGAATAGTTCAACTGGAATGCTGTCACCACCACCAGCTTTATTGTTGCTCAGACTTCCTAAGGCCCATTTGACTTCACATTCCAGGATGTCTGGATCCAGGTCAGTAACTACCACATCGTGGTTATCAGGGATGTTAAGCTCGCTCTTGTATAGTTGTTCTGTATAATTTTGCCACCTTTTAAAAATCTCTTCTGCTTCTGTGAGGTCCCTACCATTTTGGTCCCTTATCATACCCATCTTTGCATGAAACATTCTCTTCATATCTCCAATTTTCTTGAAAAGATCTCTGGTCCTCCCCATTCTATTGTTTTCTTCTATTTGTTTGCAGTGTTCATTTAAGAAGGCATTCTTATCTCTTCTAGCTTTTCTCTGGCATTCTGCATTCAATTGGGTGTATCTTCCTCTTTCTCCCTTGCCTTTCACTTCCCTTCTCTCCTTAGCTATTTGTAAAGCTTCCTCAGACAGCCATTTTGATTTCTTGCATTTCTTTTTCTTTGAGATGGTTTTAGTTGCTACCTCTTGTACAATGTTGCGAACCTCCGTCCATAGTTCTTCAGGCACTCTGTCTATCAGATCTAATTCCTTAAATCTATTTGTCACCTCTACTGTATATTCGTCGGGCATATGATTTAGTTCCTACCTGAGTGGTGTAGTGCTTTTCCCTACTTTCTTCAATTTATGCCTAAATTTTGCAACAAGAAGCTGATGATCTGAACCACAATCTGCTCCTGGTCTTTTTTTTTACTGACTGTATAGAACTCCTCCATCTTTGGCTGCAGAGCACATAGTCAATCTGATTTCTGTGTTGACCATCTGGTGATGTCCATGTGTAGAGCCGTCTCTTGGGTTGTTGGGTTGTTGAAAGTTCATACCCTGCCACAAATTTTTGTTAACCTTTAAGGTGTTACTTGACTCTTGCTCTTCTCTACTGCTACAAACAAACACAGCTATCATCTTGATCTATGCATGTCCAGCTTATGCACCTTTGTACTCTTCCAAGTATATACATAATAAATAGATTCCCCAATGGGCTTTTTGTATCCAGGGTGTGAACTGCACGGAGCTTTTATTCCAACTCCAGATCGATTCATTCCCTGCCCTCTACACAGAATGCGATTTCTGTTTGGATTTTGGCCAATTTAAATTTTCCTTCTGCAGCAAGAAGGATTGATCCAGAGTGACCCTACGTTTATTGTGCGATATCTCAGAGTGCTTTTAATCCTCAATATCCATTTGGGAAAGAAAGCTCCGTGGTAGAGAACCTCTGATATGCTACACCTGGTCATGTGACACGCTTGCCTTAAAGGAGAAGCCCCTAATTTCTCTCAACTTCTGTCAGTCCTGGATTTTTCCTCCCTCCTCTGCCTTTTTCGATCCTCTCTCACACCCCTCCAAGAAAAGAAAGAGGCTCCCTGAATGGCTCCTCTCCCCCCACCCTTCAAGAAAAGAAAGAAAGAGGCTTGGCTCCCCCCCCCTTCTGAACTACTTTAACCACGTGCAGAAGACTTTCCTGTTTCAATGGGGGGGGGGGAGAAGAAGACCCGAGTTCAAAGCGATCTGAATTCAACAGGATTGACAATGGAATAAACAAAGTAAGTGAAGACTCTGCCCTGGTGGTCTGAGGTTGAGTGTGCATGGTAAACTCTGCACCTGCTCATACAATAGGGGGACTGTTTTCTTTTATTTGGTATTCCCTCAGGGATCCCTCCTTTCGAACCAAAGTCTTATGTTAAGTATGTATTTTAAGTATTTTCTACGTATTTAACTCTGTTCCTCTAACTCTTTTCAAGTTGTCTTAAGGAAGTATGTATAGGAGAGGGGTTTATTTTAATGGTTCATAATCTATTTTATCATGTTTTAAATTGTTAGTGGCCTTGGACAGAAAGGTGGGATACAAATTTTGTAAATAAATAACTAAATGTATCAGAATGACTGCAGATAGCACCCAGTGTGATTAAGGATTACTCAGTGAACTTGTTTAACAGTTGAACTTACCTCTTCCAACATTCACAATCACACTGTGAGTCCATCAGAAATGTGTTTAAATTGCCAACAATAGCTCCAAAAATTTGTGAAAATGATTGTAGCTACCTGTTGGTCAGAAGCCAACAGTAAAGCTGCAAAAAGGAGCGGAGAAAGAGGGTACTTCTCTCCTAGCCCCAGCTGACCTTCTGATCATACCCCTCCCTCCAGTTTACCAGAATTTTATAAGTCTATGAGATAGCAAAGTTTACAGAATGGGACAGAAGAAGAAGAGCTGGGGTTTTGTCCCTCTTTTTACACTACCCAAGGAATCTTTAAGCAGTTTATTATTGCCTTCCCTTCCTCTACCCACAACAGACAGCTTGCCCTTTGTTTTGGGAAAAATCATTTCGGAACACTACATTAATGGCTCATTGTTGGGTGTGCAAACAGTGAAACACTGGGTGTAGTACTGGTCTTTTCGTCTGTATAGATAATGCTGACAACTGAATGGGGATTATTTAATCTGCTAGACTTTGCCCCAGACTTTTAACAAACTGTAAACTAGGCATATTTTATCACCTTAAACCAACATGCATTCTTATGGCCATTTATAACTGCTGTGTGTCAAACTATCAATGTTCTTATTTTAGCAGTTTTGTACCAAACTGCCTTTTAATTACCACTTAAACATGCATGAGGGAAACATGCATGAGGGGAAAGCAAGCAGTTTTGCTCCTTGGCTGAAATTCAAATAGACATATGGATTTTCTTAGAAACCCATGACCAGGGCCTGGAAAAATGGAATTGGGTATGGAATTCTACTTGCAGGTTTTGCATCTGCTTACTGTGTTCATCAAGAAGACTACTTATTCAGCTCTGAGAAAAATGAAGTCAATTCCCATTATTTTCTTCCTCATGGTTGAAAACTGTAGAGATGTAGCAATGGTCCGAATCCCGAGGGATACCTCTGCTGATTCTTCAAGAATTATGTGTCAGGATCAGGCTAAGGACGACATTTCCCAGGTGAACCAAGATGCCAGGAGGCAGGGATATTCACTGGTGAGTGGCTGGCTAGTCCACTGCTGCCACAAGCTTACCACTTTAACTGCAGCAGCTGCCGCCGAGCAGTTCAGAGTTGGGTGTGTTTATGTGCAAAGCCTTGTTTTGTCCTGGTTTTAAAAAAATCATGCAGAAGCATCAAATGTTCCAATTATTACCTAGAGCTGAAATTCACTTGCATTTCTGTATTACACAATGGCTTTAACGGAGTTTTGAATTTCATGGGATCATAAGGGGGAAGGCAGCGTGAAAGGAATCTGCCATCTGGAAACCATTAGAAGCACTTATTGTTCTGTGTGGCAAGGCTTTCTCTCACTCTCTCTCTTAAAAAAAGGTACTAAGCAAATACAAGGCTGTGATAAAGGAGCAAGCTATAGCCTCCTACCCCACCACTTGGGAAAAGTGAGAAAACTTTGCCATTGGCAAATGTTTTTGAGGCAGAGCCTTAGAACAATTTTCTGACTGCTGTGCACAACTAACTGCTGTGCATTATGGGATATCTGCCTGCATGACAAGGTGTACACGGGTCTGAACTCAGATGTTCTCTGGGGAGCTCCAGTGTGGTTTTGTTACATTGCATCAGTATGTCATAGAAGGATGGGCAGGGAAAGTTAAAAGACGACATGGTCAGAGGAGGAGGAAAATGCAGGGGAGAAGTTATCTGTGGTCATGCCATCTGAAC
The DNA here is from genome assembly GCF_049243985.1 of Paroedura picta. NCBI lineage: Eukaryota > Metazoa > Chordata > Lepidosauria > Squamata > Gekkonidae > Paroedura > Paroedura picta. Next base: position 51,386,060 of record NC_135369.1, read on the forward strand.
CAAAATAATTCTGGGGGAGGGAGTAATCCATAATCTGGAAGGGCCATATCAGCCACTAAGACGAATTATCATGAGGGGACATGATAGCCCTCTTTACGTATTTGAAAGGTTGTCACTTGGAGGAGGGCAGGATGCTGTTTCCGTTGGCTGCAGAGGAGAGGACACGCAGTAATGGGTTTAAACTTCAAGTACAACGATTTAGGCTAGATATCAGGAAAAGGTTTTTCACAGTCAGAGTAATTCAGCAGTGGAATAGGCTGCCTTAGGAGGTTGTGAGCTCCCCCTCACTGGCAGTCTTCAAGCAAAGGTTGGATACACACTTTTCTTGGATGCTTTAGGGTGCTTAGGGCTGATCCTGCATTGAGCAGGGGGTTGGACTAGATGGCCTGTATGGCCCCTTCCAACTCTATGATTCTATGATTCTATGAATTTAGGTGGGCATATTTCCCTTCCAATTTCTTGGTGGCAGGAAAGGCAGCAGGAGTTTCCTTGCACCCATTTGCTCCCTAGTTGTTTTGTCAGCTTAACCTGTTGGGTAGCCTTTTCACGAAGAAATGGAGGGAGGGAGGGTGGCCAGGGATTAATGGTTCCACAGCAAGACAGTTAGCAGTGGCACCACCATAATGTCTAGACATTATTTCCAGCTGAAAAAAACAACAATGATATCACCAGACCATGGTGACACTTTGGGAACCCTGCAGAACTCTGTCGTTCGACCATAGACATTCCACATGATCCTAGAGCACCATCTTTATATAGAAGAAGAGTTGGTTTTTACACCTTGCTTTTGACTACCCAAAGGAGTCTCAAAGTGGCTTACGATCGCCTACCCTTCCTCTCCCCAAAACAGGCACCCTGTGTGGTAGGTGAGGCCGAGAGAGCCCTGAGAGAACTGTGACTGGCCCAAGGTCAACCAGCTGGTTTGATGTGAAGGAGTGGGGAATCAAACCTGGTTCTCCAGATTAGAGGCTGCCGCTCTTAACCACTGCACTGAATTGGTGTGACGATGTCACTTCTGGTTTTACAGCTGGAAACAATACCCAAATGTTGTACAATACCATCTCATCCGCACTGCTCATTCAATTAGTAGTGGAGACCAGTGAGGATTGGTAAAGCCCTCTCACTAAAAGCAAGTGAAATGCATTCCCAAGGGAAGCAGACAATGAGGTAGATCCAACTACCCTCCCCAAAGCCTACCTCCAGCCTAAGCAGCAAATTCAATGGCTCTCCTGTTGAGGTAGGAGCTTATTAAATTGCCGTCTTTTGAAACTGGAGGAAGGCTTCCACCGTTGCTCAGTGGACTGGTTGGAGATGGGCTAAGTTTTATTTCAATTTTTTCCCTTGGAGCCCTCTTCTTTGGTAAACTACTCTGGAGAGGAAAAAACTTTAAATGTTCACATAAATAAATCTGGACAGAATGGCTAGAAGGAGCTTGGTGTAGTGGTTAAGAGCAGCAGCCACTCATCTGGAGAACTGGGTTTGTTTGATTCCTCATTCTTCCTCCATATGCAGACTGCTGAGTGACCTTGAGCCAGTCACAGTTCTCAGAGCTCTGCCTCATGGTATATGTGTCGTAGGGAGAAGAAGGGTAGGCAATTGTAAGCCGCTCCGAGACTCCTCCAAGTAGTAAAAAGTTGGGTGCAAAACCCCAGCTCCTCTTCTTCTTCTCCTGCTTCATGTGGAGATTTCAAGGACTGTGTTCGAGGTCACGACAAGAAGTGATTGCCCTCGCCCAATCTGTTCTTTTGCCTTTCACAGCAATCTGCAGAAATCATTGGAAGAACGTTTCCCAGAGTACAGATGAGGACTGCCATGCTGTGAAAGGCTGCAGATCAAGGTGCTGTTAAAAACACAGGCTCAGGCAGCGGTAAACCAAAAGCAAAAACAAAACCCTGGCGAGTACTACAACTGTTTCCCCCACTGGAGCTACTGTCACATGCGCTCCTCCAGATGTAAGTTTTACAAGTGACCAGCAGCAGCCTGGTGTCATGTTACTGGTGGAGATCCAGCAGTAATTTATGACTGTTTCCAAGAGAAGCCTTTCCTCTGGGATACACAAAAGAGGCAGGGCTGGCTGACAGCTTTGAAGCTGACACTAAGCCTCATGGTGGGGAATAAGAAAAGGCAGCATCTTATTTTTACCCAGTGCAAAAGAGAAGAAGTAGCTCCTGGTAGCCAAGCAGGGGAAAAAGAACGATCTTAGCTTGAATAGCAGCATGAACTTTGAAGTAGTCAACTGCTTCATTGCTAAAGTTGCTGCTGGAGAAAGCCACTGCTGTTTCAAAACCATGGTGGAAATGCACTGTCAGCAGGACATCCCTCTGACACAGTAGCCAAATCTAATATCAATCAGCCCATCACAATGAACTTTACAGAGAAGGATGGGTGTGTAGCCTTGCAGACCTAACAGCCCTGCCAGGGCATAATTATCCGGAAACAGGTCTTGCTAACATCCTGGTCTGAAGCAAATGCAGGGGTGCCTAAGCTCTTTGAGGGAGAGAAGGTATCATGGCATAGCCCAATCTCATCAGATCTCAGAGACTAATCAGGGTCAGTATTTGTATGGAAGGCCACATAGAGGAAGGCAATGGCAAACCACCTCCACATCTCACTTGTTTTGAAAGCCCATTGCTAGGGTCACCATGTTGGCTGAGAGTCGATGGAAACCGCAGACATAGGCACCCCTGCTTAGATAGGATCAGATTGCATTTCAATGGAACGGACTTCCAAAGCATCCTACACAGGAATCATGAAGCTGCCTCATACTGAGTCAGGCCATTGGGTTACCCGAGTACTATTTTGTCTAACTGGCAGCGGTACTCCAAGTTATCGTTGAAGTCTTTCGCATTGTTACCCAAATAGGAGGTCTCCTAATTTAGTTGAGGAAATTAGGTTTTAATCCAGGCTTCTGAACTTGTTGAAAGAAAGAAAGAAAGTTGTGAATTCCATGCATTCTGCAGGGGCTTGGACTAGATGACCCTGGAGTTCCTTCCAACTCTGTGTTTCTATGATTCTATAATTAATTATAAGCAAAGGCTGCAGAACTAAGACCGTTTGAAAGGATAAAACTTGGTGTGCACACATGTTGTTGTTCCTGTTCCAATGCATTTAATAACACACAAAGGCTTTCTCTGCTGTAGCCTTAGGCTTGTTGCCATTTAACCTTTTACAGTGTGGGATCATATTTAACCATTTTAGCTTAGCCAAGAGAAAAAATGATGTTAGAAGATGCTTCATGACAAGGTTAATATTTTTTCCCCGTGGCCTAGGTCAACCTGCTCAGTGTTTTGAGCGGATAAATTGGCATGCAATCAACATTGTGTGTTGACTACATAAACTGATCTGCTGATAAACTGGCATGCTGGTTTTGGAGTTTCAAAAACATTAAAAAGAATTTCCATTTGGGATGTGGCAGATGCAAAGAAAATCTATGGCATTAGAAAGGATCGTTGAACAGATGCTTTTCTTTACATGAGAGATGTTTTTGTTCCCTTACATTCACAGTTCCAGCTCATTCAGAAAGGGTAAAAATTGAACTCATTGGGATGATTCACAGATCTGATATTTAATAAGCCATCACTTGTGTTAAATTTTAACAGGGTTCTATAGGGGAAGTCAGTGATCCTTTGCATATATTCTTCAGAAGAAGTCCCCCTTGAATGCAGACATTTTCTTCTGCATGCATAATTGTGGCTGAGGACTCCCCCCCCTCCCCCAAGCCACCATTGATGAAGTGCAGGCCAGTGAGAAGAGAATATCCTGCATTCTTGCTTAGCAGGGGTGGGGCTGTGAGGGCACCTTGCACAGGAGGAAGACAGTGGATGTGTGCCCAGGGCATCTTATTTAAGGTGCAGACTGCATCACATGGACCTCTTTCCTCCTCCAGTGGCTGGCAAGCTCAGCAGCTCATGCTGGGAGGAGAATGCACATGGCAAGCAGGAAGGCCAGGATGCAGCGGCGATAGACTGCCTCAGTGTCACTTGGGGGGAGTCCTCTCACATGCCGGGAAACGGGTGACCTTCCTTGGGTTTGCAGGGCACGGTTGGTTCTGGACAAGCGGTGGCGCAGGGCCCCCACTAGTGGGGAAGAAGCAGGACCAGCCATGGCCATTGCAGGACTGACTGTAAGGGGAGGATGGGAAAGAGGACCTCCCAAGCCAGCGCAAAATGTGAATGGATGAGATGGGCCTCTGCAGTCCCTGGAAAGCAGCAGGCATGCTCCCTACCACCAGAGGCCCCAGGTCAGAGCCAGGCAGAGGCTGGGCCAGCCCGGGGGGATGGGAGGCCCAGTAATAGAACAAGGGCCCACAGAGCTGAGGCAGGAGCCCAGAGCTGAGCAGGAGCCCAGCTGTGGACATGAGCTGAGGGGGTGTCAACAGCAGAGCAGGCCTGGAGTCAAGGCCTCAAGGGGGTCTACCCAAGGGGGTTCCCCAGTTGGGAGGGAGCATAGGAGGAGCTGGGCTGATACCCCTACTGGGGCTCATCACTGGAGATCTAAGGGAAAACAGACCCCCCTCTGCATCCTTTCAGGCTTATGAAGGCAGCAGCATAAATGAGTTTTCAGAGGGGCTCAGGACAGGTGGCCCAAGGGGGGAACATGGATCCCCAGCCAGAGGTTCTTCAACCTATTGCAAGAGTATGCCCAGACAGTTGCTTACTTGTCTGGTGCTAAGGCTAGGCAATGCCTGCTAAGCACCACGGGCTCCTCAGGAGGAGAGCTCGGGAAGCAGTGAGTCACCAAGGGCAGGGCATAGGAAGAGGCACCAGAGGTCTGGTCGCAAGTGCAGTGTTCTCGGGACTGCACCCACTCTTTGGGGGAGTCCTCCTCAGGGGACAATATAGAGGAGGCCCATAACAATGGGAGTTATTGGCTACAAGGTGTGTTCATGTCAGCCCTGCCTGCTTTGCTCCATAAGAGGAGGAAGGAGTTGAAGTGTTTGGTGGAATCTGGTGAGGTGGCTGGATCAGTGAGGGAATCACCAACTAAGTATACTGATTCAGATGCCACACCAGGCATTCATCTCCTCAGGAAACTGAGAGGGCTCTCAAGGGCTGCTTTGTTGCTATGTTAAACCTTTGAGTGAATTGGAAAATGGTGGGGGGGGGGATGTGCAAGAGGAATGATACAAAGAAGGTTGAGGTCCCCAAATGTGAGAGGACCTTTGGGAACTGGTTACGAGGGTTTGTGGAGTATATGGCCCTCGTGGTGGTGGCCTACCCAGAGTGGGGGTGGCACCTGGCACATTACCTGGTTCATGTGTTAGAGGCCAGGGAGCATACAGGTAATGAGGCAGCCCTTGATTATGACTAAGACTTTAGGACAGGGGTAGTCAACCTGTGGTCCTCCAGATGTCCATGGACTACAATTCCCATGAGCTCATGGGAATTGTAGTCCATGGACATCTGGAGGACCACAGGTTGACTAGCCCTGCTTTAGGGAACTGGCCTCCTACAATGCATCAGCCAGGTGGACTTAAAACATCACAACACCTGGCTGGTGAAGGTAGGGCCCAATGTATGGCTGCAGAAGGAGAAGAAGCACAGGAGGGCGGCAGGCAGGTGGAGTTCTGGCCTGCTTTGCTGTGATTATAATAGAAATATTTGCAAGCATCAGCCTTGTTGCTACAGTCACACGTACAAGATATGTGGAGGGGGGCACACAACATTAGCATGTATGAAGTATGGGTGGCAATAGCCCTTTTGAGGGGCCTAGTCTTCTGGAAAGAAGGACAGCGGACTGGGACAAGGGGGTTCTTCCACCAATACCAAGTCTGCATGAGGCTACCCTCCCAGAGATGCTGGGTTTGGCCCCATTGCCTGTTAGGGTGGATGCCTTGAGATGCCTGCTGAGCAAGTACCCTGAGCAACTGCATATTGGCTGGGTTCACTGACAGATTTTGGGTCCCCTTCACAGGTGTTCAGAGGAGGCCTGCACCTCTGGCACACCAGGTTGGAACACCTCCTGAGAGGGAGACCTGTGTTCCCGGGGATGAAAACAGGTGGCTCCTGGGTGCTGCCATGGTCAAGTGGTTGTGGTCTACTAACTCATGCTCTCCTATCCTGTGCCTGGTTTGGGAGCAATAATCTCTGTTAAATAAAGCCATGGCCATGTTGAAGCCATTCAGGTGTCCACCTCCTTCCTGCCTAAGTGGCTGCCTGCAAGTCAGTATTGGGTCAAATGGAAATCCTTGCTCAAGAGTTTGTTAATCTTTATTTGGAGAATTGATAAAGCAGCAGTACAAATACTGACTGGCTCAAATACAACAAAGGGAGACATGGGGAGATTGCCTAACTCAACATCTCATAATGCAGACTAAGTATGGTTATGTCTCAACAGCATTTGGCTGTCCCTCTGGCTTATTCTACACATGCTGGATAATGCCATTTTGATGCACTTTTGAAGCCACTTTTCCTGTTTCACACAGAGGAATCCAGCTGCAAAAGCACATTGAAAGTGTATTATCTAATATGTGTAGAATGAGCCAGGTGTATACAGCCACTGACTACAATTAAATGGTCTTTGTTGGCCTTGCTCGTGCAGCCCCATGTGAACCAGTGCCAATGCAACAGGTAAATCAGCAGTCAGAAATCCTGTGTTAAAATAACAAAATACTGCATGAGCTGCCTAAAATTGCTGCAATTAAAATGCCAGAAGTTGTTGAACTTGATTTAATAGGCTCTTTTATTTAAATAGGTCCACAGATCCTTGGATGTGCCTTTTGAATAGATTTTTCCTTTACTTCTGCTCTCTGTTTTACAAGGGATTAGGATGTTCTAATAAGGGCAATGTTGATTTTTTAAAAATGTTTTGAGAAGGAGAACTGCTCTGCTTTCTCTGTCTGGTGTTCTAAGAGCAGCCTAAACCTGTTTTATGTCTAGCATGAACTTACTTAATTTTGGCTGCCTAACACCTCTTGTACTTCATCATTAGCTTGAGTTTTTCTACGATGTCCCCAAATGTCTTTCTCCCAAATGCCTCTCTGAGTTTCAAGAATTCAAATGCTTTGTGATGTTTGTTACTCAAAGATATGTACCCCTTCCCCTGAGGACCACACAGCTACTTGGGATTTTTTCCTGAACTGTCAACTGATGGCTGTCAGTTTTGACAGAGAAATATCTTGTTAGGGAACGAGGAAGATGCTGACACCAGAATCCATTTTCTCAGCCATCCAATAGAAGATCATTGCTGTCCAAATGACAGGGCCATTCCGCACCAGGATCTATGTAGCAAATTGGTTGCGGAATGAAAAAACGCCATTTTAAATAGTGGAATTCGTTGTTATGCATACCTGCCTTTGTAGTGGAATCCAGTTGCGTTTCTATCGTTTCCCACAGGTTTCTGGTCTCGGCAAAAATCGCTAGCCAGTAAGCGATATTGCCAAGCTGTGTCCCGCCCCTGGCCGTCAAGCAGCCAATGGGCGGCCGTTATCATGCTCCCAAAAAGCCCCTTTCCCTTTAAGGAAGGTTTAAAAAAAAACACGTTGCAACGAATCAACATTGATTCGTTGCAACGGAGAGACCCATCTAGCTAGCAGGTGGTGTTTGAGCTGCCATTTCATTGTTGCCACGCTCCCCCGAGTGAAACCCCCCCCCCGCACGGGCGCGATTTTCGGCCGAAAATAGAGTGAAAAATAAAGGGAAAATAAACCAGCAAACGGGGCTGTGTGTTGCTTGGTGCTTGGTGACTTAAAACAGCTCTGGGGAGGGACTGCAGCCAGGGAAGCCTCGCTGGGTAAACGAAGGCTCGCCGGTGCATTGATCTCCGCTCGCTCCGAGAAAAAAAAATGGCGATCGCTTCACCAGAAGATCAGAGGAGAGAGCCAGGGGGAAGGACTTTGCAGAAACCGCAACAATGGTAACGCACAGAACTTTCCTGCTAGTGTTGCAGATTTGTTGCAAGAGTGTAGCACTTTCTGGAAGGTGAATCCAGTTTTTGGGATTTCCCTGAAAGCGCTACAATGAAGCGCTTTTTGCGGATTGGTTTCAGGAGTGTTGCAGATTGTCAACGACATTGTGCATAACAGCAAAACAGTAGCGATTTCAATTTGCAACCATTGTGCAATTTTGAACGAGTGTGGAATGGCCCACAGTATTGACCATCTGTTGAGCAGACAACCAGATTTACCCATCAGAGCTCGATGAAGGAAGCATCCCACCATCAGCAGAGGGAAGAGGGCTGACCTGCCTGAAGGAACTGCACTGTGGAAGACAGACAAGTTCCTCAACTCTTTCTCTGTCTCTCTTGGAATCTGATATGTGCAGATGATGTGTTCCCTTATACTGGTATGACATAGACAGCTAAGGTTTTGGTTGATGCTGTTCAGCACCAGTGTGTTCCATTCCAACCTGTCCCAGTGTACACGAATGGCCCTTCATCATCACACGATGCTGCTAGGTGCTTGCCAATTTCCCCTGCGTATCATAAGCAATCTGCCTTATTCCTATGATCCCTGGCTATGACCTAGTTTGTCCCATGTTTAAGAGAACAGCCTCCTAGAAAGCCAGTCTTAGGACATCTTGCTCATCGTACAGTGACTCTTTAGTTCAGGCTTGCTCAAGCAGGGTTTCATGAAACCCTATGGTTTCTTGACAGCCCTGGAAGGGTTTCCCAAATGGGGTTTCTCAACGGTAAAAAAGTTGAGAAGGCTGACTTAGTGTTAAGTATGGGAAGACTCATTTTTCACAGACTGGCACACTGTCTTCTACAACCAGCAGCACCTCTCAATAGTCTAGGTTTGAGCCAAAGCCAAGACACTGTTAAAGTCTACAAAACCAGGCCAGACACCATCTTAGAGAGCTTGCTCTCTGCCATAGGTTCAGAAAGACAGCCCCTACCTGACCCAGGTGTCCCCTGACTCAAATCTTGCACGCCTCCTAACCCCCCACCCACTCCATTGTATTACTGATCAAACCTGCTTGCCCATGGGCTCCTAGGCAAGCTTCTTTGTCTTGCAACAGTACTCATACTTGGCCCCTTTGCCAGGGGAAATCTCTTCCCCAAATACCAGCAGCTAGACCTATTGAGACATGATTGTTCCCTTTTCTTAGACCTACTAACACCTTTGTCTAAGCCCATCAACGGCCATCTCTAGACCTGGCAGGGCACTGCCCAACATCCTGACCCATGGAAAATCCCATCATGTGCTCACCTAAGGCCATCTCACAGCCCCATTCCCCAAAACCCTATATAAACAGTGGCTTCACATAGCCACTTCAAATGCCTCCAAACTCGGGAACCATTGGAACCTCCCTTAACGCTAGCTCATGTTGTTTATCTCTGACTCTCCACTCTCCAGGAATGGTAATTATACTGAACCTTCTTTTCCCACCCTGATTTCTTCTCTATACAACTGCTTGATAGGTGTGTTAGATATATTTATGCTTCTATTATTTTCTTTTATAATAAAGGCTGTTATTATTTTTATAATTTACCAATGTGTCTGCCTTGAGTTCTTAAGGGTGTAATGGACCTCATAAACACAGGTGAAACCAATCCTTTAACGCTAAGTTACCTCCTCTCTTGCTGCTCAGCTAATTTCCCACGGCTTAATATATGTGATACAGGGCACATGTAAGTGTGATTCAGGTAACATTAGTTCCATGTTGTCCTTAAAGATAGTGGGTGTGTCAACAGTATGTTGCACATGAGAAGAGAACAGAGATCATGGGTATTCATAGAATGATAGAATAACAGAGTTGGAAGGGACGTCCTGCGTCATCTTGTCCAACCCTCTGCACTATGTAGGACACTCACAACCCTATCACTCATCTACTGTAACCTGCCACCCCCTTCAACCTTCACAGAATCAGCCTCTCCATCAGATGGCTATCCAGCCTCTGTTTAAGAATTTCCAAAGACGGAGAACCCACCAAATCCCAAAGAAGCCTGTTCCACTGAGAAACTGCTCTGTCAGGAACTTCTTCCAGATGTTTAGACGGAATTTCTTTTGATTTAATTTAATTTCATCCCATTGGTTCTGGTCTGTCCCTCTGGGGCAAGATAGAACAACTCTGCTCCATTCTCTATATGGCTACCATTTAAATACTTGAAGATGATTATCAGATCCCCTCTTAGTTGTCTCCTTTCCACGGTAAACAGACCCTTTTTCCTATCCTAGAGACTTTTTAACTAATAGACTTGGGAACTGACCCTGGGATCTTATGCATGCTAGATACATGGTCTTCTGCTAAACCATAGACCTGCTCCAGTTTGGGGAACTAGAACAGAGCTTGCAATACTTCCTGTGCCTCTGGGAAATATATAAGACACTTTGGATGAACAAAACAGAAAGAAAATGTTCAATCACCTTCAAATCAAGAACTGCTTTGTTTTTGTTTCTGAAAAACTTACTGCCTTTGAAGACCATTGAGGAAGCAAGACATACCACATTTTAATTGGTGGAGGAACCAACCCCACCATTTGCTGTGAATCATGGGGATGTTAATACATGAAGAAGCTAGGAAAGTAATTGAGGGATAAGTGCTTTCCAAGGGAACACAGTTTGGGAACACTTAACAATAAATATGTAATCAATTTAAATTATACAAGCAATCCTTGAATGACATGAGTGTATTTTGGCATGGCAGCTATGTTTTAAACACACTTAGCTAGTCACAGAGTAATAATAACACAGCATTATAGTATCAAGGGGCATGAGAGCATTTAAAAATGGAGTGGCTTGCCAAACCTTGGATTTTGCTTTTTCAAGAGGGTAACAAAGACAATGTTAAGGATATGGGGAGGGGAAACTATGAACAGCAAGGACAGAAGTCAAGCTGGCAGAAGCTGGTTACCACATTTCAAGGGCCTAGCCAGAAAGAGGTTGGAGCAAAAAAACTGCAGTGCAGAACAGTGTCCTGTTTTCTAAAGGTGAATAGTGACACAATGTTTGGTACTGATCATCCTTAGTACACAAATGAACATTCTTTTAAGAAATGTCACATTGATCCCCACATGATTCTCCAAGTATCAGTAACTATTTATTTTATTACACCATTTTTACTTCTTCTGCTCTCCTACAATGGGAGCCAAGATCAGATTACATCAACATTCATTGAATTTATATGAGCATGGCATGGTTGTTATGCTGCCACAGGAGCTCCTGTGTTGACTAAACATGGATACCTAGAAGCAGTGATGGCTCTTAAAATATGTGAGTCCCAGGTTGTAGAATCATAGAATCATAGAATCACAGAGTTGGAAGGGGCCATGCAGGCCATCTAGTCCAACCCCTTGCTCAACGCAGGATCAGCCCAAAGCATCCTAAAGCATCCAAGAAAAGTGTGTACCCACCCTTTGCTTGAAGACTGCCAGTGAGGGGGAGCTCACCCCCTCCTTAGGCAGCCTATTCCACTGCTGAACTACTCTGACCGTGAACACCTTTAAAGATCAGCACCGTGAATTCATCTCAAAAACAGATGTCCCTGGAAGATGTCTCCAAATAATTATTATTTGGTGAAATAGATTTCCTCCTGTCAGAAGTTGGGCAGGTGTCTTTTGACCCAAATTAACATTTCTGAGTTGTCTTCAAGGGCACTGTATTGCACCACTAGCTGGAACAACCAGTGGAAAAGCCAGTGGCTGTGCGTGTGAGGTATAGAAGAAATGGTCGAACAACCATTCTGTAGGAGGAAGGAATGGGGATCTCAAATATAAAATATCTAGTCTAGTACCTCATAATTAGGCTACTGTTCCCAGGACTCTTTAGGTATTTGTGAAGGAAGGATCATAGGACAGTCTACATGTAACATAACTCTTTACCACTGGGCCACTGCATGGTCTTCTCATGGATGTCTTTTAGTGGGTGTCCTTCACTAATGGACTTTGTTTTGCTTTAAGTACTTTCTATGGCTTGGTTCACTGGTGGGTTGCACTGCTACAGAACATGGGCTGGATCCTCAGTTTATGCAGTGTTCTGGTATCCTTCATGATGAAAAGCTTTGTGTCAGGCCACAAATTTGCATAGCAACTGTTACCAAGACTTTGTCACCCTGAAACATTCTCTCCATAGTCCTGAAGCTTTCCAGACCCACTTGCTGTCAAAAGGGTGTGGAATTTCCTTGTGAGTAGATATCTGAGGATTTGCCTTGCTGCTTTCAGCTTCTTCTTTTGCTAGTTGTCTTATGGGGTGAGGACTCTTCTCAAGTGATTTACAAGCTGGTCTTCAGAGCAGTTGTGTTGGAGTAATTGGTTTGACGATCTGTCAGCCTATCAGCAGATCTTCCCAGCATCTTTTAAAGAAAATTTACAGTCACACGGTGAAGAGAGAAGGAAATTAACCCTTCTATCCCTGCCTGGTTTTGCTAATGGAAACTGTTGTATATGGATATTTCTTTTTTGACCATCTTTTTGGAAGTAGATAGTGGCAGAGAATCTGCCTTGAATGCAAAAAGTCTCAGCACTTTCACCTAAAAAGATCAGGGAGTAGGTGAAGGGAGAAGGCTCTCTACTTGAGATCCCAGAGAGCTGCTTCAGTCAGAGATAGACATACTGTCTTAAAAGACCTATAGCCTGACTTAGAGTAAGGCAGTTTCATTTGTTCAACCCTTTATGGCCTCAACTTAGTGTAGTGGTTAAGAGTGGCAGTTTCTAAACAGGTGAGCTGGGTTTGATTCCCTGCTCCTCCCCATGCAGCCAGCTGGGTGACCTTGGACTCATCACAGTCCTCATAATGCTGTTTGGTCAGAACTCTCTCATATGTCTGTTGTGGGGAGAGGAAGGGCAAGTTAGCTGTGGGTAGGGTTGCCAATTGTGGGTGGAAAATAACTGGTCCTCTGAAGATGACCATAATAGTCAGGTAGGCTTGTGAGGGAGTAAACAGCTTCTGCAGCCACTGAGCCATGCCCAACTGCATGATGACCACTGTTGATGCAGGGCCCAATTGTGAGTTGGCCACCAGGGCCCGATCAAGCTGTAGTTGGTCTGGGCCCTGTTGCCTGGTAGCCACTGGTAAGGGCTGCCAACCTCCAAGTGGAGGCTGCAGTTCTTCCCTCCCCAGACTACTGATCAGTTCCCCTGGAGATAATGGCAGCTTTGGAGAGCAGATTCTATGACAGCACATTCTCACTGAGCTTCTTCCCCTCTCCAAACTCCTGAGACACTATTCCCAAATCCCCAGGAATTCCCCAGTTTGCAGTTGGCAGCCTAAAATTGTCTGTCAATGGATCAGGCCAAGCCCTGTTGAGCAACAATTACTGTTGGATCAGGTGGGGCTCCATCCAGCAGCAGCCATTCCTGCCATTCCAAGTGGGACGTCAGTGGCTGCTGCCAGATATGTTCCAGGCAATGCCTCCTCTGTCAAGGGACATGCCAGTTGGATTTGTCCTCTAAGCCCACCCCTGCTTCCCCATTAGGGTTGCCAGGTTCCCACTGGCCATCAGCAGTAGATGGGGATAGGGATACCAGTTCCAGGTTGGGGCTCTCCTGGGGATTTGGTGGTGGAGCTTGGAGAAGACAAGAACCTTAGTAAAGTGCCATCAAGTCCACCCTCCAAAGCATCCATTCTCTCCAGGGAAGCTTATCTGGGTAGTCTGGAGATGAGCTTTTCTTACAGAGGATCCTAGGTCCCATCTGGAGACTGGCATCCTATCCCCCATGGTTTTTCTTTACAGAAACAAAGGCCTGTAAGATTCTGCAATATTGCTATGGTTCCTTAACCATCTTCAACATTTCCACTGAGAGTTTAGTGGATATTTTTTCCCTTTTGAGACACAGCTATTTTGTTATTAGTTTGGGGAGTTTTGATCCCCTGGTACATTTTTGAAAGGTTTCAGATTTTTCTGCACATATAGGATTTCTGTCAGCTTCATAGAGAAACCCCCCCCCCCAAATTAGGTCCAAATTAGATTCAGGTAGTTCAAAGCCTGCTGTGGGACATAAGATTCCATACAATAGACAGGAATCAGGTCCCAGTTTTAACCACATGCAGTACAATCCTATGCAGAAGCTTGCTCAGAAATTAGTCTTCCTGAATCCAGAGGTCAGTGTGCCTAGGAGGGTAACATTTAGTAGTGGGCGGTCAAGGACAGCTGGGCTAACATCTGGGAAAGCTGAACCAAAGAAAGGTTCACAAACTCTCTGTTGTTGGTTTTTAAAAATATATATTATTAAACCTATATTAATTTCCTCTGAAATTGTTTCCTGTCTTCCAAAACTTATGACAGTACAGCAAGGGAATACCTACAGGACTGGACAAACAAGAACCAGCTGTTGTTTGTCAGGGTAATGACAGAGAGCCATGATTGAAAAACTGTGAGAAAATATTTTAGAGATAAATCCAGTTTCCACCCAAACCGATTCTGCTTAAGGGGGAATTCACACAGTGCATTGATCATGTTAATAGTCTGGATGTGTGAAACTGCTATCATCAGTTGCTGTAAAATATACCCTCACACATCATGGCCTCTGAACATGTCATACATTTGGGCCGCATGGGAAACCAAGTCTTTTTTGCACAGAAGAGTAGGTCCAAATTAGATTCAGATGGTTCAAAGCCTGTTGTGGAACCTAAGATCCCATACAATTATTTTGTTTACCTATATGCCATGAATTGTTCCAAGTAGCCAATGCCACATATTAAGTCTCTATCAAGGGGACAGGACATTTTCCTCCAGGATCATTTTCTTTCAGGATACTTTTCAGTTTATTCAGTCTGAGGGTATGGACATGGAGTTATCAGGTCCTTTGGACCAGCCAGTAGGGGATGGGGGTAAATTTACCAGAGCAGGGAGGGAAGAAACCAGAAATAAACATGACATGCCTATGTCACTGGAAGTGACACAAGCGTGTCGAGGATGTCAGGAGTGATGCTTTGGTTTGTGAGCAAAACCACTATGGTAGAATTAACTTCTACCATAAAATTTTGCCAAAAATCTAGAGCATATCCCTTGACATGACTGATGTATCAATATCACTTTCAGGTGATGTATTTCCTCCTGCCGATCAGCTGGTCTGGCAGGGGTGGAGAGAGGAAGGGGACTGCCTGCCTGCACCCAGCCTACTCTAGAGGAGCCCACATACATTCCTCGCTTGCTGCACAGGCACAGACTTCCCTCTGTGCTGGGGGGGGGGCTCCCTCCCTGCCTTCCATTCCTTCCTTCCTTCCTTCCTTCCTTCCTTCCTTCCTTCCTTCCTTCCTTCCTTCCTTCCTTCCTACAAACCCACCATTTTAAGGCCTCAGCCTCCACACCAAAGCCCTGTGAGGTAGGTTAGACTGAGAGAGTGTGACTGGCCCAAGGTCACCCAATGAAGAAGAAGAAGAAGAAGAAGAAGAAGAAGAAGAAGAAGAAGAAGAAGAAGAAGAAGAAGAAGAAGAAGAAGAAGAGTTGGTTCTTATAAGCCGCTTTTCCCTACCCGAAGGAGGCTCAAAGCGGCTTACAGTCGCCTTCCCATTCCTCTCCCCACAACAGACACCCTGTGGGGTGGGTGAGGCTGAGAGAGCCCTGATATCACTGCTCGGTCAGAGCAGTTTTATTAGTGCTGTGGCGAGCCCAAGGTCACCCAGCTGGTTGCATGTGGGGGAGTGCAGAATTGAACATGGCATGCCAGATTAGAAGTCCGCACTCCTAACCAGTACACCAAACTGAGAATCCATGTCACAAGTGGGGACTTGAATCTGGGTCCAGCACACTTAGCCACTACACCACACTGTACAGGCCAATGTGAAAAACTTCTGCCTGAGACTCTGGAGAGTTGCTGCCTATCAGGGTAGACGGTATTGGCCCTGATGGACCGGTGGTCTGATTAATTATGTCAGCTTTATGTATTCATGTACAGTGGGCTCATGATGTTTAGATTGTTTTTGTTGCTCCATATAGACCAATTTTTTAATCAAGACCCCCCCCCCCCGACCCAGTCAATGCTGTCCCTCTTTACCAATGTTAAAATCTGGTCACCTTAAACTATTGACTAGTCTCAAATGATCCATTTTTTCAGCAAAGTGATTGAACAAGTGCTGGCTGGACAGCTTCAAGCTATCCTGGATGAAGCAAATTGTTTAGATCCCTTCCAGTTTGGTTTTAGATTGGATTATGGAACTTGGTCACTCTGGTAGATGACCTGTTCTGGGAGATGGAAAGAGGGAGTGTGCTTCTGTTATTTCTCCGGCATCTCTCAGTGGCTTTCATGGTGTCTTTCTGGATTGACTTTCTGGGCTGGATTGGGAGGCACTGTTTTGTGGTCATTCCTGTTCTGTGTGAAGGATCAGTTTCAGGTGATGATGTTGGGAAACTGCTGCTAGCCTATGACCTGTGAGGTCATGAAAGACTCTATTATGTCCCCTATTCTTTTAAACATCAACATTAAACTATGGCTGAGATCAGCAGTAGCAGCGGCCTCATCAGCATTTTATTTTTATGGCCTGCTCTTCTCAAGAGTCTCAGGACAGGTAGCACCCTCCAGAGGGCTGGCATGTCATCAGAAGTACCCATCACATTTTATTTTGTATACTAGGGGCAAAGCCCGTTGTCTCCAAGAATACAACGGGCGCTAGAGCTTGGCAGTGGGAAGAGGAAGGGGAGGAGTTGTCCAGTCTGTAAGGGCATGGGGTTGTCATGTGTGTTGTGTGTGAGGTTGTGGTGGCATGGTGGCAAATGAGGCCATGGGTGTGGAGATATGGGTGTCAAGAACCTGTGGTGTGGAATGTTCGTTGATTGTGGGAGAGGACTGACCTTTGGGAATTGTGGCATAGTGGTTACAGATGAGCTTTCCAGAGCCATGTCCTCAGATATGTGAAGGGAAAATCAGACTGGAGACTCTTCTTAGGGGAAGATTACATGGCAACCAATTCCCCCCAGTTCTGCGTCATTTCCCTTCTTGTGTGAATTAGGCCACATTCACCGAAATGCCCCTCTGCCCTAATACACATAGGGTAGTCACAGTACACAGGTGTCCACCCTGTTCCTTCTGTCTCCCATATTTTCACTGTTGGTAAAATGTTATGTGCCCACATGCTTCTTTCATGGTTGCTCCTTAGAAGAACGGATTTTTGTACCCTATTGCTTACTACCCAAAGGAGTCTCAAAGCGGTTTACAAACACCTTTTCCATTTGTCTTTCCACAATAGTCAACCTGTGAGGTATGTAGGGTTGTGAGAGATCTGAGAGAACTGGGAATGGGCTGCAGTGACCCAGCAGGCCTCAGGTGTCTCAAAGCATTTTCCAATCGTCTTCCCCTTCTCTCCCCATAGCAGACTCCCCATGAGGGAGGTGGGGTAGCTGGCAACCCTAAGAGAAAGACTGTCTGTGCACAGCAGTCTTGACCTTAGTAAGGTTTTTAATACTGTTTTTTTATTTGCCAGGCCAAGGTTATTTGCCAGTTACTATTTTAGTGACGATGTGACTCCAGACATTTACTTGTTCTCTATTTAGTTTCAGGCTGTAAATATTTATTTAGATCTTCCTGCACTTTCCAGACTCACAGGACTGATGCTGGTCTGCCTGTCTGCGCCCCAGAATACAAACAGTTGCTGATAAGGGCTGGCCATAACCCATAGGCCAGGAGGGACACTCCTGCACCACTCCCTACCAACTGCAGGCAAAAATGGCTCCTTTGAAGGCTGGACTCTGAGGCATTGTACGATTTTGAAGTCTCACCTCCAAACCTCCAGGAATATTTCCAACCCAGGGGTAGCCAACCTACAGGTGTGGCCTGGAGAGCTCCTGGAATTACAGCTCACCTGCAGAGTATAAAGATCAGCTCCCCAGGCAGAAAGGGCTACTTTGGACAGGGTTGTGGTAGAGAAGAAACATTTAAGGCTTCCCACACAGGTTGTTGTTGAATTGAAAGACTTGAAGCCTACTGCACAGGGTTGTTGTGCAGATGAAACAGGAGACAAAAGAGCCAGCTTCCTCTGCAGAATAACGCTGTGCAGTGGCCTCAAATCTGCAGAGAGTTGCAAAGAAGAAAGACACATGGCTTGGCTGTGTCTAACCACCGGCCAGAGCAGTATTTTAAGTGAGAAGGGGCTTTTCTGTAGCTTCCCTGTCAGGCAACTGTTTGGCAGAAGGGGAAAGTCCCCCCCTCCCTCAAAAGGAAGGCCCTCAGTCTCCCCTGCGTTGCTCTTGGAAAGGCCTCCTTCCCTCAGTCAGGGCCTGTCAGAGGCTCCTTCACAGCAGGCCTGAAGGGGGGGAGGGGGAGCACTCTGCAGCCTCCGGCCAGCTCTGTCAGGGTTCTGAGGCAATTTGCAGTTGGACATGCCAGTTAGGACAGCCTTGGGGCGAAAAGGGCTGACGCAGCCTCTGTTCTCATCCCCCTTGGCAGCCCTACTGACCTCCTCTCCCTTTGGTGGTCAGGAGCAGACTGGCAGCCAGACTGGGCTGGGTGAATGGAATTTTGGTCTGTCCTGGTGAGGGGCCAATAGGAAGGCACTTTGCGTGCCTCCCCATTGGCTGCTTGGCCCTGGATGGACACTCGGAGGGCCCAATCAGGAGACGCTTCGCGGCTCCTGATTGGGCCCTCTGTGTTTTTATCCTGGACAGGGCCCGCCCTAACTCCTCCCCAGGTGGCCTTACTCTTTTATTTAATAGGACCCTGTCCTATTTAAAGATATAAGATTAGATTACATTACCATGTACTTGGTGGGACGTATAGAAAATTGTTTGGAAACTTTATTTAGTACAGCTGCAGCTAAGATGTTTACTGGAGTGGATCAGAAGAATCATATCACTTCAGTCTTGGCCTATCTGCATTGGATGCCAATCAGTTTCTGAGCATATTTACAGGGGGTGGTGTTGCCGTTTAAAGTCCTATATGATTTCGGAACAACATACTGGAAGGATTACTGACTCCCTCATGAACCTACCCAATCACTTCAGTAATCTTCCAAGGCCCGGGTTCAGGTGCCTCTGCCTCCTGAAACTAGGTAGGTGGCAATCTTCTTGGCCATGGCAACTCTGCAACTCCCTCCCCAGGGAGACTCACCTGCCTCCTTCTATTGCCATGTTCTGCCAGCAAGTTATTATTTTTTTGGTTTGGTTTGGGGTCTCTCTTTCCTGTCTATTGTTTTAATTGCTTTTATGTTGTTGTATATGCGTTGTAGTTTTGATTGTAACTGTTTTAATTATTTTTGAAGCTTTTAATTTTTTAGGTGTTGTTTTATTATGTTGTTGTGATTTGTTACCCTCCTTGATGGCACCTATGAGGGCAGAAAAGCAGGTATAAACGTTGTAAAATAAATAAAATAATGGTACAATGGACACATTTAGAATTGTTTTAGAACCTTGGGGAAAAGAAGGCTCTGGAAAGCTTCTTACCTCATAAACCATAGTGATTGACCAGCATGCTTTTATTTGACAAACCAATTAAAGTTCAAGAGAGGTGAATTCAACTGTCTCTAGCTGAGTCTTTAAAATCTGCACTGAGAGCACTTGCTAAACTCATTTGTTTGGAGTGACAATGAATGTCTCTGACTTGGGCTGAAAATAGCCTTGAACTAGCAACATATTCTTGGTTGTACAGATTCTCACTTTATTGATTTAGAAACTTTTTATCCTGCCCTTACTCCAAGAACTTCAGTATTGCTTACTATGTTGTTCTTTCAACTTATTCTCACAACCATCTTATAGGTTAGATAAGGCTGAGAGAAAATGACTAGCCCATCATTCTTGGTGTCATGGTTAGGAGTGCAGGCAGACTTCTAATCTGCCTAGCCAGGTTTGATTCCACACTCCCCCACATGCAACCATCTGGGTGAACTTGGGCTCGCCACAGCACTGATAAAGCTGTTCTGACCGAGCAGTACTATCAGGGCTCTCTCAGCCTCACCTCCCTCACAGGGTGTCTGTTGTGGGAAGAGGAAAAGGTAGGTGATTATAAGCTGTTTTGAGACTCTTTCTGGTAGAGAAAAAGTGGCATATAAGAACTGACTCTTCTTCTTCTTCATCGTCATCCAGGAACTTTCATGGCATTGAACACATGAATCCGGTTCTAGCACAACTAAGGTAGTCAACTCCAGCTTGGGAAATTCCAGGATATTTGAAGGAGGAGACTGGAGAAGCCAGAATTAGGGGAGGGATGAGGCCTCCACAGGGTAGAATGCTACAGATTTCACATTCCCAAGCAGCCGTTTTCTCACTGTAGCCTGAAGATGACTAGTAATTCTGGGAGATCCTCAGACATTGCATAGACATTGACAACACTACATCTCACTATCTTGAGCTATTTTAGAATTTCAGGTAAAAGAAAGCCTTTTAAAAGAATGTTAGAGATGCTTATTACAGATGGCAGTTCATTCATATCTATAAAATTGACAACCCACATCTGAGCTGCAAGGGGATGAAACAAGTAAGTAAGTTAAGGTCAAGCACAATTCTATCTGTGTCATAAAATTAGGCCTGGCTCCCAACCCATTCCCTGACTTTTCAGCCTGTAACTGGAGAAAACATTTTGGGGGAGTTAGTGGGATTGCACACCTGGAGCATTAATGTGAATGGGGAAGCTGCAAGCCACATGAAACCTACTTCCTATATTGGTGCCATACCTAGTCTGCATTTTGGGGGGCAAACTACTTGAGCGTAGATAGTGTTCAATGGAAAGCATGTACCAACATTAGCAGGGATCAGGAAATGTCACACTACACCGCTTAGAAAGCCTGCAACTGTAAACATGTCTTATAAAGATTTTTTTTGGGGGGGGGATTAAAAAAATGTGGGTTACCACAATACATCTCATGCAAGATGAAATTCACAAAGAATGTTGAAGAACAAGGGAGGAAATTGGGGTCATTGACATCTAAATCATTTATCAAATAAGCAAATTTATTTCTCTAAGCACCTCCTAGGTACTAGTACTTTATTTAGTTTCCCTGTAGGAGCAGGTTATTCCATGAAAGAGGCAAGGCATTACTCAAAACCCACAGGTGCCCTTGTTTTGACACCCTTGTTATGCAGTGATTGCCTTTCATAATGAGTTCTATAACCCAGCACTTTTCATCACATGAATAGGATCCTCCAGAGAACTGAACATTTAAATACCAATCAAGGAAGAACAAGAAGGCAAACCAGAGTGTAAAAGGAACTGCACTGTACTAGTTCCAAGATAATCAGGCTCTGCCATTGCCAATCTCCTGAGATGTCGGTTATCAAGAGAAGAAATGTTTTGCTAGAACAATTAGTGATCTTTCTTTCAAACAGCTGAATAAATCAAACTGGGTATAAATCAAGTGGGAATAAATGAGCCAGCGGTTCCAAATCAAATGTTTCTCTTCACCATCTAATTTTCTGTATGTGCAACTCTAATTTTGAAATATCATTATAAGAATGCTGAGAACTGCTTTTGAAGCAGGGTCTTCTAACCTCAAATGCTACTCAGTATATGATTGCTCTGGTCTTGCTATGGAATCTAGCCAGGAAACATCGTTCAGAAGCTGAGTGAATGGAAGAACAGGGGCACTGGGAAATGTTTCTTGAGGATCAACCGAAATGTAGCAAATTAGAGACCAAGCTTTTCAGTTCTTTACAACTCTTCATCAGGCTGGATGCTAAGGAAAAATATAAATGGGAATAAGTGGAGACAAACATTTGGTGGTGTTTATTGAAAAGGCCTTCTGTCAGCACATTGCTGCAGTCTAGCATGGGAAGCATTCTGCAGACCATAAACCCAAAGAGATGGAAGGAAATTATACATCTGTCTTTTTCCACATAATGCATTTTGCAAGCCCCGTAGCCTTCATTTGACTCAGGGTCACACAAGGAAGAAGATAGAGTTTAACCTTCAACCTACACTTGATTTCACAATTCAAAACTAGAAAAAAGTGTGTGTGTGTGTGTGTGTTAAAGGACATATCTTTTTTCCTTTAAAACGCTACTTGAAAGTAGGAAATAATGAAGAAGAAGAAGAAGAGTTGGTTCTTATATGCCGCTTTTCCCTACCCGAAGGAGGCTCAAAGCGGCTTACAGTCGCCTTCCCATTCCTCTCCCCACAACAGACACCCTGTGGGGTGGGTGAGGCTGAGAGAGCCCTGATATCACTGCCCGGTCAGAACAGTTTTGTCAGTGCCGTGGCGAGCCCAAGGTCACCCAGCTGGTTGCATGTGGGGGAGCGCAGAATCGAACCTGGCATGCCAGATTACAAGTCCGCACTCCTAACCACTACACCAAACTGGCTCTCTTGTGCTCATGGCTCTTTCCTTGCAAATGGGAAATGTTAAATCATAGAATCATAGAGTTGGAAGGGGCCATACAGGCCATCTAGTCCAACCCCCTGCTCAACGCAGGATCAAATCTGTGGGTTCAGAGGCCAGAACACTGGTAGTTCATTTCATCTCATTACTGACCCAGGCAAAACACACTGAATTAAGTTCCCCAACCTCATCCAGTATATACAGATTCTGAACAAAAGGTTCCCTCCATCTAGTAACCTCATTAGTCCTAAGCAGACATCTCATTGGTTACAGAACAGCTGTAGCTCTTGTTTCCCTTTGTCTATTTTTATGATCCTACTAGAATGGGATGAAGTGACCCAGCAGGCCTCAGGTGTCTCAAAGCAGTTTCCAATTGCCTTCCCTTCCTCTCCCCATAACGGACACCCTGTGAGCAAGGTAGAGCTGAGATAGCTCTGTGAGAACTGGGAATGGTCCACAGTCACTCAGCAGGCCTCAGGTGTCTCAAAGCAGTTTAAAATCACCTTTCCTTCCTCTCCCCATAATAAGCACCCCGTGAGGGAAGCTGCTAAGGAGGGCGGAAAGCTGCTCGTATTCAAGTGCAGACATCCCGGACACACTCCTCCCACAGAGGCGTTTCATAAATATAGAGAGGTACGATGGATAAGGATGTATTTAGAAGAATTTGTTTTCATTATCTCAAAGCAGTTTAAGTTTCCTTCACTTCCTCTCCCCTTAACAGAAACTCCATGAGGCAGGTGAGGCTGAGGGAGCTCTGATAGGACTGCTCCGTGAGAACAGCATTTTCAGGGCTGTAACTAGCCTAAGTTCACCCAGTTCACTGCATGTAGAGGAGCACGGAATCAAACCCGGCTTGTCAGATTAGAAGCCACTGCTCTTAACCAATACACCAAACTGTTTGCCTTCTTTAATAAGACTTTTTGCTTTTATCCCTTTTTTGTGTTTTTGCTTTTCTACCTCAAAATGTTTGCTGGGGTTTCTGAATATTTTTTATTGCATTTATTAAAAAATAATATGAATTAGCATCTAATTTTGGTCACTACTCCCTTCAAAAGGTAACTGAAGCTTATAAATGAATCATGGTTGGTTTCAATGTTGTTTGCCGTTAGAATGAAATGGGCCATGACATGATCATGTTTGGCCTTGTTGAGACTAAAAAATGTATACATTGTATCTTGGCAGTTGTTAAGCTATGGGTCACATATTCTGTGTCTTGACCCAAAAATATTTGTAGCCACCAGGCAGAAAAGAATTCCCTGCAGACGGACTGGTACTGAATCATACACACTTCACTTGTGTAAAAAGGTATAATAATTGCCATTGTGCTTGGGTATTGATTTTGCGAGTGGCCTTGCGCACTCAACTGCCAAAGGAAATGAGGTTATTAAGGTTATGGCCTCGCACCAGGAAACCTCTGAAAAATTCATGCATTGTTGCTCAGATCTAGTGTTCCATTCTGGAAAGTGAATGAATGAACTTCAGCATGTGTTAATTTGGGAGCGGCCCAAGACATTTTAAAGCCTTAGGCAGAAAATCCAGTTTTTATTTTTCTCCCCCTTCCCCAAACACACACCTGAAACAGTAAAAATTAATAAACTAGATAACTGATGACTTGTTAGTTTCTATTAGTACCCCTAAGTGTCATCTAAGGCGATCTGCTGCATAGGGATGCCAACTCTGGGGTGGGAAACTCCTGGAGATTTTGAAGTAGAAACTGGGGTGGGTAGAGTTTTTTGGGCGGGGCGGAGTGGGAACTCTGCAGGATTGGGGTGCAAGAGTCTACTTTCCACAGGTGCCATTTCCTTCAAGGGGAAAGATCTTTGTATTTTGGAAATGGGTTGCAGCTCAGGGAAAACTCCGCACCTCATTTAGGGACTGGCAGGATTATGCTTGAGAATCATAGAATCATGGAATTGGAAGGGGGTCACCTTCTGGGTCATCAAATTCAACCCCTGGCACAATGCAGGAAACTCACAACTACCTGGAGGAAATTTGCCTTCTGACCCCAAAGTGGCAATTGACATTTCCTTGTGCATGCAAGAAAAGGCCATGAAAGTCAAGCACTGATTTTCATGAAAGTCAAGCACTGAAAGTCAAGCACTCCTGCCCAGCCAGTCATAATCTGCTTAATTTCTGTCAGTAATTGTCTAAAGGTAAAGGTAAAGGTATCCCCTGTGCAAGCACCGAGTCATGCCTGACCCTTGGGGTGACGCCCTCTAGCGTTTTCATGGCAGACTCAATACGGGGTGGTTTGCCAGTGCCTTCCCCAGTCATGACCGTTTACCCCCCAGCAAGCTGGGTACTCATTTTACCGACCTTGGAAGGATGGAAGGCTGAGTCAACCTTGAGCCGGCTGCTGGGATTGAACTCCCAGCCTTATGGGCAAAGCTTTCAGACGGCTGCCTTACCACTCTGCGCCACAAGAGGCTCTTCAGTAATTGTCTAGCCTCTGCTTAAAAACTTCCAGGGAAGGAGAGACCATGACTTCATGAGGAAGCCTGTTCCACTGAGGAACTGTTCTCACTGTCAGGAATTTCAGCCAGATGTTTAGCTGAAAATTCTTTTACATTAATTTCAATTCATTGGTTCCTTTCCAACCCTCTGAGGCAACAAGAAAACAGCTGCTCCATCCTCTATATCAGGGGTAGTCAACCTGTGGTCCTCCAGATGTTCATGGACTACAATTCCCATGAGCCCCTGCCAGATGATAGCCTTTCAAGTACTTGAAGATGTTTATCATATCAACTCTTAGTCGTCTTCTCTCCAGGCTAAATAGACTAGACTCCCTCAACCTTTCCTCATACGATTTGGTCTCCAAACCCCTCACCATCTTCATTGCCTTCCTCTGGATACTCTCAAGTTTGTCCACATCCTTTTTCAATTGTGGTGCACAAGACTGAACACAGTACTCTAAGTGAGGTCTAACCAGAGCAGAATAAAGTAGTACCATCATCTTGCGCAATTTGGATATTATACTTCTTTTGATACAGTCATTGTGGCCCATTCATTGTGGCCCATTTGCCAAAATCCCACATTTGTAATAGGGTCAAAGAAGCCCCAGTAGTGGATCTCTTTAAGAACATTCAGCATTACCCTACTGATTTATTGGGGGGGGGGTGTTTGGAGGCTGTATCGCACAAACTTAACAGGCAAATTAGGCTAAGAACATTGTGTCCTGAAAGACTCAGCTCATCTCTG
The DNA here is from genome assembly GCF_049243985.1 of Paroedura picta. Lineage (NCBI taxonomy): Eukaryota > Metazoa > Chordata > Lepidosauria > Squamata > Gekkonidae > Paroedura > Paroedura picta. The sequence continues at coordinate 51,411,375 of NC_135369.1, forward strand.
GATCTATCTTAATTTTTGTAACTTTCCTTTTAAGAATGACTTGGCAGATTTTTTTGTATTTCCTATTTAAAACTACATCACCTGTACTTGGGGGAGGACTTATGAGCTTTGTAGGCTAAGCCATGAGTACTTAGTCTTCCATTCAAGGTCTCTTCTGCGATTTTTTGTTTGTTAGCATTATTATGATTCAATATGTAAGATTTACACATTATGGTTTAATATGTGGACTTTGAATTAGTTCCTATCTCTTAACCTGGTTTTATACTCTTTCTCAATTAATATTGATGTTTTGAGTCACCTTGCAAGTTAGCTTCAAAGTCAAATGTAAAACGTCATTATCTTTAGTAAGTAGAACAAAAATATGATTGTTTGTCTGAGTATATTCAACAATTTTTAGTTGGTAATTCTGATATTGGTATATTGTAGCTAAGCTACTGAGGAAAGCTGTGAAAATTTGTCAAACAAAACGTGGACCGGTTAAAACAAGGGTCCCCAACCCCCGGTCTGCGGCCCGCAAAGGCCATCGTACCGGGCCACCAGCGGCTGTGCCTGCCTCCCCCCCTGCAGCAAGAGGGGGGGAAAGAGGCCGGCACGGCAGCCAGCACGGCAGCTGGCGCGCCAGCAACGCTAACACGCACGCGCGGAACTGCCACGCATGCACGTTTGCGCCCCCTGGTGGCCAAAACGCGCATGCATGGCAACTGCGCATGCGTGTTAACGCCACCTGGTGGCCAAAACGCGCATAAGCGGCAGTTCCGCATGTGCACGTTTTTTAGCAACTGCGGCAGCCGGGTCGCTGGCTCTCCCCCACCCCCGGAGGCGGTCCCCGACCAGATGAAGGTTAAAAGTTAAAAGACAAGCTACAATATAACAATATCAGGATTACCAACTAAAAAAAAAACTATTTGTGGTCTGTCCTCTCTAGGAATCACCCCAAAAATGATGGTTTTACCATAGAGTTTCCTGAAATTCCTTGAGAAGTGTAACATCGCTTCTATTTTTTTCCCCAGAAGTGGCTGCTACCACTGGGCTGTTTTTCTTTAAAAAATAAATCTCCTGCTGGCCACAGGGATTCTAGTGGGCAAGGCCCACTGGAGGCAGGAGATCTCCTTCCCTCAGTGAACATATCACTATAACATAAAGCAGCAGCTCCTCTCTGCATTATCTGTTTCTCCCCTCGTCCCAGTCCAGATGCAAATATTTATTACTGTCGCCACCACATCTGCGAATTGCTTGAGGAGCCTGGGCGCAGGAGTTTTGTGTAATGAGATGGGTACAGCTTTTGGAGTGGTGAGACAGTGGGCTGGCGACCAGTACACCAACTGGGCAGTGGAAGCTACCTAATATTCTAGAAAATAATGACGCACAGGAGGAAAGGAGGTCCCGGGAGGTCAGATTTCTCAGAGAGAGAGAGAGGTTTAATTTTGATGAGACACGAGTTCACTGGGTGGGAATCATGGCCCCAGCCTGTGAACAAGGTGCAGAATCATATTTGACTTGCATGTTCTCCTCAATGTACAATTCCTGCTCTAGATTGGGACTGCAGCAAGTGTGCCAAAGGAGCTTCAAACTTCCCACTCACATCTGCTTACACCGTTACCCTGAACTGACATGGTTCTACTACATCTATTACATCACCTAAGTAGATTGAGCTGGGAAATTTGGTGGCTTTGAAATTCAGTACTGTCTTTAGCATTGACTGATTATCAAAAAGGAGGATGTGGAGCATTACAATCCAGCTTCAAACAGTTGTTTGATTTAGAGTGATAACTCCCCAAATCCTTTGATTCCACATGGCATTGCGTGCGATCAGACTTTATTTGCAGTCCTTTGTAATGACATTTCTCCCCCCGCACACACACACTTTCTATCCAGAGTTTGGCAGTATATCATCATTTTGACAGCTCAGCACCTATAAAAATTTATGAATTCATATTAAAACCAATACTTGATTATGCCAGTGTTTATGAGGCTTCCCAGAAGCACTATATCCTTCAGTTAAACTGAACTATAGCGCACCTACCTCCCCCAGAGCCCATAATAAAACAGCCTGTATTTCACTCTTTTTGTTAGTTGACAACAGGAACTTCTATGTTAGGTTAGGTTTATGGATATTCTGCTTTGTAAGGCATTTTGGGGGCTTAAATCAATCCAGGACCAATTGGGGAGCATCCTTGAATGCCCATGTTGAGAATCACAGATAAAACACCATTATGTCAGAAAATTTGCTGGGACTATATGATTTCACCTACATTGGACCTGAGTCCAGTGTAGGAGGTGCGATTCCGTTCAATTTAGCAAAAACAAAACACCTGGATCCATGCTGATTCGGGATATTTTAGTGTCCCTTTAAGCCAAATTGCACACCCCCATAGGAAAGCAGTATCTGAATCACCAAAACCAGAATAGCTTCAACCATTATACCCTATGGAGCCATTCAAGTCAATGGGAAATCTCCCCTAAGGCTATTCAGTGGTCTGGCATGGGCAGATTTTAAGGTAGAGGCACCAAAGTTTCAGCACAGCTGTTGAAACCTATCCTTTAAAGAACCCCCATGTTTTAAAAAGGTTGGACTAGAAGGTCCAATTCTCTAGGCACCCAAAGGAGGTGTTCCCATCTTCTATTGTTTCCAAAGAGATAAAATAGCAAACGGTTACAAACCCAGCAGAATGTCTCAGAGAATCCCTGAAATTAAAGGGGGAGGAATTTTTGGAAGATCATCCCACTAGCAGGATCAGTACAATGTGCACAGCAGAACCAGAGCCACTGTGGCAGTGCCAAACCAACAGGACTTGGTTCACATCAGAGAATCTCTAAAGTAGAAATTGGGGGGGAGGGGGGCATTCTCCAGGGACAGCAGAACCACAGCAATCAATGGGCTAATGCCCAGTGGCAGAACCCGACACCATCCAACTAGTGCCCAGCAGCAGAACCCACTGCCCCCTCCAACTGTAGAGATTCTCTGACATGAACTTAGTCCCTTTGGGTTGGCACTGGTCACTGGCACTGGTTCTGCTAGGCAGTATTGCAGGGGTCCAGCTGCTGGACTGGATTTGCAGAACCCCCCCCCCCTTCACTTTCACTGCAAAGATTCTGTGGGAGGTTCTGCTGGGCTTGTATTACCTTGCAGCTTTCCCCTGTCATAAGAAGCAGTGGAGGATGGGGGCACCCCCTGGTCTAATCTTTTTAAAGCATGGTGGTTCTTTAGAGAAGAGGCTACAGCAACTATGCTGCAAATTTGGTGTTTCTACCTCGCCTCCCCCCCGCCCCCACATATACACACTCTTCACCACCAGGGCACTGAATAGACAGGCTAAATTTCCTTGGACTTTAATGGCTCCATAGGATATAAGCCAGTGATTTGAATGAGTCAGACCGAATTTAAAAAGTGTTTGTGTCCTAGTCTGCATACAATAGATAATGCAGTTTCAATGTGCTTTCGCGGCTGGATTTTCCTGTGCGGAACAGGAAAATCTACTTCTAAAGTGCATTGAAAGTGCATTACTTCTTGTGTGCAGACTAGGCTTGTGTGTATGAGCATTTGCATGGATCACAGACAGCTGAGAAACGCAGAACAAGTTGGGTCAAAGGACTGTCATCTGAAGAGAAGTTGCTGCTACTCCTATTCCACTTGTAACAAATTAGGAAATTACTGAGTATAAACAGGAATTGTTCTTCTGCTTGATCTGGTTCAAGGTTCTGCCAATCCTTGAACATCCTTTGATGAAATTAAACTCACACTTCTGGGTTCAGTTTCACTTTCCTCATGCAATGTTCTACGAGGTAAAAAATAGTTTTCATGAAGCAGAAGATCCTGTTTGGGGAAGAACACATTTGGAGCCCTCCAAACCAGGGTCTTTTTATGAGTCACCTGCTTTCATTTGAATAGGCCTTTCCTAAGTCTCAGTGATCAATCAGAATAATCCATAAAGGAGTGAGCAGAAAATATTTGTCCTTTGACCCGCTATATTTGAATCATGTAATTAAACTCAGCTGAAGAAATAGTAAAGCCCTAATCATGAGGACACAGAAGGTTTTTTTATGTTAGCAGCATAGGCTTATCAATTTAACCAACGTAAAACCAGAGAAAGGTAGCAAATCAGCATAAAAGCATCTCCCAAACAAGAGTGATGTACAAAACCAAAACAGAACCCAACAGCAAAAGACTGGACAAGGAAGAGAGAAATGGCACACTTAAGGATGGGCCAGGATATGCTTTTGCCTGGCATGAAAAACTTGGAGGGCACTCCAAAGATATGGCACTTCCTAGAACACCATAATTTAGAAGATAGTGATACACGGATCAGGGTCTCCAAAGATGGCCTCATATAATGGAGAGGTTTGATGGGTGAATCTAAATAAAGGAGGTTCCCACAGAACTGAAACTGTGAAAGTGAAAGTCAACATGTGCTATGAACAGATTTTGGCCCATGGCTGCTATAGATCTTCTGGGCTTTGATGGGTAACCAAGTATAACAATGTCTGTTTTCCCATAACACAAGACCTCCACAAGGAAGAATCATGTTGATTCAAAGGTTGCTTTTGATACAGCTGAGCTTCTAAATTTATGACCAGGCATAAACTAGAACAACATCAACAGGCACGTAACTCAGAGTTCCTAGCCAGAAGCACTGAATTTTGGCCTGATACATATTCTAAAAGAAAATAAACTGGGGAGCGTTTTTTTCATTCTTCCAAAAGCATTGCTGAACTTTCTCAGACCTGAGGTTCCATCTGGAAGAACAGAAAAGATTAATCCTGCTCAATTTTAATAGGTTTTGAAAGACTGACTTCAGCAAAACCAGATAACTGCTGACTAAGGGGATTTGCTCACTCAGAGGACATATTTGTCCTGATTTTTAAAAGTTAATCAGGTGGGAGATTGAGGGGGATTGCTCTCCTCTGGGCAGCGTTACACTTCCTTGGACAACAATAATGGGTCCTGCGACCCAGAATCTATGCCACTAACCCATTCCAAAGCAGAGTATTATGAAGCCCGTGAGGACAGGCTGAGGGACATGGGAATGTTCAGCCTGGAGAAGAGGAGGCTGAGAGGGGACAGGATTGCTCTCTTTTAAGTATTTGAAAGGTTGTCACTTGGAGGAGGGCAGGGAACGGTTCCTGTTGGCAGTAGAGGATAGTGGGTTTAAATAATGTGTAGAGTGGTACTGCCTAAAACAGCAGAGCAAAAAAAAATCATAGTCATAGTAGTTCATTTGTGGAATACACTGCCCTTACTGGCAGTTTTCAAGCAGAAGTCGGACAGATACTTATCCTGGATGCTTTAGGCTGCTCCTACAATGAGCAGGGGTTGGACTAGATGGCCTGTATGGCCCCTTCCAACTCTATGACTCTAAGAGATGTTTCATATGCTCTGGACTGAGTAGCAAAAACTTGGCACCAAGAGAATTCCAAATTCTGCGTCAGGCTGGACCCTGAATCCCTATTAAGATGGCTGAAACTGGGGGAAATCTACATACAGTTCCTTATTTGGATGAATGCTCTTTGCTTCTAACAATGACTGGCGAGGCAAATAGCTATTTGGGAGCCTTTAAACTATTCTCCTCATCTGGGTTTGCCACCTGCTCTTGGTTTCATGGAATGTTTCCTTATTTAGTTTTAAACTGTAGTGTTCCTTGTCCCAAAGAGATGCACCATCACTGGAAACAGCAACGTTAACTTAATGCATGACACGAGCGCTCTTTTCTAATAAAGCATGGTTATTGTTCTGACATGTGCAATACATCATTTTCATATAGTCACGCAGTGTGTCCCTTCTTCTGAAACATTTTCAGGTTGCAACTCATGATCACTAGAAATCTCTCCTGTAACATTTCAGTAAGCATTGCTCAGATGCTTTGAGCAGGCAAACAGATTTAGCAGTGTTTTTTATTGTCTGACGAGGGAAATATCAAGAGTATAAAACTGAATGCCTGGATTAGATATGCATGGGCTGCAGGAACTTTAATTAATTAATTTGCTTATTTATAGCCCACCTTTCTCAATAAGACTCGAGGCAGATTATAAAACATAGATGAAGACAATGTAATCACCTAATATAGGACATTCAGTGAACAGTGCAATAGGCTAGCCTAGGAACACAAGATTAAATGGCAACATGAACAGCAAATCTCCCAGGCCAGCATGGTAGCAGCCATGCAGAATGGGGATGGGGTGGGGGGATGCCAGCCTTGTCTGTGATCCAAGGGAAACCTGGAAGTCAGGTAGCTCTGGGAATCATCTGAAATGCTAAGGACTCTGGCAATTCCTAGAGCTACCTGGAAGTGACAAGTGATGCACAAAACATCACACACCCTGGTTGCCAGGCATGGCTTGGCAACCCTTGACTCAAGCCATGATGTTTCCCACCTGCTATCTCAGCACCAAACCATGCTGCAGCCCTTGCAACACGTGGGTGGGTGGGTGGGTGACAGGCTTCACAGCACCCCCGTCTTCATGCATATCTATATGCATTGAGAGCCAAAGAGACCTCCCTTGGTCAGCTCACTCAAAAAGAATAACTTCTGGAAAACTGGATGAAGCTGAATCCTGAAAGGAGGATAGCTCTGGAAACTCACACAGACTATGTTTTCACAAGGCAAATGCCCCCAAAGGTTTTAAAGGGACAGAACAGGTTAAAAAAGGACTCATTGGCAGGAGCCCAAATCCTACCATGCAAACCATTGCTGCCCAGGGGTGTTTGAAGGAGGGGTGTTGTGGGGAGAGGAATGGGAAGGCGACTGTAAGCCGCTTTGAGCCTCCTTCGGATAGGGAAAAGCGGCATATAAGAACCAACTCTTCTTCTTCTTGAAGGAGAGGCAATTCAAAATATAGTTCTTTATCAACAGGAAAAGTCAGCATGTACAAGACAGAGAGAGATTGTTTTACTTGCCCTGACCTGGGTAGCCCACGCAAGCCAGATCTTGTCAAATCTCAGAAGCTAAGCAGGCTGATTCTGGCTAGGATTTGGATGGGAGACCTCTAGGGATTTGGATGGAGTTCCTCCAAGCAATGCTAGGGGTCCTGAAAGGAGGCTGGCAATGGCAAACCACCTCCTAACATCCCTCACCTGGTTGCAGGACTATCCTCCACACGATAAATACTTGGACAAAAGTAATTGGAATGATGGACCTCAGCACTGACCCCAGGGGTTGCTTGCAGTAACTTCCTTTGGGCTTTTTAGGCAACACATTCCAGGGCAGAGTACTCTAGTGTAGGGGTAGTCAACCTGTGGTCCTCCAGATGTTCATGGACTACAATTCCCATGAGCCCCTGCCAGCAAACTGTCAGACGCACAGGAAACTCACAACAAAACTTATTCAAAAGAAAATAGTTTTATTGATTAGCACTATACGCATTGGACTGAAAGTCAAATCTGACTCGAAGCCAGATTTGCCTCAGCTTATCAATACATTTCTCCCGCCCAAAACTTGACAGTTCCCAAGGGGGGGGGGGTTAGTGAGGAAAGACATATGTGAAACACAAACAGGATTCCAAACTCCCATCCTTGAGAGAGGTGACAACAACCCTGAGAGCCCATAACAAGATAAGGTTAGAATAACATCACTATTCTATTTTATTGCTTACAAACTACAAGGCCGGGGCTAGCAGGCGCCAGGCCCAATTAAACAATATAACTGACATGGAGGAACTCAGGCTAATTTATGACAGAGATTCTACAATCCTGACATCCCTCCGCATTAAAACTAACTTCACTCCCCCACCTAGCCGGCATCTACCGGGTGAGGACAATCAGGAAATGCTCGATGGAAAGCCCGGAGAAGGCGGGGTGCCTTCACATTCCCCGCCTCTACCCACTCTTTGTCCCCCGAGGGGAAATCTTTCCAATCGATCAGATATTGAAGGCGACCCTTGTGCAAACGAGAGTCTAAAATTTGGTTGACTTCATAGTGGGTGTCTTTGTCGATGTAAATTGGCACAGGCTGGTCTGGAGGAGGGTGCCACTCGTCTGGGACCGGAGCTCTTCGCAGCAGGCTGGAATGAAAAACCGGATGCACATTCCTATAAGTCTTTGGTAAAGCTAGCTCAACAGTCACAGGATTAATCAGTTTTACCACTTTAAATGGCCCCACATATTTAGGGCCAAGTTTCTTTGATTTCTGCTGGCACCTCAGGTTCTTAGTAGACAAATAGGCCAGGTCTCCCACTTTCCAATCAGGTGCAGGTACTCTTTTCTTATCTGCTTGAGCTTTATAGGCCTGTTTCGCCTCTTTGAGGCTAACAACAATTTCTGGCCAACCTGTACTGATGGTCGATGCCCATTTATTTATGTCAGGAGCCTCAGTGGAGCTGAGTTCCCAGGTGGGGGCTGTTGCCAAATCAGTCCCATACACTACTTTGAAGGGTGATACCCCTGTTGAGGCATGAACCCCATTGTTGTAGGCAAATTCAGCCAGCGGTAATAAGGAGACCCAATTGTCCTGCTGGTGATTGATAAAACAACGCAAATACTGTTCCAGGATTTGGTTTACCCTTTCGGTCTGGCCATTTGATTCAGGGTGATAGCCCGAAGTGAGGGCTTGCTCCACTCCCAATAGTCTCAAGAGTTCCCTCCAAAACTTGGAAACGAACTGGGGGCCCCGATCCGTTAGGACACGTGTCGGGATCCCGTGCAGACGTACCACGTGTTCGATGAAAAGAGAAGCCAATTTTGGTGCTGAAGGCACTCCCGTGCAGGGAATGAAGTGAGCCTGTTTAGAAAAAGCATCCACCACCACCCATATAACGGTGTTCCCGTGGCTGGGAGGGAGGTCCGTAATAAAGTCCATAGTGACATCTGTCCATGGACGAGAGGGGGTGGGCTGTGGTTGCAATAGCCCCTTCTTCTTGCCCCCAACCGGTTTTGAGGCAATACAAATAGGGCATCCCTGCACATATTTCTCCACATCTTTGCGTAGGGACGGCCACCAATACTGTCTCCTGACTAGGTGCAGAGTTTTCACGAAACCAAAGTGTCCAGCAGTCTTTGCGTCGTGGCAAAGTTTTAAAACTTTTCCCCTGGCCGCCACAGGAACAAAGAGTCTCTCGCCCTTAAAAAATAGCCCCCCCTTCTCAGTCAGATCAGGGCGGAGGGAGCCAAACTCCGGATCTTGTGACATCTCCTTCTGGACCCAGCCCCCTGGGATGGGCGGAACAGTCTTTACGTGGCTGCGCGTCACGGCGGCCATCCCTAGTTGGGCGGGGGTGAATACGGTGTCCACCAATGGGTCTCGTTTGCTGTTGTACTGGGGCAGGCGTGACAATGCATCAGCCAAAAAGTTCATTTTACCCGGCAGATGCTTGAGGGAGAAGTTGAAACGGGCGAAAAACTCCGCCCATCTCATTTGCTTGGCGGAAAGCGATCGGGGCTGCTTGAGTGCCTGAAGGTTTTTATGATCCGTCCAGACGACAAATGGGATCGCGGACCCCTCTAGCCAATGCCTCCAGGTGGAAAGGGCCAATTTTACTGCAGCCGCCTCTTTTTCCCAAATTGCCCAATTTCGCTCTGCCCCCGAGAATTTCTTTGACAGATAGGCCAGCGGGTGTAATTTCCCGTCCTCCCCCTCTTGGAGGATCACGGCCCCCATTGCTACGTCCGAGGAGTCTACTTGTACAGTAAATTGCTTAGAAGGGTCAGCATGGGCCAGTACTGGTTCGGACGTAAACAACAACTTTAGTTTGTCAAATGCGTCCTGACAGGGGGGAGTCCACAGAAGGGGCGTCCCCGGGCGGCTCGCCGATTTTCCCCCTTGTTTTGTTTTCAACAAGTCAGTGAGGGGCAACGCCACTTTGGCAAAATTGGGAATAAAAGTCCTGTAAAAATTAGCGAATCCTAGGAAACTTTGCAGTTGCCTCCTGGTGCGGGGAGGTTCCCAAGCCAGCAAGTCGCGCACCTTGCCAGGGTCCATCTCAATCCCAGCCTGGGAGACACGGAACCCCAAAAACTCCACCGCATCGCGATGGAACTCACATTTAGACAGTTTAGCAAACAATTGGTGCTTCCGCAAGCGGTTGAGCACTTCGCGGACCAGATCAGCATGACTCTCAACATTCTCAGAGTACACAAGAATATCATCAATGTAAACCAACACCCCCTGGTACAATAAATCATGCATAATTTCATTAATCATATTCATGAACACGCCCGGAGCGCCGGTGAGGCCGAACGGCATTACGATGTACTCAAACTGCCCCAGGGGGGTATTAAAGGCCGTTAAATATTCGTGCCCCTTCTTGATCCGAACTCGGTAATAGGCTTCCCTCAAATCCAATTTCGTAAAAATCCGTGCCTTCCCCAAGTGGCCCAACAAGTCTTTTATCAGGGGGAGCGGGTAGGCATTGCAGGTAGAGACCGCGTTCAACCCACGGTAGTCAGTACACAAACGTAGCGAACCGTCCTTCTTTTTTACAAAAAGGACCGGGGCCGCCAATGAAGATGTGGCCGGTCTAATAAAACCCCTCGCCAGGTTCCTATCCAGAAATTCCCTAAGCTCCGCCATTTCCCGGGGGCTCATGGAATAAAGTTTGGCTTTGGGGAGTGGTTCCCCTTTCTTCAATTCGATGGCACAGTCAGTTTTACGGTGGGGAGGAAGTTGGTTGCACTCGACCTCCGCGAACACATCAGCAAAGTCCCGATACTCAGGAGGGAGCGCTGCCCCCCCCGATCCCAAAGCGGCCACAATCCCCGTACTTGGGGGATCCCGCGGTCGAGCGTGCTGCTCGCAGGCGGGAGAGGTAAAGTCCACAGTTCCTTCTTTCCACTTCACTAGGGGGTCATGCTCCTTCAACCAATCCAACCCCAACACACAAGGGAAGGCAGAATGAGGGGCTACCAAAGGCTGGATTTGCTCCCAATGTTTTTTTATGTCCAAGTCCATTGGGCGCGTTTTCGCCGTGGCCTCCCCTCCGGGAGCACATTTCCCATCTAATTGGGTGATTGGCAAGGGTTCCCTCAGCGGCACCTTTCCCACCCCCAAAGTCTCGGCCAGTGCCGGGCTCACTAGGGATTGGGTGCACCCTGAGTCCACGATACACCGGACTCCCACTGTTTTCCCCGACTTGGGGTTGGAGAGCTTGGCAGGCAGGAGTAGCAAGGGGGAATCACTCACCACGCGTTTGCCCCTGTTGGCGGCCTGCTGGCGGGGCGCCTCTACAGCAGACCGTCCTCGTTTCCCGACTGCTCCTCGGCTTGATCCTCGTCCTCCAGCCCGCTTCCCTCCTCCGAGTCGTCCACTGCTGGCACGGCAGCCACTGGCACCAGGAGAGACTTGGCACTTTTCTTTGGAGTGGTTTTCTTGGCAGGTTGGGCTTTCGTTGGGGCGCTGCTCACAGCCCTCGGGGTCGCTGTTGCTTTTGTCGGGCAGTGTGCGAGAAAGTGCCCCGCTTGGCCGCAACCCAAGCACAGCCCTTTTTCCATGCGCCGGGTGCGCTCAGACGGCTCCAACTTGGCCCGGGGCTTGGCTTTCGCCGGGGTGGAAGTTTTCGCCACGGTTTTGCCTGCCAGGACCTGCACCATCGAAGCTCGCTCCAATCGATTTTCCATCTCTCCAGCCAATTGGACCCACCCTTCGACTGTAAGCGGGTCTTCGAGGAGGAGGCATTTGTCTGCCAGAGTAGGATTGAGGCCCCCCACAAACGACAGCACGCGTTGGGGTTCCGTCCAGTCCGGCACCGAGGAAACCAGCTCTTTAAACTCCCTGGCGTACTCGACCACTGACAACTTCCCTTGCCGGTGAGCCCTGAGTTTTTTCTCCGCAGTCTCTCGTTCGAACGGCTCCACGTACATCTGGCGCAGGGCTCTCATAAAATGGTTGTAGTCACGGATGGCTTGGGGGTGATACCGGTACAAGTCCACGAACCACTTGGCTGCTTTGCCTTCTAGGGCTTGACCCACGAAACGCACTTTCTCGGCGTCGTCCTGGAAAGTGAACCCCATTTCCATCATGTAGGCCTGGAGGTGCACCAGAAACGTAGGAAAATCGGAGGGGTCTCCGGAAAACTTAGCCTTGAATTTATAGGTGCTCCGCATCTCCACACCACGGAGGTGGGCAGGTAGGCGCCCCGGGCCCCAATCCGCCGGTGCCGGGGCCGGTACTAGGGGTCTTGCACCACGGCCGATGCCTCGTCCTCTCCCCGCCGCCACTCTTGCTCGCTCCGCTGCCCGTGCCGCCTCTGCTGCTCGCGCTGCCGCTCGCGCCGCTTCGCGCGCCGCTGCTGCCGCCGCCGCCTCGGCTCCCGCAACGTCCGCCGCCGCCGCCGCGGCCGCCGCCGCCGCTGCATCCTCGCCTCCGTCCGCGCCGTCCCCTCCGGCTCCATCGCCACCCGCGCCGCCTTCGTCCTCTCGCTCCTCGTCCTCGCCTTCTTGTTCCCGCTGCGCTCTTGCTCGAGCCTCTGCCTCCGCCTCGATTTCCAGCTGCGCCCTGGCCCTGGCCAACGCCTCAGCATCCGCTGCCGCTTGCGTGTCCGCCATGCCGTGTTCCCGCAGTGCAAGCCCACCACTCACTCTTCGCAGGCTGGTATCGTGCGCACCACCACCAAGCACTTCCTTCAGCAGGCGTTGCGTTCGGCGCTTCTCCTCCGGATCCAACCGACCCGAAAGATCCTGCAGCCAGTTAGTCACCCTGTCTAGCTTGTACTGCAAGTCCTGTGTCTCACCCACAGGCTCCAGCGCGTAGCTAGGCAGTCCCAGGTGCTCCAGCCACCTCTCATCCCCAGTAGGGCGGTCGTATCTAGACAATCGCCTGCGCTGGGTGACGTGTCGTTCCAAAAATTCCTCGGGCCCCGGGGTTGTCCCCGAGATTGCCCGCATCATGCCCGAGCTGTGAGGGCCGGCACCCGCGCCGTCGCCCTGGGAGAGGTCCCAATCCAGGCCCTCTCCCTGCTCAGAAAAAGTATGTCCCTCGCCCTGCATTTTGCAGGTGAAAGGAGTTGTGAGATTTGACTTGATGTCAGACGCACAGGAAACTCACAACAAAACTTATTCAAAAGAAAATAGTTTTATTGATTAGCACTATACGCATTGGACTGAAAGTCAAATCTGACTCGAAGCCAGATTTGCCTCAGCTTATCAATACATTTCTCCCGCCCAAAACTTGACAGTTCCCAAGGGGGGGGGGGTTAGTGAGGAAAGACATATGTGAAACACAAACAGGATTCCAAACTCCCATCCTTGAGAGAGGTGACAACAACCCTGAGAGCCCATAACAAGATAAGGTTAGAATAACATCACTATTCTATTTTATTGCTTACAAACTACAAGGCCGGGGCTAGCAGGCGCCAGGCCCAATTAAACAATATAACTGACATGGAGGAACTCAGGCTAATTTATGACAGAGATTCTACAATCCTGACACAAACGCTGTCAGGGGCTCATGGAAATTGTAGTCTATTGAAATCTGGAGGACCACAGGTTGACTACCCCTGCTCTAGGGCAGGCCTTGAGGGCCCCAGTAGACACTTCTGCAGAGCCAGGGAGGCTGGAACACTGTGGTGGCACGGACTGCTGACAGCTTCGCTGCTTTTCCACTACAGAGATGCAAACACTGCCAAGGTCATGGAGATCAAAGTGACTCCGCACAGGGTCATGATCTCCTGCGTTGCAGTCTGCCCAGTAGGGACCCGGTGAACAGAGAGAGGGGAAATCTTTAGCCAGAAAGATTGTGCAAAATGGGACATTCAAGTAAGCCTCAGGAGAGCTGTGGTGTAGGTATAAAACTTGAATAATCCTAAGGAAATAAATACGTAGCAACACTAGAAAAATAAAACTTCAGCATAACCAGGGCAATCTCATAGAACCCTCAGTCTTCCTTTCAGTGATTTATTTAGATTTGCTTTCCTATAACTTAAAAAAAAAAAAAGCATTCCCCCCTTCATGACAAGCTTCCCATCAGAACCTAACAACTATCTTGAGGCTGAGCAGGACAAAACCCAACGGGACACTTCATAGACTATTGCAATGGTGCCCCCTTGTGGTAACTATTGTGTACAGCGGGCTTGTGTACAGCGGGCTTTCATTGGAAGCACAACCACCCTGGCTGACTCCTAAAGGTTCCTTCTCTCAGATCACCTCCTTTGTTGACATTTTTATTGTGTTGCCATTATTGTAAAATGCTATCAAAGGAACAAATTAACGGAGGCTGCAAGCAGTGAGGATGGGCCCAGCGACCCCATCTGGAAACAAAGATGTCTTTACAAAGGGCTTATGTGTCTGGAAGCAACCATTTGGCCATTCTTTTCAGCTGGGGCCTTTCTGATAAAGAACCAACCGTCTTGCTCCTCAGGGGCTGTGCTCAGAACTTGCCTGTGCTCTGGCATTATGGCTATTGTTCAAATGGTGGCAATCTTCCACTACTCAGTTGGGAAAGGGAGAATTCACGGCCAGATGACCCTGATCCTAATTTGCTGTGTCTATCCTCCCCCTGCCTCATATCCTGGAAGGATACTGTTAGAAATGAAGCCTAAATTCAGCAAGGGTTAAAACGGGCTTTCAGTAAAACAACTTCAGAGCCTAAGTTTGAAGTGCGCATGATCTGTACTTGACACGTAGGACCCACACATGATCCTGAGGGCTACATGCAACCAGAGGTCATGGAGAAAGAGCTGTCTGTACAAACTTGACCACTAGCTGCAGCACAGATGTTACAAAGGTAGCTTATTAGCCAGAGCATGACTTGTACAGGGTCATGGTTTAAGGGCCGCAGGGCCTGCAGCCCCAGAGACAGTTTAAGGACTCATGGGGCCTTAGCAAGGCACAACTGGCACAAGTGCACTTGGGGAGCCTTCACACTGTCATTGTGAGGGGGGGGGTCTTCATATTTATAGAATATGTGGAACACAAGAATGGAAACAAGGTCCACACGCATGCTCAATGAGCGACGTGCATGCTTAGTTACTTAACAAAGCATGTGTATTGCCCCTTTTCCATTCTTGTGCTCCACATATTGTATAAATATGAAGACCCTCTCACAATTACAATGTGAAGGCTCCCCAAGTGCACAGTACCATGATCCTATTTAATTCTGATCCCTGAGCCAGGGTTCTCTTCTATGGATTGTAAATTAATGTTTTTGTAAGTAGGTTTTATCTCTATTTAAAAGTGGTTTTATTGAATGTTGCGAGCTGTCTCTTTTTTCCTCTCTCATATACACCAATGACCATTTTTCCTGAAAATCTAACCTCTTAAAAATCCAGGCCCTGCTGACTCAGAACTCTTTTCTGTCTCTATTCAGCAATTTTTGTAGATGATCCTAATGAAATGATGTGACAGCAGGCCAAATTCTGCCTTGGAGACATCTGCATGTCCTACCAGGGGTGGGGACAAGGACACCAGTAAAAACTGGCATGGACTAATCTCTTTTTGTAATCTAAGAAGCTTAATAAGGCATAATATATTTTTAGAACTCAGGGATATTCGTCCTGTTCTTCAATCTGATTCTAATTATGAGCAACAATTACTTTGGCTTCCAGTGTGTCTTTGTAACATCTTGCACGAAGCTTTGTTTGGATGCTGTTCAGCAGCAGCATGTAAATCCAGAAGGGGGACAGCTGCAAGGCAAGGAGAAAATCACATGGACTGAGCAAGCTTTTTCCCGGTAGCACTTGCAAAATCCCCCTGTGTCCACACACCATCTGAGCAGCTCCAGGAATTTATTAGGGCTTGGAAATCACTAAAAGCGTTCTTTAATTGATTCATGTTATTTATAGTCTGCCTTTCTCAGTGGCTCTGACTTGATTGCACAATGTATAATTGGTGCAAATCCATCGGATGACACATCTAACAAGAAACGCAACAAGACTGGGAATGGTAGAAGTTTGAAACGGAGCTGTTGTCAGAACACAGTACTAATTACTGAATACAGCACCATGTTAAACAATGTAGGACATGGGGTTATGCCAGCAGAAACATAGAGCTCTCTCCTGCATTGTGTAGCCCTTTTTCCTGTGCAAAAATTCTAACAAGGTTTACATAGTTTGTGAAATGTGAGAAGTAAGGGGACCTTCTGGAGCTCCTCCAACAGGCCATTCCACAGGGTGGGGGCCATTCTAGAAGAGGCATGTATATGGCTGGGACCTGTAAGGCCTGCTTAGATGGGGCCTGGGGATCCCCTGGAATCAGGGCCGATTTATCTATGTGCTATGAGCCCCGTGCTTCCAGAAACCCCACACGATGCCTTCCCCCCCCCATGGATCAGGGCCACAGCCTCTCTCCTTCCCCCTTTCCCTTCTTTAAAGACTTTTGGAGTTATACCCCTTTTCTAGTCTGGCTGGTCCCACCACAATTGTACTCTTCTAGGGTCCCGCAAATCCTCAAACTGGCTTTAGTGCTATGGGACCTGCGAATCCTTAAACTACTCCCACCTGTAATTATAGGTCATCTCCAAACTAAAGAGATCAGTTCCCCTGGAGAAGATGGCCACTTTTGTGGTGGTGGTGGCGGGGGGGGGGGGAATCCATAGCATTATACAACACTGAGGTCCTTCTCTAACCCAAATCCCACTCACTCTTGGCTCCACCCCCATAGTCTCCAGGTATTTCCCAACCCAGAGCTGGAAACATTACTTCCATCCTGCCTGGGCTCAGTTTGTATTTGCTCACTTTCAGCCCTGTAACCATGGCAGTAACGAAGCGGTTGCCTGGCTTCCTTTATTAAAACTTCATTGTTACTTGTCATGTAGACAATGGACACACCTCGTACTGACTGACTCCAAACATTTGCCCATCAAGTGCAGCCTTGTCTACTAAAGCTGGCAGCGATCCTCTGGGTCTCAGGCTGAGATCTCAATCTTCCACATCACCCATCCTTGATCTTTTTAGCCAGATATTGAACCTGGGACCTTCTGCGTGCCAAGCAGATGCTCTACCATCAAGCCACAGCCCCTTGTCCACCATAGTGATTTGTTACATCTAAGTCTTAATATTATGAAAATGTAATGCTATAAAAGCACACCTCCAGCACTGAAATCTAACAGAAAGAAACACGCTTAGCCAAAGAAAAGGCATGTCTTTCTTTCTCATTTTTGTTTTAGTTTCTGACCAATTTCACCACAGCCTAAGTACCCGGTAATATGAAAATAAAGTTCTACATTGCTGAGGTTTGGAGTTTTCTGGTAAATTTCTTGGGTACCATATAATCAGGAGAACTGTGATTTAAAAAATGTTATACTTTAGACGGGAAAGGAGGGATCCCTACTAGTATTCCTTATTTCATGGATCAGTTTCTGAATTCATGCAATATTCAGGGAAAATTTGGGGGCTGGCATTTTTAGAAGACATATGACTTGCTTTGAGTGGCCGAGTGCTATCCTAAGGAAAGTTCAGTGGCCTTAGAGGACTGTGCCTGCATTCAGGATTGTACTGCATGGCCCAGTTCACACATGCAGGTAAGGTGGTCGCATGCTGAAGGGGCTGCACCATGTCAGGTTCAGGGGGGTGCAGACTATTCCACCTCTGAATGCTCCTTCATGTAATAATTCTGAGCAAACAGAAAATGAGCTCTGTGAGGAGAAATGATTTGCCCATCTCTTTGCTTGCTGTGTTGGATTTTGTTTATATGAGGACTTTTTAATACAGGGAAGAATGCTAAATGTGATCCTCCACCAGCAATCTGAAGAGGTGCAGTCCATTTTATGAGTCCAAGTTTCCACCACTTCATCCCTCTGGATGTGTGAGCTGAGTCTAAACACATTGTTCTTGTTCACATAGTCTGATATTTGCACTGTAGACATGCCTGTTTGATTTAGAAAGTCCATTTTAGAGGTCAGTTGGTTACTCTTTTTATCTCTGCCAAAAATTCAGACCAGAAACACTGCAACTCTTGGCAATCCATCTCATATGTATATCATGTTATTGATGACCTCACCAGTTTGATAGACATGCCACAATCTTAAGGGGGCAAGACGACAGTGTAACAGAATTCTGCACAATGGGAAACTTTAAAAAATGTTACTAACATTCAAACTGTCTTACGCTCTACTCCTTTTTCGTAATAGCATTGAGCAAAGTGCTTATTATTGGGATGAAATCCTCCAGAGTGATGGTTTTCTAGAAATGTGTGTTTATAAATTTGGTCATTTGTGCATAAAACTTGGAATCTGGGAAATAATGAGATATGATAAGTTGCTCTATTGCCCGTTCTGCTCTGATCTGGACGCTCCCATGATAGAGGAGTTGTGCAAGCCATGTGACATCATTCTTGTACTATGACTCAAATATTATGTGCAGTGTGATGCAGGGGTCAAAAAGGCGAATGCCATTTTGGGCTGTATCAACAGGGGCATCACATCAAAATTACAAGATGTCATAGTCCCATTGTATACGGCACTGGTCAGATCACACCTGGAGTACTGTGTGCAGTTCTGGAGGCCCCACTTCAAGAAGGATGTAGATAAAATTGAAAGGGTACAGAGGAGAGCGACGAAGATGATCTGGGGCCAAGGGACCAAGCCCTATGAAGATAGGTTGAGGGACTTGGGAATGTTCTGCCTGGAGAAAAGGAGGTTGGGAGGGGACATGATAGCCCTCTTTAAGTATTTAAAAGGTTGTCATTTGGAGGAGGGCAGGATGCTGTTCCCATTGGCGGCAGAGGAAAGGACACACAGTAACGGGTTTAAACTACAAGTACAACTATATATTTTAGATATTCTTCAAAGATGGAGAACCCACCACCTCCTGAGGAAGCCTGTTCTACTGAGAAACCGCTCTGTCAGGAACTTCTTCCGAGTGTTTAGACGGGATTTATTCTGAATTAATTTCATCCCATTGGTTCTGGTCCGTCTCTCCGGACTTGCGTGAGTCAACTAGGCCTGGCTGCTTGCTACTGTTCAGTATCTGCCACTCTATAAAAAGCAATGTGGTGTAACAGTTAGAGCTTCAGAGTTGGGTCTGGGAAACCCAGATTCAAATCCTCATCATGTGGTGGAAACTCACTGGGTAATTATGATGATTGGTGAATAGCTGCGAAGGAGATAATGAAGCAGGAAAGGGGGAGAGTATATGGGGGTTGCCTTGGGGAGGAAAAGAGGAAACAGTGTAAGGAAGAGGATACAGGATCAGTGGCCAGCACCACACAACTGAGCCACAGTTTTTGTAGGCAGAGACTGCCAAGGGAGAAGAGGAAAGTTGAAGACAGAAAGGCAAATAAAGATAGGTTGGCTTTTGGATGGGAAGGAGACAGGGTTGCCAGTTCCGGGTTAGGAAATTCCTAGAGACTTGGATATAGAGACTGGGGACCACCAGAACTGAGGAGGGGAAGGACCCTGGAGGAGTACAATGCCAAAATCTACACTCTCCAAAGCAGCCATTTTCTCCAGGAAAACTAGGATTGCCAACCTGCAGGCAGGAGCTGGAGCTCACCCAGAATTATAAAACCTCTCCAGATAACAGAGATGAGTCCCCCTGGAGAAAATGGCTCCTTTGGAGGGTGGACTCCATGGCATCATACCCAACTGAGGTTGCTTCCTCCCCCAGATCTTGTCCTTCCAAGGCTCCATCCAGAAATCCCCAGGAATTTCTGAATTAGGTTCTGAAGAGTTGGTTCCTTTATGCCACTTTTCTCTGCCCAAAGGAGTCTCAAAGCAGCTTATATTCACCTTCCCTTTCCTCTCCCCACAACAGACACCCTGTGAGATAGGTGAGGCTGAGAGAGCCCTGATATTACTTCTTGGTAAGAACAGCTTTATCAGTGCTGTGGAGAGCCCAAGGTCACCCAGCCGGCTTCATGTGGAGGAGCGGGAATCATACCTGGCTCACCAGATTAGAAATCCACACTCCTAACTACTACACCATGTTGGCCCTTCTGGTAACTGATCTCTGTAGAGATCCATTGTGTTCCAAGAGATCTCTGAATTGGCAGTCCTAAAAGGGGAGAAAAAAGAAAAGGGAAAAGCCTATGAGGCTTTCAGGAAAGGGAAAGAGGAAATATTGGGCAAGGAGGAAATGAAATGTCTCCTGCAAGTCCTTGCTGTTTCCCATTAGTTTGACTATATTTCCAAGAGAGCTTATTGGTAGCATACATAGTTGACATATTTGAAAATGGACATACAAAAAGCAGTGTTTAATATTTGATAATGTTATGTCTCCTATGGAAGTCAAAACAACGTTTAAACATAAGCATCACTTTTTGCCAAAACAATCACCCCAGAAATAAATCTTGTATAAGGAATAAGAGGGCACTGGATAATTGTGGTCACAGTGCAAAGATCAACAACTGGCAGATTGTGGGTGAATAAGGGCAGCCACAACTCAAGGAGTAACAGAGCTGGTAGTTGAGCTAGGGAAAGACAACTGCTTTTTCTGGCAGTTATCTCCTCCCATTTGGAGATAACTGAGATAAATGGAAACAGTATTACTTATGCTGGCAGAAGAAAAATGTCATTCCCTTACCTCAGTCTCTATGCAAAAAAAAAAGAAAGGGGAAGGGGGAGCAATAGACAAAAATAGGGAAACCCTTGTCCTCCTGAGCAGCATTTCTTGGAGAGGTGGGCTGCAGTGGGAGAGAGCTGGCAGGAGAGTTCAGCTCTGCCTTTAGAAAATTTAGTTGGGAATCGGGTTCCATCCCAGGATGCTTTCTTATCTGCAATAACCATGAGTTAGAGGCAAAGTGGGTGTGGTTCTTTTGGTCACAGATCTGCTTTCAAAACATTTCACCAGATGTTCAAAATATACATCAGCAGGGTGGTGTGAGAAAAGACTGACTGCTCAGTGCATTGGACATCTGGATTCCTCCGTGGGTCCAAAACAAAATGAGTCTATTCCCCATTGAGATATTTAACTTCTCGAGACCCCGGAGAGAATGACAGATACGGCACTTCATCCGAACCATATCTTATTAAGGCGTTCCACAAAGGCAAAGACAGGGATTGTGAGAGTATTTCCTGGTTCAGGCGTCAAAGGGAAGGAAGCCTGGACTGGAAGCATTTCCTGGGGGAGGCCAGGGAGCCTAGAGTATATAGTTAGTTGAGCCTATTTTTTAAAATAAAGTTGTGTTCTACTTTCTGTTACTGGCAAGCGTGTGTGTGTGTGTGTGGGGGGGGGAGGGTTGTCTCAATCCAGAGGGTCTAACTGTCCAGCTAGTAATATAGGGAACACACAGGGAGCATGATTTACCAGGACTAGATAGCAGAAATCAAGGACTGTCTCTGGAAAACAAAGTTGGAACATTTATAAAGGTCAAAAAGCTGAACCCGGAATTATTTTCTGAAAATGTTTCCCACAAAGCAAGAAAAAGCCTAATGAATGTAACAGGATAGTTAATGGGTATAGCCTTGCTACGTTTTATACCATGCTAAGGAGCTTTGGGGAACATGATTTTCCTGCCACTCCTGACAGAAACCCTGGAGTGGAAGTTAGGCTGAGAGAGGGTGACTGATCCATAGCTTCCGTAGCAGAGTGGACGTTTGAACCTGGGTGTCCAGGATCCTCATCTGACACTCTGACCACTTCACCGCACTGGTCTTTACCTATATTTAGGAGTCTGACAAATGAGTTACTGTCTTGGTATGTAGCAACAGAATAAAACCAGTGGCGTATTGAAGACTAACAAAATTTATCTTAGAGTAAAAAAAAAAACTTAAGTAGGAATACATTTTATTGATCTTGAAGGTATCCCTGGACTCCGGTTTTATTGCATTTATATTTAGGAAAGATTACAGCTTTAGTATCCCTTTCAACCTTCAACACTAGGTGGCAGTAATTTACCATCTAAAATCTAGGCCTTGTCCTGTCAGCTGAAAGAGACTTATGAAACGGTGAATTTTCTTTCCTGTTCTTAAACACCTTCCAAACCCCAGGCCCAGATACTGTTTCTAATTTGTGAATAGGGAACTGGCAAGCCTTCACCAATTCTCAGCACTGTATCTTTGGCACTGTTTCCTATTTCCTGGTTTCTTGGAGTTAGGGAAAGGCAGACACAGTTACGATGCACTACAAAACACAGAAGAATTCCTCCAGCCGGATCCTTCAGCATGAATTAAGCAGGAGATGTATTATCTGTCCTGCTACTTTGAGAAAAGATCTCAGGTGGCAATAAAGGGAGAAGGAAGGTGATCCGCTGTCATCCAAGTACAAAAAATTAATGGCTTTTGGGTTGACTTGTACAACTGTAGTTTATAGGGTTGACAGCAGTTTTGAAGAAGACTTTTCAGCACTGGGATGTCCAAATGCAGCAGCCTTGTGTTGTAATCTATAAATATTTCATTAGCACAATAACCAGACTGGCTAAATATTGCCTACAAAACTATTCTTCAGCCTTCCACACGCACAACACTTCTTCACAGCTGTTCTGCGTCACCTCACTGGCTTCAGCAGCTTGTGAGGAAATGTAAAACACAAATGTTTCCAAAGCAGAGGCACAGTAATAACACCATTTCACATCTTTTTGCTTTCATATAATGTCAGTGTGAGACTTTTCATTTTGCCTCTTTTCATTGCAATCGTCCCCAATTAATTTGTCTCTTCGATGCCCTTTGTAAGCCCCATTAATGCTGGTTTTATGTTGTGCACCATTTGAATGCATATGGAAATGATGTCACAAACTGCAGGAAAAACAATGGACACAAAGAAGCAGTGAACACTGTGAAAATTCTCGTGAGTTTGATGTGCTCAAGGGAAAAGTTAAACCGAATGATAGGACTGCGAAGTTCAGTAGCATCCCTGTTCTAAACAGCTGGGGTTCCATGCACCAGTGGAGAAATATTTTAATCTTTTAAGACTATCCTCCAGCAAAAGAATCCAGTATGAAATAGGGTTGTCTGCTCTGGGTTGGGGAAATACCTGGAAACTTTGGGGATGGAGTTGGGCTGATCCAAAGCAGCCATTTTGTCCAGGGCAACGGATCCATTTAGTATGGAGATGATCTGTAATTCCAGGGAATCCTCAGGTCCCACCTGGGGACCGGCATCCTTAGCATGATAGCACTGAATTAGAATCTGTTAAGAAGTTCAGCCTTGTTTTCTTGCCAGGTCTGAACAAAGACGTGAGACTTCTTACCCACTAGGTATTAACTGGAGGGGAAGCACATGGGATAACCTGATCTTGTCAGATCTCAGAAGGTTTGAGTAATTGAATAATAAAAACAACTCATTGAGGAAATGGAGGAATGTAAACATATAAACAATGTATGTAAGGTGAGTGTTAGAAAAGCTAAAGCTCAGCATGAGGGTAGCAAAAAATGCTAAAACCAACAAAAAGGGTTCTTTAGTTATATTCAAAGTAAGAAAAAGAATAGGGACATGGGGGACCAGAAAGTGACATTGTAACAGGTCATGAAGAGAGGGCTGAACTGCTCAATTCCTACCTCTCCTCAGTCTTCTCTTGTGAGAGGAATCGTGCTCAATGTGCCAAAATCATTTCACATGAAGAGGATGGGAGCTGTGACCTAGGATCACTGTAGAGGTAGCCCATAAACATCTAGCCTCTTTAAATGAAACCAAATGAAGCCAACAAAAGAAGCTCGCCGCCGCCGACCGCCGCCGACCAGCCCGCCGCCGCCAACCAGCCCACCGCCACCGCCGACCAGCCCGCCGCCGCCGACCACCGTGCCGACGACTACAGTAAGGACCTAGCGCCCGCTGCATTCCCCTGCAGCGGGCTTGATTACTAGTTTATACATGATTTGGATGAAGGAATAGAGGGGGTGATTATTAAATTTGCACATGACACTAAACAGGGAGGAGTAACAATCACACCAGAATACAGAATTAGAATACAAAATGATCAGGCTAGAAAAATGGGCTAAAGTGAATAAAATGAATTTCAGTAGTGATAAATGTAAAGTTCTTGATTTAGGTAGGAAAAATCATATGTATCACTATAGAATGGGCAATACTTGTCTTAGTGGTAGAATGTGTGAAAAGGATCTGGGGGGTCTTAGTAGACCAGACATTGAACATGAAGCAGCTGTGTGAATAGCTTAAAAGGCAAACAGGATTTGGGGCTGTATTAAAAGAAGTATAGTGTCCAGATCATATGAGATGATGTTACCGCTTTACTCCGCTCTACTAAGACCTCTAAAGAGCCTCTTGTGGCGCAGAGTGGTAAGGCAGCTGTCTGAAAGCTTTGCCCATGAGGCTGGGAGTTCAATCCCAGCAGCCGGCTCAAGGTTGACTCAGCCTTCCATCCTTCCGAGGTCGGTAAAATGAGTACCCAGCTTGCTGGGGGGTAAACGGTAATGACTGGGGAAGGCACTGGCAAACCACCCCGTATTGAGTCTGCCATGAAAACGCTAGAGGGCGTCACCCCAAGGGTCAGAAAACGACTCGGTGCTTGCACAGGGGAAACCTTAACCTTTACCTTTACTAAGACCTCACTTGGAGTACTGTGTTTAGTTTTGGGCACCACAACTGAAGAAAGATGAAAACAAACTGGAACATTTCCAGAGGAGGGCTACGGAGATGGTGAGGGGTTTGGAGGCCAAGTTGTATGAAGAACGGTTGAGGGAACTTGGTCTGTTTAGCCTGGAGACAACTAAAAGGTGACCTGATAACCATCTTCAAATACTTGAGGGGCTGTCATATAGAAGATGGACCAGAGTTCTCTTCTGTTGCCCCAGAGGGTCAGACCAGAACCAATGGGTTGAAATTAATTTAAAAGGAGTTTCAGCTAAACATCCAGAAGAACTTCCTCACAGAGTGGTTCCTCAGTGGAACAGGCTTCCACTGGTGGATTCTCCTTCTTTCGAAATTTTAAAGCAGAGGCTAGTTAGTCATCTGACAGAAATGCTGATTTCATTAACTGAAACAGATTGTGAGTGGGTGGGCAGGAAGGGATGTGCCAGTGTTTGTCTCCTGTGGCCCTTCCTTGCATACCCAGGGAACAAAAATGACTTCACGTGCTGGTGGGAGACAGCAACCAAAGGGGAGAGATACATCTCCCTGGGGAAAGAAATACAGTTTTGATGCCACAAGAAAAAAGGCTTCCCCCTCCTTTTATTTTGAGGTTCCCCCATCATCACAAAAGTTTGAAAGGTATAAACTGGCCTAAGATCACCATTAAGTTTCATGGCTGACATAGGATTTGAACCCAAGTCTTCCTGTTACAAGTCCAGGCCTTCACCCTTGCCCTTATAATAGAGTGCTTAAAGGTGACCCTGATGTAGGTCCCGCTCCACAGAGGACCCCATGCAGGCCTTCAGCATGACACAGTCCTTGCTCCTTTCCAGTCTTGTTTCTTTTCAGTCCTCCTCCTCCAAACATGGGGGAGTCATCTGCTGCTATCCCTGCATCAAGCATGAGAGGAGCAGTCCTCTTGCCTTCAGATTATCTTATGCCTTTTCCAATTGTGTCTTCAAAAAATGCTGTTTCTCCATTTAGGAGATGGGCTCACAACAATGACTCATGCAAAAATATGTTGGGGGAGGGAGATCAAGCTATTCTTTCTTTTCCATACTAAAAATGAAAGTTCTCTTTGGGCGCCTAGTGTGAACTATGTCTCCCACTGAAAAATGTGATTCACCTATCTTTATGGGAATCTGCTGTAGGGCTAGAGTGCAGGCCGTAAGTCTAGCCAAATGAACAATCATGTTTCCAAAAACACTGAATCAACCAAAGGGCTCTTGCTGTATTAAAAATCCCTGTTGTCTCCACCTCATTGCTGCTCATCTCCAAACTATGAAGAAAATGTGAAAATGGCTGCTTTGGAGGGGGGACTTTCAAGCATGATACCATTTTGAGTCCCTACATCTAAATTTCAAGGAATATTTCCAACCCAGGGGTAGCCAACATCCAGGTGGAACCTGGAGATCTCCCAGAATTACTGCTCATCTCCAGGCAACAGAGATCAATTCATCTGCAGAAAAGGGCTGCTTTGGAGTGGGGACTCTGGGATATTGTACTATTTTGAGTATCCACTCCCAAAGCTCCCTGTCAGGAGTTGGTAGTCTTGGCCTGGCCAGCTCCAGGGCCTTTGAGAGCTGCAGGCTTGGGGTTCCAGCCCTACCATGCCACCCAGCATCTTGGGCAGTCTAGCCTGGGCCCTCCTCCCCCATCATTTACTCCCCCCTTGCTGGAAAGCCTCCCCATCATCATCATCATCATCATCATCAGAAGAAGAGTTGGTTCTTATATGCCACTTTTCCCTACCCGAAGGAGGCTCAAAGCGGCTTACAGTCGCCTTCCCTTTCCTCTCCCCACAACAGACACCCTGTGGGGTGGGTGAGGCTGAGGGAGCCCTGATATCACTGCTCGGTCAGAACAGTTTTATCAGTGCCGTGGCGAGCCCAAGGTCACCCAGCTGGCTGCATGTGGGGGAGGGCAGAATCGAACCATTCTATCAGTTTGGTGATAGAATGGTGGTGGTGGTGGGAGCTCTCTCTCTCTCTTGGCAGGAAAAGGTGTACAAGGTTCTGAACAGGATCTTCTGATGCAGTTTTGTAAAAGGAGGATGGTGTGTTAAAAGAGGAATATTTCCAACCCAGGGGTAGCCAACATCCAGGTGGAACCTGGAGATCTCCCAGAATTACTGCTCATCTCCAGGCAACAGAGATCAATTCATCTGCAGAAAAGGGCTGCTTTGGAGTGGGGACTCTGGGATATTGTACTATTTTGAGTATCCACTCCCAAAGCTCCCTGTCAGGAGTTGGTAGTCTTGGCCTGGCCAGCTCCAGGGCCTTTGAGAGCTGCAGGCTTGGGGTTCCAGCCCTACCATGCCACCCAGCATCTTGGGCAGTCTAGCCTGGGCCCTCCTCCCCCATCATTTACTCCCCCCTTGCTGGAAAGCCTCCCCATCATCATCATCATCATCATCATCAGAAGAAGAAGAGTTGGTTCTTATATGCCACTTTTCCCTACCCGAAGGAGGCTCAAAGCGGCTTACAGTCGCCTTCCCTTTCCTCTCCCCACAACAGACACCCTGTGGGGTGGGTGAGGCTGAGGGAGCCCTGATATCACTGCTCGGTCAGAACAGTTTTATCAGTGCCGTGGCGAGCCCAAGGTCACCCAGCTGGCTGCATGTGGGGGAGGGCAGAATCGAACCATTCTATCAGTTTGGTGATAGAATGGTGGTGGTGGTGGGAGCTCTCTCTCTCTCTTGGCAGGAAAAGGTGTACAAGGTTCTGAACAGGATCTTCTGATGCAGTTTTGTAAAAGGAGGATGGTGTGTTAAAAGAGATGTGTGTGAGGGAAGATGCTGATGCTGTGGCAATGCGGGCTGGTGGGAGTCTGGAGGGGAGAGAGAAAAGAAATGTGTGGCTTGACTGTCTTCCCTTCAGCTGTGAGGCCAGCCAATACAGGATTGTAAGTGGCCCACAGACATCCCTGCATTGTTTAGGCTGCCCCTTAGTGTGTCACAGACAGGCAGAGAAATGTGTTTGTCACCTTAGTCAGTTGCTGTTAGAGGCTTCCTTCACAGCAGGCCTGAAGGGAACGGGGTGCACAGAATCCTGACCAAGAGCCACAACTGGCCCCGGGTAGATGATATTCCACCAATAGGAAAAAGGCAGTTCAGTTTTGTCAATGATTGCTGGGTTGATCCCTCAGACAGCAGGGCACTCTGGTTAACTGGTGAGCCATCCTTGATCATAAATTCCCTGTGATGTGGTTTGATATAGGTCCTGGGGCATATCAACCTAGCTATAGCATTCAAATCACAAGGTGAAATAGCCCTTTTCTACTTCACATTGGTCAGGCTGCACCTGGAGGCCTCACTTCAAAAAGGTTGTGGACAGGAGGGTGATGAGGTTGATCAGAGGCCTGGAAACTAAGCCATGAGGGATTTGGGAATGTTCAGCTTGGAGAAGAGGCAGTTGAGGGGGGCATGATTGCCCTCTTTAAGTATTTGAAAAGCTGTCACTTGGAGGAGGGCAGGGAGTAGTTCCTGTTGGCAGAAGTAGATAGGATTTGAAACAATGGGTTTAAATTACAGATAGCAGCTTTTTAACATGAGAAGAGCTGGGTTTTGTTACACCCTGGTTTTTACTACCTGAAGGAATCTCAAAGCAGCTTACTATCACATACCCTTACTCTCCTCACAATAAACACCCTATGAGGTAGGTGAGGCTGAAAGAGCTCTGAGAGAACTGTAACTGGTACAAGGTCACTCAGCTGGCTGCATGGGGAATTGAACTTGTGTCTCCAGATTAAAGACCACCACACCTAACTGCCTCAGTTCAGCTGTGAAACCACCTAGGGAGGTGGTGAGCTTCCTCTCACTGGCAGTTTTCAGTTGGCAGCTGGAAAAACACTTGCCAGGGATGTTTTAGGTTCATCCTGCATTGAGCAAGGGGTTGGACTAGATGGCCTGTATG
Source organism: Paroedura picta (assembly GCF_049243985.1). Lineage (NCBI taxonomy): Eukaryota > Metazoa > Chordata > Lepidosauria > Squamata > Gekkonidae > Paroedura > Paroedura picta. The sequence goes on from NC_135369.1 coordinate 51,439,609, forward strand.
GCCCTTTCCAACTCTATGAATCTATGATTCTAGGTAGTTCTGTATTTTCCTACTCTATGGATCAAAGAGCACTATATTTTGAAGTCAGAAGGAATCTTCTATCTAAATGATGATAGCCCTGGCATTTTCTTTATGTGTCGTTTCCTGGAGAGGGGTATATTGTTTCATTGCATTAGCCTTCTTCTTAGTAGACTGATTTGTGGGGAGTTGCTAAAGGGACGTTCTTTCTGTCAGGTGGCCCCAAGAGCAGCTTAAGAGAATCAGCTTTTGCAGGGGACAGGATCAGGTCACTGCTTCTGAATTGGGTTTCTGAAAGAATCACCCTCCTGAAAACATGGCCACAGACCTTCCACTCTTGACAGGTCCCCTCTGTGTCCACTGTGAAAACCAGCCCATGGGCATCTCTTTGCCATAAGCACCATCTTGGGCTCTTTAGATTTAGGAGAAAAAGAGTAAAAGTAAAAGAAGATTTGCCCTTAACATCTAACTATACATTACACTTTCCCTGTGGACATCCTTGAGTAAGCTTCTGAGGTGTATTCTTCAATTCCACTCTTCCCAGCATTAGCACACATCCAGCTAGGTTTGGGACCATGGCACAGAGAAATGGTGTACTCCTCTCCCTCCCCCTGTATGGATTTCCAAACTTGAAACCGGTATTTGCCTTTCCAACCCTAAAACCAGTATTTGACTTCACAAGTAGCTAGCTAGTATATGTGCATCCCACCGCATGGGAAAAAATAACAACCTCTCGGAGCTATTTCAGCACAAGAAAACAGTGCACTGCTGAGTTCTTTACACACGGTGGTCCTGATCTGAACCAGACTCTTGTATATATGGAAGCACAGAAGCACACTTGGGAAGCACAGAGCATGATTCTCCACCTAACCTGGGGGAAACTCTGTTGGAAATGTCACATGCAGACTCTTAAGAACCAGCATTCTATGCCTTTGGTCTATGACTTTGGTCAAAGCAGTTGTTGGGAAAAGCTGCTGCTTTGTTCTGACGTGTTCAATGTTCGGAAATAAATGCATCATACCTTCCTTCCACATCAAAGTGGGATCCATGACAGGTAAGGAATTAAAAACAGAAGAAAAACAGTGAAGAGTAAGGAGCAAGATGACAGCACTCACCACGCTTCCTTGCAGATGTTTGGGGGATCATATGAACTGCTTAGGAGAATCACTACACATTCAGCTATGGAGCCTGGGCTGGGCTTGGTCACAAGATACTTACAAATGGTTCTGGGATTCTGGAAGTGATTTGTTGCTTCCTGGAGTAATTTCCTGCTTCTGGGAGATATGTAGCAACTGGAGGTGTCCATCCACCCTCCTCTCTTTGAGACCCTGGGCAAGCGGTTCACAAGGAGATCTAGACAGGAGGCACTCCATTGTCCTAGAACATCCAAGAAGATATTTTGTTAGGTAAGGATTTCTGTGTGCCTTTGTGTTTGTGTGGAAGACAGTGCTCTGTTAAAAATAGTATTTAATCCTTCCTGTCCTCCATGGGTTTTAATATAATGTTTATAACTTTTAAAAAAATGGTATATTGGTAATTTATTTAAAATTGTATGTTTTAAAACTCTGATGTTACCCATCTGGAGCTGACTAGGGAAGGATGGGACAGAAAAATAAAAGAGGCAGGATGTACAAACTCCTCCCACGTACATATCAGACTGAGGGAATTAGCACTGGAAATTAGCACGGGAGTTTTAAGGGACTGAAAAGGTTTATGTCCCTCCAGAGAAACCTGGCTGTTCCAGGGAATGACAGAATCTTGTCTAGCACTCTGGAGTCTAGACTGTCTGAATGCTGAAGAGGCCTGGGCAGAGGGGATCTTCTCAGTGTCTTCAAACACCGTTGGAGAGGGTGAGTGGGGGATCTTGCCATGAGCTCTCAGAGATCAAGACCTCCTTCGACCTTCTGTGAAAGGAATGAAAAGCTGAAGTGCCAGTTTTGTTGTTGTTTCCCCTGGATTTCCTTCCCCTCCCACTGTTAGTCTGTTGGCAGAAAAGAAAGATGACTGCCAGCACCTTCTAATGAACCATGGCCCAATATTTCATTCTTGGGTGTGGAGATAGATGCCCCTTAGGAGATTTCCTAAGAATGAGCAAATGTGCATAAATAACTTTAAGCATTCTTCTCAGCTGTCCAGGTAGGAAAGCTGTCAGTCTAGAAATATCTGCCTGGATTGCTCTTTCCCCAGATGAAAACAAAACAAAACAAAGTGCACTGTTTCCTGAGAAATCATTGCATCCTCTTTACACATCTTTTTGAGGGGATTATTGGCTATGCCATTGTTTAGTAATCATGGAAGCCACCTTTGTCAGAATGGACTGTAAGTCACCCCAAAGAACTGAGGCTCACTCAGGCTAGATATGGACACAACCCTTTCAGATGGTTCTTTGTGTGTTATTTTTCCTGTGCTTTTACTGAGGATACCATGTGTAGCCCATTCTCACATTATGTGTAACTGGAGTGCTGGAGAGTAACTACTGAATGGGGCTAGAATGCTTTTGCCTGAGTTGCCTTTTAGGCTGTAGCTCTAGCCCAGCCTCAAAAGCGGGGTGGCCGCACAAATTTAATGAAAACTGGTCAGAATATTGCTGGAGGACTAGACTGGGAAAAGGCCTCTTTTGGTGTTTATGGCAATAATTTAAACTGGACTGAGGAAAGGATATACCTCAGGAGATCATTTAAAAGCATGCAGCAATGTGGAGAAGTCACCCTTGCACCATTTGTTCTCAAAAACCAGAGGGCTTAGACTGTATTAACTGTGCAAAGGGTTTGCCCTGTCAGAAAAGGCCTGCCAACTCTGAAGAGACCTGTGGTCTGAAACCCCATTGAGCATGCACTAGCACATGTAATTCTTGAAACTAGCCATTTTACCTTGGACACACATATAAGTGACAACAGTTAGAACTAACAATGAAAAATCTTCAAAGCATTTCTCATTCACAGTGCAATCCAAAACAGAGATTATTTCAAAGGATTTGGAAGGATGCAAATCTGCTCAGGGTTGCTTTGATGGTGATCAGTGAGATCTATTTGTTTTTTGCATTTGTCTAATCTGTTTTTCAAAGTCACCTAAACTAGCATCCTTCCCTTGTAGTAGTGAATCTGTCCATTAACTGCTGGATTCTCCAGCTGTGCACTTGTTATTTAATTCTTATAGAGCACGTGATTATGACACTCAAAAGCTGCATTTGCTTGTGGGATGCCTTCAGATAAATTAGAAAATTCACCTCAACTAATTTTGGAGCTGAAGCCTCTCACCCTGATCATCCACCCAGTATCTACTTGGGTTCTCTCTTTTCTTCTCATTTTATTGCATGACTGCCTGTTGTCCTGCAGGCAGATGCAGGTTGCTGACAGAAGGCCAAAGAGCTGCCTTCCCCCCCCCCCCCCCACTGGTGCTTACCCCACATGTTCCTCCAGGTGCTCTGCTGCTTGTCTTCCCTGCCAAGGGCTGGATGGTCCACTGTGGGAACCTGTTTTGGAGGACAACAGACAGCCTCTTTCTTTAATAACCATGTCTGAGTAAAATCTGGCATTGAAGCAGAATGTTGGGAAACTGATTTACTTTCTCCCCACTAGATTGCACTGCATAGTATCTCAGTGTATGTAATGTATTTATCATACAAAATATAGCATCTGTTTCCCAGTAAGATCCCCTGTTCCTAACAAATACAATAGCAAAGGCAGAATATAGCACAAATAGTTCACAAGATTTACTCAAGGTCAAGCCATAAGTCACTGGGGGAGCCTCCACTGGGACTCTCGAAACTCAAGGTCCTTTGTTTGGAGCAGAAGATTCCTTAATCCTTCCTACACCAGGAAGAAAGGCAGCTGCAATCTTAAAATGCAAATGCTGACAGCCGTGAGGTGGCTTAAGCTGTATGCAATTTATTTATCACACTTGTGTCCCAGTCCTTCTCTGAGCAGGTCAAGGGCAGTTTTACATAGGCCATCCCATTTAACTCCACTGCAACTTGGGGGAAGGATGCTATTAAGAAATACTGTGAAATTACAAGGAACCCTATGAACTTCATGGCTAAAAGGACAAATTGTTGCTGCTGTCTTCCCCATTCCAGCCTATGACACCGTACTGACTTGCCCTAGATGGGGGCCCAGACAACCATGGATTCACTAGTTCACTGGCTGATGACCCCGTTTTGTCTGGTGGCCTACTGGGGACTGAACCTGCGATCTTTACTACTTAGTTAAGGCTCATCCCTTATGGCCTACTGACAAAAGATTCTGGGCAGCCTGTGAATGGAGCCCTCTCCTTAAAAAGGATTTTCCTACTTTTTAAAATCAGGCACTTGAAGGCTCAATTTTATTGGGGATTGCAGTGTGGAGGGGCTTTAAGGACTGCCTGCACTCCAGATATCAGTTCCCCTGAAGAAAATGACAGAAGGCAGACTCTACGTACCTAGGGTTGCAGCAGATGGCTGGCACCCAGCAGAAGATGGGCAATGGAACCTGGGGGTGCTGCCATGCGTGATGGCAGTATTTAAAATAGAAATTCTCCAGCAGTCTAAGGGAGCAGTGGCATAAAGTACAGGTTGCCAGTGGGAGGTCCCCTGCTATAGTGGAAAACCTACCAAGCCTAGCAGCATCACATCCCTATTCATTCCTCTGCCCACTCCAGGCTCTGCCCCCAAATCTCCAGGAATTTACCTCCTTGGAGTTGGCAACTCACCCACCTGCCTTTATACCATTGTCCCAACTAAAATGTTCCCTACCCATGTACTTGACTGTTAAAGACTGGGAGCACAAAAATGTAAGCATCTTTCATACTTTTGTGCTGGAGCAAGATGTGTAGCCATATTAGTCTGTCTGTAGCAGTAGAAAAGTGTAAGAGTACAGCAGGAGCACCTTAAAGACAGGCACAATTTGTGGTA